>NC_083724.1:127500-440000 GCF_028564815.1 Eubalaena glacialis | reverse complement strand
AGGGTTAGGGTACGGCTTAGGATACGGGTTAGGGTACGGGTTAGGGTACGGCGTAGGGTATGGGTTAGGGTTAGGGTTAGGGTTAGGGTTAGGGTTAGGGTTAGGGTACGGCTTAGGGTACGGGTTAGGGTACGGGTGAGGGTATGGCGTAGGGTATAGGTTAGGGTTAGGGTTAGGGTTAGGGTACGGCTTAGGATACGGGTTAGGGTACGGGTGAGGGTACGGCGTAGCGTATGGGTTAGGGTTAGGGTTAGGGTTAGGGTACGGCTTAGGGTACGGGTTAGGGTACGGGTGAGGGTACGGCGTAGGGTATAGGTTAGGGTTAGGGTTAGGGTTAGGGTACGGCTTAGGATACGGGTTAGGGTACGGGTGAGGGTACGGCGTAGCGTATGGGTTAGGGTTAGGGTTAGGGTTAGGGTACGGCTTAGGGTACGGGTTAGGGTACGGGTGAGGGTACGGCGTAGGGTATGGGTTAGGGTTAGTGTTAGGGTTAGGGTTAGTTTTAGGGTTAGGGATTGGTTTAGGGTACGGGTTAGGATTAGCGTACGTGTTAGGGTTAGGGTTTGGGTTAGGGTTAGGGTACGCGTTAGGGTTAGGGTATGGGTTAGGGTTAGGGTACACGTTAGGATTAGGGTATTTATTAAACCTATCCCACTCTCTAGATACCACTTAGCACGTAAAGGAATATTATTTGGGGTCCAGCCATGGAGAAGATTTTAGTCACTAGGATAAGATAAAGAATAAACACATTATAAAAAAATCACATTAGGATTTTCTTTTTAACCTGTTCCTTAAAACACTAGTGCTTAGGAAATCTAATGGAGGCAAAAGCAGTCAAGGGTAGTTTAGGGTTAGGGTTAGGGTTAGGGTTAGTGTTAGGGTTAGGGTACGGCTTAGGGTATGGGATAGGGGACGGGTGAGGGTACGGCGTAGGGTAGGGGTTAGGGTTAGGGTTAGGGTTAGGGTTAGGGTTAGGGTACGGCTTAGGGTACGGGTGAGGGTACGGGTGAGGGTACTGCGTAGGGTATTGGTTAGGGTTAGGGTACGGCTTAGGATACGGGTTAGGGTACGGGTTAGGGTACGGCGTAGGGTATGGGTTAGGGTTAGGGTTAGGGTTAGGGTTAGGGTTAGGGTTAGGGTACGGCTTAGGGTACGGGTTAGGGTACGGGTGAGGGTATGGCGTAGGGTATAGGTTAGGGTTAGGGTTAGGGTTAGGGTACGGCTTAGGATACGGGTTAGGGTACGGGTGAGGGTACGGCGTAGCGTATGGGTTAGGGTTAGGGTTAGGGTTAGGGTACGGCTTAGGGTACGGGTTAGGGTACGGGTGAGGGTACGGCGTAGGGTATAGGTTAGGGTTAGGGTACGGCTTAGGATACGGGTTAGGGTATGGGTGAGGGTACGGCGTAGCGTATGGGTTAGGGTTAGGGTTAGGGTTAGGGTACGGCTTAGGGTACGGGTTAGGGTACGGGTGAGGGTACGGCGTAGGGTATGGGTTAGGGTTAGGGTTAGGGTTAGGGTTAGTTTTAGGGTTAGGGATTGGTTTAGGGTACGGGTTAGGATTAGCGTACGTGTTAGGGTTAGGGTTTGGGTTAGGGTTAGGGTACGCGTTAGGGTTAGGGTATGGGTTAGGGTTAGGGTACACGTTAGGATTAGGGTATTTATTAAACCTATCCCACTCTCTAGATACCACTTAGCACGTAAAGGAATATTATTTGGGGTCCAGCCATGGAGAAGATTTTAGTCACTAGGATAAGATAAAGAATAAACACATTATAAAAAAATCACATTAGGATTTTCTTTTTAACCTGTTCCTTAAAACACTAGTGCTTAGGAAATCTAATGGAGGCAAAAGCAGTCAAGGGTAGTTTAGGGTTAGGGTTAGGGTTAGGGTTAGTGTTAGGGTTAGGGTACGGCTTAGGGTATGGGATAGGGGACGGGTGAGGGTACGGCGTAGGGTAGGGGTTAGGGTTAGGGTTAGGGTTAGGGTTAGGGTTAGGGTACGGCTTAGGGTACGGGTGAGGGTACGGGTGAGGGTACTGCGTAGGGTATTGGTTAGGGTTAGGGTACGGCTTAGGATACGGGTTAGGGTACGGCGTAGGGTATGGGTTAGGGTTAGGGTTAGGGTTAGGGTTAGGGTTAGGGTTAGGGTACGGCTTAGGGTACGGGTTAGGGTACGGGTGAGGGTATGGCGTAGGGTATAGGTTAGGGTTAGGGTTAGGGTTAGGGTACGGCTTAGGATACGGGTTAGGGTACGGGTGAGGGTACGGCGTAGCGTATGGGTTAGGGTTAGGGTTAGGGTTAGGGTACGGCTTAGGGTACGGGTTAGGGTACGGGTGAGGGTACGGCGTAGGGTATAGGTTAGGGTTAGGGTTAGGGTTAGGGTACGGCTTAGGATACGGGTTAGGGTACGGGTGAGGGTACGGCGTAGCGTATGGGTTAGGGTTAGGGTTAGGGTTAGGGTACGGCTTAGGGTACGGGTTAGGGTACGGGTGAGGGTACGGCGTAGGGTATGGGTTAGGGTTAGGGTTAGGGTTAGGGTTAGTTTTAGGGTTAGGGATTGGTTTAGGGTACGGGTTAGGATTAGCGTACGTGTTAGGGTTAGGGTTTGGGTTAGGGTTAGGGTACGCGTTAGGGTTAGGGTATGGGTTAGGGTTAGGGTACACGTTAGGATTAGGGTATTTATTAAACCTATCCCACTCTCTAGATACCACTTAGCACGTAAAGGAATATTATTTGGGGTCCAGCCATGGAGAAGATTTTAGTCACTAGGATAAGATAAAGAATAAACACATTATAAAAAAATCACATTAGGATTTTCTTTTTAACCTGTTCCTTAAAACACTAGTGCTTAGGAAATCTAATGGAGGCAAAAGCAGTCAAGGGTAGTTTAGGGTTAGGGTTAGGGTTAGGGTTAGTGTTAGGGTTAGGGTACGGCTTAGGGTATGGGATAGGGGACGGGTGAGGGTACGGCGTAGGGTAGGGGTTAGGGTTAGGGTTAGGGTTAGGGTTAGGGTTAGGGTACGGCTTAGGGTACGGGTGAGGGTACGGGTGAGGGTACTGCGTAGGGTATTGGTTAGGGTTAGGGTACGGCTTAGGATACGGGTTAGGGTACGGGTTAGGGTACGGCGTAGGGTATGGGTTAGGGTTAGGGTTAGGGTTAGGGTTAGGGTTAGGGTTAGGGTACGGCTTAGGGTACGGGTTAGGGTACGGGTGAGGGTATGGCGTAGGGTATAGGTTAGGGTTAGGGTTAGGGTTAGGGTACGGCTTAGGATACGGGTTAGGGTACGGGTGAGGGTACGGCGTAGCGTATGGGTTAGGGTTAGGGTTAGGGTTAGGGTACGGCTTAGGGTACGGGTTAGGGTACGGGTGAGGGTACGGCGTAGGGTATAGGTTAGGGTTAGGGTTAGGGTTAGGGTACGGCTTAGGATACGGGTTAGGGTACGGGTGAGGGTACGGCGTAGCGTATGGGTTAGGGTTAGGGTTAGGGTTAGGGTACGGCTTAGGGTACGGGTTAGGGTACGGGTGAGGGTACGGCGTAGGGTATGGGTTAGGGTTAGGGTTAGGGTTAGGGTTAGTTTTAGGGTTAGGGATTGGTTTAGGGTACGGGTTAGGATTAGCGTACGTGTTAGGGTTAGGGTTTGGGTTAGGGTTAGGGTACGCGTTAGGGTTAGGGTATGGGTTAGGGTTAGGGTACACGTTAGGATTAGGGTATTTATTAAACCTATCCCACTCTCTAGATACCACTTAGCACGTAAAGGAATATTATTTGGGGTCCAGCCATGGAGAAGATTTTAGTCACTAGGATAAGATAAAGAATAAACACATTATAAAAAAATCACATTAGGATTTTCTTTTTAACCTGTTCCTTAAAACACTAGTGCTTAGGAAATCTAATGGAGGCAAAAGCAGTCAAGGGTAGTTTAGGGTTAGGGTTAGGGTTAGGGTTAGTGTTAGGGTTAGGGTACGGCTTAGGGTATGGGATAGGGGACGGGTGAGGGTACGGCGTAGGGTAGGGGTTAGGGTTAGGGTTAGGGTTAGGGTTAGGGTTAGGGTACGGCTTAGGGTACGGGTGAGGGTACGGGTGAGGGTACGGCGTAGGGTATTGGTTAGGGTTAGGGTACGGCTTAGGATACGGGTTAGGGTACGGGTTAGGGTACGGCGTAGGGTATGGGTTAGGGTTAGGGTTAGGGTTAGGGTTAGGGTTAGGGTTAGGGTACGGCTTAGGGTACGGGTTAGGGTACGGGTGAGGGTATGGCGTAGGGTATAGGTTAGGGTTAGGGTTAGGGTTAGGGTACGGCTTAGGATACGGGTTAGGGTACGGGTGAGGGTACGGTGTAGCGTATGGGTTAGGGTTAGGGTTAGGGTTAGGGTACGGCTTAGGGTACGGGTTAGGGTACGGGTGAGGGTACGGCGTAGGGTATAGGTTAGGGTTAGGGTTAGGGTTAGGGTACGGCTTAGGATACGGGTTAGGGTACGGGTGAGGGTACGGCGTAGCGTATGGGTTAGGGTTAGGGTTAGGGTTAGGGTACGGCTTAGGGTACGGGTTAGGGTACGGGTGAGGGTACGGCGTAGGGTATGGGTTAGGGTTAGGGTTAGGGTTAGGGTTAGTTTTAGGGTTAGGGATTGGTTTAGGGTACGGGTTAGGATTAGCGTACGTGTTAGGGTTAGGGTTTGGGTTAGGGTTAGGGTACGCGTTAGGGTTAGGGTATGGGTTAGGGTTAGGGTACACGTTAGGATTAGGGTATTTATTAAACCTATCCCACTCTCTAGATACCACTTAGCACGTAAAGGAATATTATTTGGGGTCCAGCCATGGAGAAGATTTTAGTCACTAGGATAAGATAAAGAATAAACACATTATAAAAAAATCACATTAGGATTTTCTTTTTAACCTGTTCCTTAAAACACTAGTGCTTAGGAAATCTAATGGAGGCAAAAGCAGTCAAGGGTAGTTTAGGGTTAGGGTTAGGGTTAGGGTTAGTGTTAGGGTTAGGGTACGGCTTAGGGTATGGGATAGGGGACGGGTGAGGGTACGGCGTAGGGTAGGGGTTAGGGTTAGGGTTAGGGTTAGGGTTAGGGTTAGGGTACGGCTTAGGGTACGGGTGAGGGTACGGGTGAGGGTACTGCGTAGGGTATTGGTTAGGGTTAGGGTACGGCTTAGGATACGGGTTAGGGTACGGGTTAGGGTACGGCGTAGGGTATGGGTTAGGGTTAGGGTTAGGGTTAGGGTTAGGGTTAGGGTTAGGGTACGGCTTAGGGTACGGGTTAGGGTACGGGTGAGGGTATGGCGTAGGGTATAGGTTAGGGTTAGGGTTAGGGTTAGGGTACGGCTTAGGATACGGGTTAGGGTACGGGTGAGGGTACGGCGTAGCGTATGGGTTACGGTTAGGGTTAGGGTTAGGGTACGGCTTAGGGTACGGGTTAGGGTACGGGTGAGGGTACGGCGTAGGGTATAGGTTAGGGTTAGGGTTAGGGTTAGGGTACGGCTTAGGATACGGGTTAGGGTACGGGTGAGGGTACGGCGTAGCGTATGGGTTAGGGTTAGGGTTAGGGTTAGGGTACGGCTTAGGGTACGGGTTAGGGTACGGGTGAGGGTACGGCGTAGGGTATGGGTTAGGGTTAGGGTTAGGGTTAGGGTTAGTTTTAGGGTTAGGGATTGGTTTAGGGTACGGGTTAGGATTAGCGTACGTGTTAGGGTTAGGGTTTGGGTTAGGGTTAGGGTACGCGTTAGGGTTAGGGTATGGGTTAGGGTTAGGGTACACGTTAGGATTAGGGTATTTATTAAACCTATCCCACTCTCTAGATACCACTTAGCACGTAAAGGAATATTATTTGGGGTCCAGCCATGGAGAAGATTTTAGTCACTAGGATAAGATAAAGAATAAACACATTATAAAAAAATCACATTAGGATTTTCTTTTTAACCTGTTCCTTAAAACACTAGTGCTTAGGAAATCTAATGGAGGCAAAAGCAGTCAAGGGTAGTTTAGGGTTAGGGTTAGGGTTAGGGTTAGTGTTAGGGTTAGGGTACGGCTTAGGGTATGGGATAGGGGACGGGTGAGGGTACGGCGTAGGGTAGGGGTTAGGGTTAGGGTTAGGGTTAGGGTTAGGGTTAGGGTACGGCTTAGGGTACGGGTGAGGGTACGGGTGAGGGTACTGCGTAGGGTATTGGTTAGGGTTAGGGTACGGCTTAGGATACGGGTTAGGGTACGGGTTAGGGTACGGCGTAGGGTATGGGTTAGGGTTAGGGTTAGGGTTAGGGTTAGGGTTAGGGTTAGGGTACGGCTTAGGGTACGGGTTAGGGTACGGGTGAGGGTATGGCGTAGGGTATAGGTTAGGGTTAGGGTTAGGGTTAGGGTACGGCTTAGGATACGGGTTAGGGTACGGGTGAGGGTACGGCGTAGCGTATGGGTTAGGGTTAGGGTTAGGGTTAGGGTACGGCTTAGGGTACGGGTTAGGGTACGGGTGAGGGTACGGCGTAGGGTATAGGTTAGGGTTAGGGTTAGGGTTAGGGTACGGCTTAGGATACGGGTTAGGGTACGGGTGAGGGTACGGCGTAGCGTATGGGTTAGGGTTAGGGTTAGGGTTAGGGTACGGCTTAGGGTACGGGTTAGGGTACGGGTGAGGGTACGGCGTAGGGTATGGGTTAGGGTTAGGGTTAGGGTTAGGGTTAGTTTTAGGGTTAGGGATTGGTTTAGGGTACGGGTTAGGATTAGCGTACGTGTTAGGGTTAGGGTTTGGGTTAGGGTTAGGGTACGCGTTAGGGTTAGGGTATGGGTTAGGGTTAGGGTACACGTTAGGATTAGGGTATTTATTAAACCTATCCCACTCTCTAGATACCACTTAGCACGTAAAGGAATATTATTTGGGGTCCAGCCATGGAGAAGATTTTAGTCACTAGGATAAGATAAAGAATAAACACATTATAAAAAAATCACATTAGGATTTTCTTTTTAACCTGTTCCTTAAAACACTAGTGCTTAGGAAATCTAATGGAGGCAAAAGCAGTCAAGGGTAGTTTAGGGTTAGGGTTAGGGTTAGGGTTAGTGTTAGGGTTAGGGTACGGCTTAGGGTATGGGATAGGGGACGGGTGAGGGTACGGCGTAGGGTAGGGGTTAGGGTTAGGGTTAGGGTTAGGGTTAGGGTTAGGGTACGGCTTAGGGTACGGGTGAGGGTACGGGTGAGGGTACTGCGTAGGGTATTGGTTAGGGTTAGGGTACGGCTTAGGATACGGGTTAGGGTACGGGTTAGGGTACGGCGTAGGGTATGGGTTAGGGTTAGGGTTAGGGTTAGGGTTAGGGTTAGGGTTAGGGTACGGCTTAGGGTACGGGTTAGGGTACGGGTGAGGGTATGGCGTAGGGTATAGGTTAGGGTTAGGGTTAGGGTTAGGGTACGGCTTAGGATACGGGTTAGGGTACGGGTGAGGGTACGGCGTAGCGTATGGGTTAGGGTTAGGGTTAGGGTTAGGGTACGGCTTAGGGTACGGGTTAGGGTACGGGTGAGGGTACGGCGTAGGGTATGGGTTAGGGTTAGGGTTAGGGTTAGGGTACGGCTTAGGGTACGGGTTAGGGTACGGGTGAGGGTACGGCGTAGCGTATGGGTTAGGGTTAGGGTTAGGGTTAGGGTACGGCTTAGGGTACGGGTTAGGGTACGGGTGAGGGTACGGCGTAGGGTATGGGTTAGGGTTAGGGTTAGGGTTAGGGTTAGTTTTAGGGTTAGGGATTGGTTTAGGGTACGGGTTAGGATTAGCGTACGTGTTAGGGTTAGGGTTTGGGTTAGGGTTAGGGTACGCGTTAGGGTTAGGGTATGGGTTAGGGTTAGGGTACACGTTAGGATTAGGGTATTTATTAAACCTATCCCACTCTCTAGATACCACTTAGCACGTAAAGGAATATTATTTGGGGTCCAGCCATGGAGAAGATTTTAGTCACTAGGATAAGATAAAGAATAAACACATTATAAAAAAATCACATTAGGATTTTCTTTTTAACCTGTTCCTTAAAACACTAGTGCTTAGGAAATCTAATGGAGGCAAAAGCAGTCAAGGGTAGTTTAGGGTTAGGGTTAGGGTTAGGGTTAGTGTTAGGGTTAGGGTACGGCTTAGGGTATGGGATAGGGGACGGGTGAGGGTACGGCGTAGGGTAGGGGTTAGGGTTAGGGTTAGGGTTAGGGTTAGGGTTAGGGTACGGCTTAGGGTACGGGTGAGGGTACGGGTGAGGGTACTGCGTAGGGTATTGGTTAGGGTTAGGGTACGGCTTAGGATACGGGTTAGGGTACGGGTTAGGGTACGGCGTAGGGTATGGGTTAGGGTTAGGGTTAGGGTTAGGGTTAGGGTTAGGGTTAGGGTACGGCTTAGGGTACGGGTTAGGGTACGGGTGAGGGTATGGCGTAGGGTATAGGTTAGGGTTAGGGTTAGGGTTAGGGTACGGCTTAGGATACGGGTTAGGGTACGGGTGAGGGTACGGCGTAGCGTATGGGTTAGGGTTAGGGTTAGGGTTAGGGTACGGCTTAGGGTACGGGTTAGGGTACGGGTGAGGGTACGGCGTAGGGTATAGGTTAGGGTTAGGGTTAGGGTTAGGGTACGGCTTAGGATACGGGTTAGGGTACGGGTGAGGGTACGGCGTAGCGTATGGGTTAGGGTTAGGGTTAGGGTTAGGGTACGGCTTAGGGTACGGGTTAGGGTACGGGTGAGGGTACGGCGTAGGGTATGGGTTAGGGTTAGGGTTAGGGTTAGGGTTAGTTTTAGGGTTAGGGATTGGTTTAGGGTACGGGTTAGGATTAGCGTACGTGTTAGGGTTAGGGTTTGGGTTAGGGTTAGGGTACGCGTTAGGGTTAGGGTATGGGTTAGGGTTAGGGTACACGTTAGGATTAGGGTATTTATTAAACCTATCCCACTCTCTAGATACCACTTAGCACGTAAAGGAATATTATTTGGGGTCCAGCCATGGAGAAGATTTTAGTCACTAGGATAAGATAAAGAATAAACACATTATAAAAAAATCACATTAGGATTTTCTTTTTAACCTGTTCCTTAAAACACTAGTGCTTAGGAAATCTAATGGAGGCAAAAGCAGTCAAGGGTAGTTTAGGGTTAGGGTTAGGGTTAGGGTTAGTGTTAGGGTTAGGGTACGGCTTAGGGTATGGGATAGGGGACGGGTGAGGGTACGGCGTAGGGTAGGGGTTAGGGTTAGGGTTAGGGTTAGGGTTAGGGTTAGGGTACGGCTTAGGGTACGGGTGAGGGTACGGGTGAGGGTACTGCGTAGGGTATTGGTTAGGGTTAGGGTACGGCTTAGGATACGGGTTAGGGTACGGGTTAGGGTACGGCGTAGGGTATGGGTTAGGGTTAGGGTTAGGGTTAGGGTTAGGGTTAGGGTTAGGGTACGGCTTAGGGTACGGGTTAGGGTACGGGTGAGGGTATGGCGTAGGGTATAGGTTAGGGTTAGGGTTAGGGTTAGGGTACGGCTTAGGATACGGGTTAGGGTACGGGTGAGGGTACGGCGTAGCGTATGGGTTAGGGTTAGGGTTAGGGTTAGGGTACGGCTTAGGGTACGGGTTAGGGTACGGGTGAGGGTACGGCGTAGGGTATAGGTTAGGGTTAGGGTTAGGGTTAGGGTACGGCTTAGGATACGGGTTAGGGTACGGGTGAGGGTACGGCGTAGCGTATGGGTTAGGGTTAGGGTTAGGGTTAGGGTACGGCTTAGGGTACGGGTTAGGGTACGGGTGAGGGTACGGCGTAGGGTATGGGTTAGGGTTAGGGTTAGGGTTAGGGTTAGTTTTAGGGTTAGGGATTGGTTTAGGGTACGGGTTAGGATTAGCGTACGTGTTAGGGTTAGGGTTTGGGTTAGGGTTAGGGTACGCGTTAGGGTTAGGGTATGGGTTAGGGTTAGGGTACACGTTAGGATTAGGGTATTTATTAAACCTATCCCACTCTCTAGATACCACTTAGCACGTAAAGGAATATTATTTGGGGTCCAGCCATGGAGAAGATTTTAGTCACTAGGATAAGATAAAGAATAAACACATTATAAAAAAATCACATTAGGATTTTCTTTTTAACCTGTTCCTTAAAACACTAGTGCTTAGGAAATCTAATGGAGGCAAAAGCAGTCAAGGGTAGTTTAGGGTTAGGGTTAGGGTTAGGGTTAGTGTTAGGGTTAGGGTACGGCTTAGGGTATGGGATAGGGGACGGGTGAGGGTACGGCGTAGGGTAGGGGTTAGGGTAGGGTTAGGGTTAGGGTTAGGGTTAGGGTACGGCTTAGGGTACGGGTGAGGGTACGGGTGAGGGTACGGCGTAGGGTATTGGTTAGGGTTAGGGTACGGCTTAGGATACGGGTTAGGGTACGGGTTAGGGTACGGCGTAGGGTATGGGTTAGGGTTAGGGTTAGGGTTAGGGTTAGGGTTAGGGTTAGGGTACGGCTTAGGGTACGGGTTAGGGTACGGGTGAGGGTATGGCATAGGGTATAGGTTAGGGTTAGGGTTAGGGTTAGGGTACGGCTTAGGATACGGGTTAGGGTACGGGTGAGGGTACGGCGTAGCGTATGGGTTAGGGTTAGGGTTAGGGTTAGGGTACGGCTTAGGGTACGGGTTAGGGTACGGGTGAGGGTACGGCGTAGGGTATAGGTTAGGGTTAGGGTTAGGGTTAGGGTACGGCTTAGGATACGGGTTAGGGTACGGGTGAGGGTACGGCGTAGCGTATGGGTTAGGGTTAGGGTTAGGGTTAGGGTACGGCTTAGGGTACGGGTTAGGGTACGGGTGAGGGTACGGCGTAGGGTATGGGTTAGGGTTAGGGTTAGGGTTAGGGTTAGTTTTAGGGTTAGGGATTGGTTTAGGGTACGGGTTAGGATTAGCGTACGTGTTAGGGTTAGGGTTTGGGTTAGGGTTAGGGTACGCGTTAGGGTTAGGGTATGGGTTAGGGTTAGGGTACACGTTAGGATTAGGGTATTTATTAAACCTATCCCACTCTCTAGATACCACTTAGCACGTAAAGGAATATTATTTGGGGTCCAGCCATGGAGAAGATTTTAGTCACTAGGATAAGATAAAGAATAAACACATTATAAAAAAATCACATTAGGATTTTCTTTTTAACCTGTTCCTTAAAACACTAGTGCTTAGGAAATCTAATGGAGGCAAAAGCAGTCAAGGGTAGTTTAGGGTTAGGGTTAGGGTTAGGGTTAGTGTTAGGGTTAGGGTACGGCTTAGGGTATGGGATAGGGGACGGGTGAGGGTACGGCGTAGGGTAGGGGTTAGGGTTAGGGTTAGGGTTAGGGTTAGGGTTAGGGTACGGCTTAGGGTACGGGTGAGGGTACGGGTGAGGGTACTGCGTAGGGTATTGGTTAGGGTTAGGGTACGGCTTAGGATACGGGTTAGGGTACGGGTTAGGGTACGGCGTAGGGTATGGGTTAGGGTTAGGGTTAGGGTTAGGGTTAGGGTTAGGGTTAGGGTACGGCTTAGGGTACGGGTTAGGGTACGGGTGAGGGTATGGCGTAGGGTATAGGTTAGGGTTAGGGTTAGGGTTAGGGTACGGCTTAGGATACGGGTTAGGGTACGGGTGAGGGTACGGCGTAGCGTATGGGTTAGGGTTAGGGTTAGGGTTAGGGTACGGCTTAGGGTACGGGTTAGGGTACGGGTGAGGGTACGGCGTAGGGTATAGGTTAGGGTTAGGGTTAGGGTTAGGGTACGGCTTAGGATACGGGTTAGGGTACGGGTGAGGGTACGGCGTAGCGTATGGGTTAGGGTTAGGGTTAGGGTTAGGGTACGGCTTAGGGTACGGGTTAGGGTACGGGTGAGGGTACGGCGTAGGGTATGGGTTAGGGTTAGGGTTAGGGTTAGGGTTAGTTTTAGGGTTAGGGATTGGTTTAGGGTACGGGTTAGGATTAGCGTACGTGTTAGGGTTAGGGTTTGGGTTAGGGTTAGGGTACGCGTTAGGGTTAGGGTATGGGTTAGGGTTAGGGTACACGTTAGGATTAGGGTATTTATTAAACCTATCCCACTCTCTAGATACCACTTAGCACGTAAAGGAATATTATTTGGGGTCCAGCCATGGAGAAGATTTTAGTCACTAGGATAAGATAAAGAATAAACACATTATAAAAAAATCACATTAGGATTTTCTTTTTAACCTGTTCCTTAAAACACTAGTGCTTAGGAAATCTAATGGAGGCAAAAGCAGTCAAGGGTAGTTTAGGGTTAGGGTTAGGGTTAGGGTTAGTGTTAGGGTTAGGGTACGGCTTAGGGTATGGGATAGGGGACGGGTGAGGGTACGGCGTAGGGTAGGGGTTAGGGTTAGGGTTAGGGTTAGGGTTAGGGTTAGGGTACGGCTTAGGGTACGGGTGAGGGTACGGGTGAGGGTACTGCGTAGGGTATTGGTTAGGGTTAGGGTACGGCTTAGGATACGGGTTAGGGTACGGGTTAGGGTACGGCGTAGGGTATGGGTTAGGGTTAGGGTTAGGGTTAGGGTTAGGGTTAGGGTTAGGGTACGGCTTAGGGTACGGGTTAGGGTACGGGTGAGGGTATGGCGTAGGGTATAGGTTAGGGTTAGGGTTAGGGTTAGGGTACGGCTTAGGATACGGGTTAGGGTACGGGTGAGGGTACGGCGTAGCGTATGGGTTAGGGTTAGGGTTAGGGTTAGGGTACGGCTTAGGGTACGGGTTAGGGTACGGGTGAGGGTACGGCGTAGCGTATGGGTTAGGGTTAGGGTTAGGGTTAGGGTACGGCTTAGGGTACGGGTTAGGGTACGGGTGAGGGTACGGCGTAGGGTATGGGTTAGGGTTAGGGTTAGGGTTAGGGTTAGTTTTAGGGTTAGGGATTGGTTTAGGGTACGGGTTAGGATTAGCGTACGTGTTAGGGTTAGGGTATGGGTTAGGGTTAGGGTACACGTTAGGATTAGGGTATTTATTAAACCTATCCCACTCTCTAGATACCACTTAGCACGTAAAGGAATATTATTTGGGGTCCAGCCATGGAGAAGATTTTAGTCACTAGGATAAGATAAAGAATAAACACATTATAAAAAAATCACATTAGGATTTTCTTTTTAACCTGTTCCTTAAAACACTAGTGCTTAGGAAATCTAATGGAGGCAAAAGCAGTCAAGGGTAGTTTAGGGTTAGGGTTAGGGTTAGGGTTAGTGTTAGGGTTAGGGTACGGCTTAGGGTATTGGATAGGGGACGGGTGAGGGTACGGCGTAGGGTAGGGGTTAGGGTTAGGGTTAGGGTTAGGGTTAGGGTTAGGGTACGGCTTAGGGTACGGGTGAGGGTACGGGTGAGGGTACTGCGTAGGGTATTGGTTAGGGTTAGGGTACGGCTTAGGATACGGGTTAGGGTACGGGTTAGGGTACGGCGTAGGGTATGGGTTAGGGTTAGGGTTAGGGTTAGGGTTAGGGTTAGGGTTAGGGTACGGCTTAGGGTACGGGTTAGGGTACGGGTGAGGGTATGGCGTAGGGTATAGGTTAGGGTTAGGGTTAGGGTTAGGGTACGGCTTAGGATACGGGTTAGGGTACGGGTGAGGGTACGGCGTAGCGTATGGGTTAGGGTTAGGGTTAGGGTTAGGGTACGGCTTAGGGTACGGGTTAGGGTACGGGTGAGGGTACGGCGTAGGGTATAGGTTAGGGTTAGGGTTAGGGTTAGGGTACGGCTTAGGATACGGGTTAGGGTACGGGTGAGGGTACGGCGTAGCGTATGGGTTAGGGTTAGGGTTAGGGTTAGGGTACGGCTTAGGGTACGGGTTAGGGTACGGGTGAGGGTACGGCGTAGGGTATGGGTTAGGGTTAGGGTTAGGGTTAGGGTTAGTTTTAGGGTTAGGGATTGGTTTAGGGTACGGGTTAGGATTAGCGTACGTGTTAGGGTTAGGGTTTGGGTTAGGGTTAGGGTACGCGTTAGGGTTAGGGTATGGGTTAGGGTTAGGGTACACGTTAGGATTAGGGTATTTATTAAACCTATCCCACTCTCTAGATACCACTTAGCACGTAAAGGAATATTATTTGGGGTCCAGCCATGGAGAAGATTTTAGTCACTAGGATAAGATAAAGAATAAACACATTATAAAAAAATCACATTAGGATTTTCTTTTTAACCTGTTCCTTAAAACACTAGTGCTTAGGAAATCTAATGGAGGCAAAAGCAGTCAAGGGTAGTTTAGGGTTAGGGTTAGGGTTAGGGTTAGTGTTAGGGTTAGGGTACGGCTTAGGGTATGGGATAGGGGACGGGTGAGGGTACGGCGTAGGGTAGGGGTTAGGGTTAGGGTTAGGGTTAGGGTTAGGGTTAGGGTACGGCTTAGGGTACGGGTGAGGGTACGGGTGAGGGTACTGCGTAGGGTATTGGTTAGGGTTAGGGTACGGCTTAGGATACGGGTTAGGGTACGGGTTAGGGTACGGCGTAGGGTATGGGTTAGGGTTAGGGTTAGGGTTAGGGTTAGGGTTAGGGTTAGGGTACGGCTTAGGGTACGGGTTAGGGTACGGGTGAGGGTATGGCGTAGGGTATAGGTTAGGGTTAGGGTTAGGGTTAGGGTACGGCTTAGGATACGGGTTAGGGTACGGGTGAGGGTACGGCGTAGCGTATGGGTTAGGGTTAGGGTTAGGGTTAGGGTACGGCTTAGGGTACGGGTTAGGGTACGGGTGAGGGTACGGCGTAGGGTATAGGTTAGGGTTAGGGTTAGGGTTAGGGTACGGCTTAGGATACGGGTTAGGGTACGGGTGAGGGTACGGCGTAGCGTATGGGTTAGGGTTAGGGTTAGGGTTAGGGTACGGCTTAGGGTACGGGTTAGGGTACGGGTGAGGGTACGGCGTAGGGTATGGGTTAGGGTTAGGGTTAGGGTTAGGGTTAGTTTTAGGGTTAGGGATTGGTTTAGGGTACGGGTTAGGATTAGCGTACGTGTTAGGGTTAGGGTTTGGGTTAGGGTTAGGGTACGCGTTAGGGTTAGGGTATGGGTTAGGGTTAGGGTACACGTTAGGATTAGGGTATTTATTAAACCTATCCCACTCTCTAGATACCACTTAGCACGTAAAGGAATATTATTTGGGGTCCAGCCATGGAGAAGATTTTAGTCACTAGGATAAGATAAAGAATAAACACATTATAAAAAAATCACATTAGGATTTTCTTTTTAACCTGTTCCTTAAAACACTAGTGCTTAGGAAATCTAATGGAGGCAAAAGCAGTCAAGGGTAGTTTAGGGTTAGGGTTAGGGTTAGGGTTAGTGTTAGGGTTAGGGTACGGCTTAGGGTATGGGATAGGGGACGGGTGAGGGTACGGCGTAGGGTAGGGGTTAGGGTTAGGGTTAGGGTTAGGGTTAGGGTTAGGGTACGGCTTAGGGTACGGGTGAGGGTACGGGTGAGGGTACTGCGTAGGGTATTGGTTAGGGTTAGGGTACGGCTTAGGATACGGGTTAGGGTACGGGTTAGGGTACGGCGTAGGGTATGGGTTAGGGTTAGGGTTAGGGTTAGGGTTAGGGTTAGGGTTAGGGTACGGCTTAGGGTACGGGTTAGGGTACGGGTGAGGGTATGGCGTAGGGTATAGGTTAGGGTTAGGGTTAGGGTTAGGGTACGGCTTAGGATACGGGTTAGGGTACGGGTGAGGGTACGGCGTAGCGTATGGGTTAGGGTTAGGGTTAGGGTTAGGGTACGGCTTAGGGTACGGGTTAGGGTACGGGTGAGGGTACGGCGTAGGGTATAGGTTAGGGTTAGGGTTAGGGTTAGGGTACGGCTTAGGATACGGGTTAGGGTACGGGTGAGGGTACGGCGTAGCGTATGGGTTAGGGTTAGGGTTAGGGTTAGGGTACGGCTTAGGGTACGGGTTAGGGTACGGGTGAGGGTACGGCGTAGGGTATGGGTTAGGGTTAGGGTTAGGGTTAGGGTTAGTTTTAGGGTTAGGGATTGGTTTAGGGTACGGGTTAGGATTAGCGTACGTGTTAGGGTTAGGGTTTGGGTTAGGGTTAGGGTACGCGTTAGGGTTAGGGTATGGGTTAGGGTTAGGGTACACGTTAGGATTAGGGTATTTATTAAACCTATCCCACTCTCTAGATACCACTTAGCACGTAAAGGAATATTATTTGGGGTCCAGCCATGGAGAAGATTTTAGTCACTAGGATAAGATAAAGAATAAACACATTATAAAAAAATCACATTAGGATTTTCTTTTTAACCTGTTCCTTAAAACACTAGTGCTTAGGAAATCTAATGGAGGCAAAAGCAGTCAAGGGTAGTTTAGGGTTAGGGTTAGGGTTAGGGTTAGTGTTAGGGTTAGGGTACGGCTTAGGGTATGGGATAGGGGACGGGTGAGGGTACGGCGTAGGGTAGGGGTTAGGGTTAGGGTTAGGGTTAGGGTTAGGGTTAGGGTACGGCTTAGGGTACGGGTGAGGGTACGGGTGAGGGTACTGCGTAGGGTATTGGTTAGGGTTAGGGTACGGCTTAGGATACGGGTTAGGGTACGGGTTAGGGTACGGCGTAGGGTATGGGTTAGGGTTAGGGTTAGGGTTAGGGTTAGGGTTAGGGTTAGGGTACGGCTTAGGGTACGGGTTAGGGTACGGGTGAGGGTATGGCGTAGGGTATAGGTTAGGGTTAGGGTTAGGGTTAGGGTACGGCTTAGGATACGGGTTAGGGTACGGGTGAGGGTACGGCGTAGCGTATGGGTTAGGGTTAGGGTTAGGGTTAGGGTACGGCTTAGGGTACGGGTTAGGGTACGGGTGAGGGTACGGCGTAGGGTATAGGTTAGGGTTAGGGTTAGGGTTAGGGTACGGCTTAGGATACGGGTTAGGGTACGGGTGAGGGTACGGCGTAGCGTATGGGTTAGGGTTAGGGTTAGGGTTAGGGTACGGCTTAGGGTACGGGTTAGGGTACGGGTGAGGGTACGGCGTAGGGTATGGGTTAGGGTTAGGGTTAGGGTTAGGGTTAGTTTTAGGGTTAGGGATTGGTTTAGGGTACGGGTTAGGATTAGCGTACGTGTTAGGGTTAGGGTTTGGGTTAGGGTTAGGGTACGCGTTAGGGTTAGGGTATGGGTTAGGGTTAGGGTACACGTTAGGATTAGGGTATTTATTAAACCTATCCCACTCTCTAGATACCACTTAGCACGTAAAGGAATATTATTTGGGGTCCAGCCATGGAGAAGATTTTAGTCACTAGGATAAGATAAAGAATAAACACATTATAAAAAAATCACATTAGGATTTTCTTTTTAACCTGTTCCTTAAAACACTAGTGCTTAGGAAATCTAATGGAGGCAAAAGCAGTCAAGGGTAGTTTAGGGTTAGGGTTAGGGTTAGGGTTAGTGTTAGGGTTAGGGTACGGCTTAGGGTATGGGATAGGGGACGGGTGAGGGTACGGCGTAGGGTAGGGGTTAGGGTTAGGGTTAGGGTTAGGGTTAGGGTTAGGGTACGGCTTAGGGTACGGGTGAGGGTACGGGTGAGGGTACGGCGTAGGGTATTGGTTAGGGTTAGGGTACGGCTTAGGATACGGGTTAGGGTACGGGTTAGGGTACGGCGTAGGGTATGGGTTAGGGTTAGGGTTAGGGTTAGGGTTAGGGTTAGGGTTAGGGTACGGCTTAGGGTACGGGTTAGGGTACGGGTGAGGGTATGGCGTAGGGTATAGGTTAGGGTTAGGGTTAGGGTTAGGGTACGGCTTAGGATACGGGTTAGGGTACGGGTGAGGGTACGGCGTAGCGTATGGGTTAGGGTTAGGGTTAGGGTTAGGGTACGGCTTAGGGTACGGGTTAGGGTACGGGTGAGGGTACGGCGTAGGGTATAGGTTAGGGTTAGGGTTAGGGTTAGGGTACGGCTTAGGATACGGGTTAGGGTACGGGTGAGGGTACGGCGTAGCGTATGGGTTAGGGTTAGGGTTAGGGTTAGGGTACGGCTTAGGGTACGGGTTAGGGTACGGGTGAGGGTACGGCGTAGGGTATGGGTTAGGGTTAGGGTTAGGGTTAGGGTTAGTTTTAGGGTTAGGGATTGGTTTAGGGTACGGGTTAGGATTAGCGTACGTGTTAGGGTTAGGGTTTGGGTTAGGGTTAGGGTACGCGTTAGGGTTAGGGTATGGGTTAGGGTTAGGGTACACGTTAGGATTAGGGTATTTATTAAACCTATCCCACTCTCTAGATACCACTTAGCACGTAAAGGAATATTATTTGGGGTCCAGCCATGGAGAAGATTTTAGTCACTAGGATAAGATAAAGAATAAACACATTATAAAAAAATCACATTAGGATTTTCTTTTTAACCTGTTCCTTAAAACACTAGTGCTTAGGAAATCTAATGGAGGCAAAAGCAGTCAAGGGTAGTTTAGGGTTAGGGTTAGGGTTAGGGTTAGTGTTAGGGTTAGGGTACGGCTTAGGGTATGGGATAGGGGACGGGTGAGGGTACGGCGTAGGGTAGGGGTTAGGGTTAGGGTTAGGGTTAGGGTTAGGGTTAGGGTACGGCTTAGGGTACGGGTGAGGGTACGGGTGAGGGTACTGCGTAGGGTATTGGTTAGGGTTAGGGTACGGCTTAGGATACGGGTTAGGGTACGGGTTAGGGTACGGCGTAGGGTATGGGTTAGGGTTAGGGTTAGGGTTAGGGTTAGGGTTAGGGTTAGGGTACGGCTTAGGGTACGGGTTAGGGTACGGGTGAGGGTATGGCGTAGGGTATAGGTTAGGGTTAGGGTTAGGGTTAGGGTACGGCTTAGGATACGGGTTAGGGTACGGGTGAGGGTACGGCGTAGCGTATGGGTTAGGGTTAGGGTTAGGGTTAGGGTACGGCTTAGGGTACGGGTTAGGGTACGGGTGAGGGTACGGCGTAGCGTATGGGTTAGGGTTAGGGTTAGGGTTAGGGTACGGCTTAGGGTACGGGTTAGGGTACGGGTGAGGGTACGGCGTAGGGTATGGGTTAGGGTTAGGGTTAGGGTTAGGGTTAGTTTTAGGGTTAGGGATTGGTTTAGGGTACGGGTTAGGATTAGCGTACGTGTTAGGGTTAGGGTATGGGTTAGGGTTAGGGTACGCGTTAGGATTAGGGTATTTATTAAACCTATCCCACTCTCTAGATACCACTTAGCACGTAAAGGAATATTATTTGGGGTCCAGCCATGGAGAAGATTTTAGTCACTAGGATAAGATAAAGAATAAACACATTATAAAAAAATCACATTAGGATTTTCTTTTTAACCTGTTCCTTAAAACACTAGTGCTTAGGAAATCTAATGGAGGCAAAAGCAGTCAAGGGTAGTTTAGGGTTAGGGTTAGGGTTAGGGTTAGTGTTAGGGTTAGGGTACGGCTTAGGGTATTGGATAGGGGACGGGTGAGGGTACGGCGTAGGGTAGGGGTTAGGGTTAGGGTTAGGGTTAGGGTTAGGGTTAGGGTACGGCTTAGGGTACGGGTGAGGGTACGGGTGAGGGTACTGCGTAGGGTATTGGTTAGGGTTATGGTACGGCTTAGGATACGGGTTAGGGTACGGGTTAGGGTACGGCGTAGGGTATGGGTTAGGGTTAGGGTTAGGGTTAGGGTTAGGGTTAGGGTTAGGGTACGGCTTAGGGTACGGGTTAGGGTACGGGTGAGGGTATGGCGTAGGGTATAGGTTAGGGTTAGGGTTAGGGTTAGGGTACGGCTTAGGATACGGGTTAGGGTACGGGTGAGGGTACGGCGTAGCGTATGGGTTAGGGTTAGGGTTAGGGTTAGGGTACGGCTTAGGGTACGGGTTAGGGTACGGGTGAGGGTACGGCGTAGGGTATAGGTTAGGGTTAGGGTTAGGGTTAGGGTACGGCTTAGGATACGGGTTAGGGTACGGGTGAGGGTACGGCGTAGCGTATGGGTTAGGGTTAGGGTTAGGGTTAGGGTACGGCTTAGGGTACGGGTTAGGGTACGGGTGAGGGTACGGCGTAGGGTATGGGTTAGGGTTAGGGTTAGGGTTAGGGTTAGTTTTAGGGTTAGGGATTGGTTTAGGGTACGGGTTAGGATTAGCGTACGTGTTAGGGTTAGGGTTTGGGTTAGGGTTAGGGTACGCGTTAGGGTTAGGGTATGGGTTAGGGTTAGGGTACACGTTAGGATTAGGGTATTTATTAAACCTATCCCACTCTCTAGATACCACTTAGCACGTAAAGGAATATTATTTGGGGTCCAGCCATGGAGAAGATTTTAGTCACTAGGATAAGATAAAGAATAAACACATTATAAAAAAATCACATTAGGATTTTCTTTTTAACCTGTTCCTTAAAACACTAGTGCTTAGGAAATCTAATGGAGGCAAAAGCAGTCAAGGGTAGTTTAGGGTTAGGGTTAGGGTTAGGGTTAGTGTTAGGGTTAGGGTACGGCTTACGGTATGGGATAGGGGACGGGTGAGGGTACGGCGTAGGGTAGGGGTTAGGGTTAGGGTTAGGGTTAGGGTTAGGGTTAGGGTACGGCTTAGGGTACGGGTGAGGGTACGGGTGAGGGTACTGCGTAGGGTATTGGTTAGGGTTAGGGTACGGCTTAGGATACGGGTTAGGGTACGGGTTAGGGTACGGCGTAGGGTATGGGTTAGGGTTAGGGTTAGGGTTAGGGTTAGGGTTAGGGTTAGGGTACGGCTTAGGGTACGGGTTAGGGTACGGGTGAGGGTATGGCGTAGGGTATAGGTTAGGGTTAGGGTTAGGGTTAGGGTACGGCTTAGGATACGGGTTAGGGTACGGGTGAGGGTACGGCGTAGCGTATGGGTTAGGGTTAGGGTTAGGGTTAGGGTACGGCTTAGGGTACGGGTTAGGGTACGGGTGAGGGTACGGCGTAGGGTATAGGTTAGGGTTAGGGTTAGGGTTAGGGTACGGCTTAGGATACGGGTTAGGGTACGGGTGAGGGTACGGCGTAGCGTATGGGTTAGGGTTAGGGTTAGGGTTAGGGTACGGCTTAGGGTACGGGTTAGGGTACGGGTGAGGGTACGGCGTAGGGTATGGGTTAGGGTTAGGGTTAGGGTTAGGGTTAGTTTTAGGGTTAGGGATTGGTTTAGGGTACGGGTTAGGATTAGCGTACGTGTTAGGGTTAGGGTTTGGGTTAGGGTTAGGGTACGCGTTAGGGTTAGGGTATGGGTTAGGGTTAGGGTACACGTTAGGATTAGGGTATTTATTAAACCTATCCCACTCTCTAGATACCACTTAGCACGTAAAGGAATATTATTTGGGGTCCAGCCATGGAGAAGATTTTAGTCACTAGGATAAGATAAAGAATAAACACATTATAAAAAAATCACATTAGGATTTTCTTTTTAACCTGTTCCTTAAAACACTAGTGCTTAGGAAATCTAATGGAGGCAAAAGCAGTCAAGGGTAGTTTAGGGTTAGGGTTAGGGTTAGGGTTAGTGTTAGGGTTAGGGTACGGCTTAGGGTATGGGATAGGGGACGGGTGAGGGTACGGCGTAGGGTAGGGGTTAGGGTTAGGGTTAGGGTTAGGGTTAGGGTTAGGGTACGGCTTAGGGTACGGGTGAGGGTACGGGTGAGGGTACTGCGTAGGGTATTGGTTAGGGTTAGGGTACGGCTTAGGATACGGGTTAGGGTACGGGTTAGGGTACGGCGTAGGGTATGGGTTAGGGTTAGGGTTAGGGTTAGGGTTAGGGTTAGGGTTAGGGTACGGCTTAGGGTACGGGTTAGGGTACGGGTGAGGGTATGGCGTAGGGTATAGGTTAGGGTTAGGGTTAGGGTTAGGGTACGGCTTAGGATACGGGTTAGGGTACGGGTGAGGGTACGGCGTAGCGTATGGGTTAGGGTTAGGGTTAGGGTTAGGGTACGGCTTAGGGTACGGGTTAGGGTACGGGTGAGGGTACGGCGTAGGGTATAGGTTAGGGTTAGGGTTAGGGTTAGGGTACGGCTTAGGATACGGGTTAGGGTACGGGTGAGGGTACGGCGTAGCGTATGGGTTAGGGTTAGGGTTAGGGTTAGGGTACGGCTTAGGGTACGGGTTAGGGTACGGGTGAGGGTACGGCGTAGGGTATGGGTTAGGGTTAGGGTTAGGGTTAGGGTTAGTTTTAGGGTTAGGGATTGGTTTAGGGTACGGGTTAGGATTAGCGTACGTGTTAGGGTTAGGGTTTGGGTTAGGGTTAGGGTACGCGTTAGGGTTAGGGTATGGGTTAGGGTTAGGGTACACGTTAGGATTAGGGTATTTATTAAACCTATCCCACTCTCTAGATACCACTTAGCACGTAAAGGAATATTATTTGGGGTCCAGCCATGGAGAAGATTTTAGTCACTAGGATAAGATAAAGAATAAACACATTATAAAAAAATCACATTAGGATTTTCTTTTTAACCTGTTCCTTAAAACACTAGTGCTTAGGAAATCTAATGGAGGCAAAAGCAGTCAAGGGTAGTTTAGGGTTAGGGTTAGGGTTAGGGTTAGTGTTAGGGTTAGGGTACGGCTTAGGGTATGGGATAGGGGACGGGTGAGGGTACGGCGTAGGGTAGGGGTTAGGGTTAGGGTTAGGGTTAGGGTTAGGGTTAGGGTACGGCTTAGGGTACGGGTGAGGGTACGGGTGAGGGTACTGCGTAGGGTATTGGTTAGGGTTAGGGTACGGCTTAGGATACGGGTTAGGGTACGGGTTAGGGTACGGCGTAGGGTATGGGTTAGGGTTAGGGTTAGGGTTAGGGTTAGGGTTAGGGTTAGGGTACGGCTTAGGGTACGGGTTAGGGTACGGGTGAGGGTATGGCGTAGGGTATAGGTTAGGGTTAGGGTTAGGGTTAGGGTACGGCTTAGGATACGGGTTAGGGTACGGGTGAGGGTACGGCGTAGCGTATGGGTTAGGGTTAGGGTTAGGGTTAGGGTACGGCTTAGGGTACGGGTTAGGGTACGGGTGAGGGTACGGCGTAGGGTATAGGTTAGGGTTAGGGTTAGGGTTAGGGTACGGCTTAGGATACGGGTTAGGGTACGGGTGAGGGTACGGCGTAGCGTATGGGTTAGGGTTAGGGTTAGGGTTAGGGTACGGCTTAGGGTACGGGTTAGGGTACGGGTGAGGGTACGGCGTAGGGTATGGGTTAGGGTTAGGGTTAGGGTTAGGGTTAGTTTTAGGGTTAGGGATTGGTTTAGGGTACGGGTTAGGATTAGCGTACGTGTTAGGGTTAGGGTTTGGGTTAGGGTTAGGGTACGCGTTAGGGTTAGGGTATGGGTTAGGGTTAGGGTACACGTTAGGATTAGGGTATTTATTAAACCTATCCCACTCTCTAGATACCACTTAGCACGTAAAGGAATATTATTTGGGGTCCAGCCATGGAGAAGATTTTAGTCACTAGGATAAGATAAAGAATAAACACATTATAAAAAAATCACATTAGGATTTTCTTTTTAACCTGTTCCTTAAAACACTAGTGCTTAGGAAATCTAATGGAGGCAAAAGCAGTCAAGGGTAGTTTAGGGTTAGGGTTAGGGTTAGGGTTAGTGTTAGGGTTAGGGTACGGCTTAGGGTATGGGATAGGGGACGGGTGAGGGTACGGCGTAGGGTAGGGGTTAGGGTTAGGGTTAGGGTTAGGGTTAGGGTTAGGGTACGGTTTAGGGTACGGGTGAGGGTACGGGTGAGGGTACGGCGTAGGGTATTGGTTAGGGTTAGGGTACGGCTTAGGATACGGGTTAGGGTACGGGTTAGGGTACGGCGTAGGGTATGGGTTAGGGTTAGGGTTAGGGTTAGGGTTAGGGTTAGGGTTAGGGTACGGCTTAGGGTACGGGTTAGGGTACGGGTGAGGGTATGGCGTAGGGTATAGGTTAGGGTTAGGGTTAGGGTTAGGGTACGGCTTAGGATACGGGTTAGGGTACGGGTGAGGGTACGGCGTAGCGTATGGGTTAGGGTTAGGGTTAGGGTTAGGGTACGGCTTAGGGTACGGGTTAGGGTACGGGTGAGGGTACGGCGTAGGGTATAGGTTAGGGTTAGGGTTAGGGTTAGGGTACGGCTTAGGATACGGGTTAGGGTACGGGTGAGGGTACGGCGTAGCGTATGGGTTAGGGTTAGGGTTAGGGTTAGGGTACGGCTTAGGGTACGGGTTAGGGTACGGGTGAGGGTACGGCGTAGGGTATGGGTTAGGGTTAGGGTTAGGGTTAGGGTTAGTTTTAGGGTTAGGGATTGGTTTAGGGTACGGGTTAGGATTAGCGTACGTGTTAGGGTTAGGGTTTGGGTTAGGGTTAGGGTACGCGTTAGGGTTAGGGTATGGGTTAGGGTTAGGGTACACGTTAGGATTAGGGTATTTATTAAACCTATCCCACTCTCTAGATACCACTTAGCACGTAAAGGAATATTATTTGGGGTCCAGCCATGGAGAAGATTTTAGTCACTAGGATAAGATAAAGAATAAACACATTATAAAAAAATCACATTAGGATTTTCTTTTTAACCTGTTCCTTAAAACACTAGTGCTTAGGAAATCTAATGGAGGCAAAAGCAGTCAAGGGTAGTTTAGGGTTAGGGTTAGGGTTAGGGTTAGTGTTAGGGTTAGGGTACGGCTTAGGGTATGGGATAGGGGACGGGTGAGGGTACGGCGTAGGGTAGGGGTTAGGGTTAGGGTTAGGGTTAGGGTTAGGGTTAGGGTACGGCTTAGGGTACGGGTGAGGGTACGGGTGAGGGTACTGCGTAGGGTATTGGTTAGGGTTAGGGTACGGCTTAGGATACGGGTTAGGGTACGGGTTAGGGTACGGCGTAGGGTATGGGTTAGGGTTAGGGTTAGGGTTAGGGTTAGGGTTAGGGTTAGGGTACGGCTTAGGGTACGGGTTAGGGTACGGGTGAGGGTATGGCGTAGGGTATAGGTTAGGGTTAGGGTTAGGGTTAGGGTACGGCTTAGGATACGGGTTAGGGTACGGGTGAGGGTACGGCGTAGCGTATGGGTTAGGGTTAGGGTTAGGGTTAGGGTACGGCTTAGGGTACGGGTTAGGGTACGGGTGAGGGTACGGCGTAGGGTATAGGTTAGGGTTAGGGTTAGGGTTAGGGTACGGCTTAGGATACGGGTTAGGGTACGGGTGAGGGTACGGCGTAGCGTATGGGTTAGGGTTAGGGTTAGGGTTAGGGTACGGCTTAGGGTACGGGTTAGGGTACGGGTGAGGGTACGGCGTAGGGTATGGGTTAGGGTTAGGGTTAGGGTTAGGGTTAGTTTTAGGGTTAGGGATTGGTTTAGGGTACGGGTTAGGATTAGCGTACGTGTTAGGGTTAGGGTTTGGGTTAGGGTTAGGGTACGCGTTAGGGTTAGGGTATGGGTTAGGGTTAGGGTACACGTTAGGATTAGGGTATTTATTAAACCTATCCCACTCTCTAGATACCACTTAGCACGTAAAGGAATATTATTTGGGGTCCAGCCATGGAGAAGATTTTAGTCACTAGGATAAGATAAAGAATAAACACATTATAAAAAAATCACATTAGGATTTTCTTTTTAACCTGTTCCTTAAAACACTAGTGCTTAGGAAATCTAATGGAGGCAAAAGCAGTCAAGGGTAGTTTAGGGTTAGGGTTAGGGTTAGGGTTAGTGTTAGGGTTAGGGTACGGCTTAGGGTATGGGATAGGGGACGGGTGAGGGTACGGCGTAGGGTAGGGGTTAGGGTAGGGTTAGGGTTAGGGTTAGGGTTAGGGTACGGCTTAGGGTACGGGTGAGGGTACGGGTGAGGGTACGGCGTAGGGTATTGGTTAGGGTTAGGGTACGGCTTAGGATACGGGTTAGGGTACGGGTTAGGGTACGGCGTAGGGTATGGGTTAGGGTTAGGGTTAGGGTTAGGGTTAGGGTACGGCTTAGGGTACGGGTTAGGGTACGGGTGAGGGTATGGCGTAGGGTATAGGTTAGGGTTAGGGTTAGGGTTAGGGTACGGCTTAGGATACGGGTTAGGGTACGGGTGAGGGTACGGCGTAGCGTATGGGTTAGGGTTAGGGTTAGGGTTAGGGTACGGCTTAGGGTACGGGTTAGGGTACGGGTGAGGGTACGGCGTAGGGTATAGGTTAGGGTTAGGGTTAGGGTTAGGGTACGGCTTAGGATACGGGTTAGGGTACGGGTGAGGGTACGGCGTAGCGTATGGGTTAGGGTTAGGGTTAGGGTTAGGGTACGGCTTAGGGTACGGGTTAGGGTACGGGTGAGGGTACGGCGTAGGGTATGGGTTAGGGTTAGGGTTAGGGTTAGGGTTAGTTTTAGGGTTAGGGATTGGTTTAGGGTACGGGTTAGGATTAGCGTACGTGTTAGGGTTAGGGTTTGGGTTAGGGTTAGGGTACGCGTTAGGGTTAGGGTATGGGTTAGGGTTAGGGTACACGTTAGGATTAGGGTATTTATTAAACCTATCCCACTCTCTAGATACCACTTAGCACGTAAAGGAATATTATTTGGGGTCCAGCCATGGAGAAGATTTTAGTCACTAGGATAAGATAAAGAATAAACACATTATAAAAAAATCACATTAGGATTTTCTTTTTAACCTGTTCCTTAAAACACTAGTGCTTAGGAAATCTAATGGAGGCAAAAGCAGTCAAGGGTAGTTTAGGGTTAGGGTTAGGGTTAGGGTTAGTGTTAGGGTTAGGGTACGGCTTAGGGTATGGGATAGGGGACGGGTGAGGGTACGGCGTAGGGTAGGGGTTAGGGTTAGGGTTAGGGTTAGGGTTAGGGTTAGGGTACGGCTTAGGGTACGGGTGAGGGTACGGGTGAGGGTACTGCGTAGGGTATTGGTTAGGGTTAGGGTACGGCTTAGGATACGGGTTAGGGTACGGGTTAGGGTACGGCGTAGGGTATGGGTTAGGGTTAGGGTTAGGGTTAGGGTTAGGGTTAGGGTTAGGGTACGGCTTAGGGTACGGGTTAGGGTACGGGTGAGGGTATGGCGTAGGGTATAGGTTAGGGTTAGGGTTAGGGTTAGGGTACGGCTTAGGATACGGGTTAGGGTACGGGTGAGGGTACGGCGTAGCGTATGGGTTAGGGTTAGGGTTAGGGTTAGGGTACGGCTTAGGGTACGGGTTAGGGTACGGGTGAGGGTACGGCGTAGGGTATAGGTTAGGGTTAGGGTACGGCTTAGGATACGGGTTAGGGTACGGGTGAGGGTACGGCGTAGCGTATGGGTTAGGGTTAGGGTTAGGGTTAGGGTACGGCTTAGGGTACGGGTTAGGGTACGGGTGAGGGTACGGCGTAGGGTATGGGTTAGGGTTAGGGTTAGGGTTAGGGTTAGTTTTAGGGTTAGGGATTGGTTTAGGGTACGGGTTAGGATTAGCGTACGTGTTAGGGTTAGGGTTTGGGTTAGGGTTAGGGTACGCGTTAGGGTTAGGGTATGGGTTAGGGTTAGGGTACACGTTAGGATTAGGGTATTTATTAAACCTATCCCACTCTCTAGATACCACTTAGCACGTAAAGGAATATTATTTGGGGTCCAGCCATGGAGAAGATTTTAGTCACTAGGATAAGATAAAGAATAAACACATTATAAAAAAATCACATTAGGATTTTCTTTTTAACCTGTTCCTTAAAACACTAGTGCTTAGGAAATCTAATGGAGGCAAAAGCAGTCAAGGGTAGTTTAGGGTTAGGGTTAGGGTTAGGGTTAGTGTTAGGGTTAGGGTACGGCTTAGGGTATGGGATAGGGGACGGGTGAGGGTACGGCGTAGGGTAGGGGTTAGGGTTAGGGTTAGGGTTAGGGTTAGGGTTAGGGTACGGCTTAGGGTACGGGTGAGGGTACGGGTGAGGGTACTGCGTAGGGTATTGGTTAGGGTTAGGGTACGGCTTAGGATACGGGTTAGGGTACGGGTTAGGGTACGGCGTAGGGTATGGGTTAGGGTTAGGGTTAGGGTTAGGGTTAGGGTTAGGGTTAGGGTACGGCTTAGGGTACGGGTTAGGGTACGGGTGAGGGTATGGCGTAGGGTATAGGTTAGGGTTAGGGTTAGGGTTAGGGTACGGCTTAGGATACGGGTTAGGGTACGGGTGAGGGTACGGCGTAGCGTATGGGTTAGGGTTAGGGTTAGGGTTAGGGTACGGCTTAGGGTACGGGTTAGGGTACGGGTGAGGGTACGGCGTAGGGTATAGGTTAGGGTTAGGGTTAGGGTTAGGGTACGGCTTAGGATACGGGTTAGGGTACGGGTGAGGGTACGGCGTAGCGTATGGGTTAGGGTTAGGGTTAGGGTTAGGGTACGGCTTAGGGTACGGGTTAGGGTACGGGTGAGGGTACGGCGTAGGGTATGGGTTAGGGTTAGGGTTAGGGTTAGGGTTAGTTTTAGGGTTAGGGATTGGTTTAGGGTACGGGTTAGGATTAGCGTACGTGTTAGGGTTAGGGTTTGGGTTAGGGTTAGGGTACGCGTTAGGGTTAGGGTATGGGTTAGGGTTAGGGTACACGTTAGGATTAGGGTATTTATTAAACCTATCCCACTCTCTAGATACCACTTAGCACGTAAAGGAATATTATTTGGGGTCCAGCCATGGAGAAGATTTTAGTCACTAGGATAAGATAAAGAATAAACACATTATAAAAAAATCACATTAGGATTTTCTTTTTAACCTGTTCCTTAAAACACTAGTGCTTAGGAAATCTAATGGAGGCAAAAGCAGTCAAGGGTAGTTTAGGGTTAGGGTTAGGGTTAGGGTTAGTGTTAGGGTTAGGGTACGGCTTAGGGTATGGGATAGGGGACGGGTGAGGGTACGGCGTAGGGTAGGGGTTAGGGTTAGGGTTAGGGTTAGGGTTAGGGTTAGGGTACGGCTTAGGGTACGGGTGAGGGTACGGGTGAGGGTACTGCGTAGGGTATTGGTTAGGGTTAGGGTACGGCTTAGGATACGGGTTAGGGTACGGGTTAGGGTACGGCGTAGGGTATGGGTTAGGGTTAGGGTTAGGGTTAGGGTTAGGGTTAGGGTTAGGGTACGGCTTAGGGTACGGGTTAGGGTACGGGTGAGGGTATGGCGTAGGGTATAGGTTAGGGTTAGGGTTAGGGTTAGGGTACGGCTTAGGATACGGGTTAGGGTACGGGTGAGGGTACGGCGTAGCGTATGGGTTAGGGTTAGGGTTAGGGTTAGGGTACGGCTTAGGGTACGGGTTAGGGTACGGGTGAGGGTACGGCGTAGGGTATAGGTTAGGGTTAGGGTTAGGGTTAGGGTACGGCTTAGGATACGGGTTAGGGTACGGGTGAGGGTACGGCGTAGCGTATGGGTTAGGGTTAGGGTTAGGGTTAGGGTACGGCTTAGGGTACGGGTTAGGGTACGGGTGAGGGTACGGCGTAGGGTATGGGTTAGGGTTAGGGTTAGGGTTAGGGTTAGTTTTAGGGTTAGGGATTGGTTTAGGGTACGGGTTAGGATTAGCGTACGTGTTAGGGTTAGGGTTTGCGTTAGGGTTAGGGTACGCGTTAGGGTTAGGGTATGGGTTAGGGTTAGGGTACACGTTAGGATTAGGGTATTTATTAAACCTATCCCACTCTCTAGATACCACTTAGCACGTAAAGGAATATTATTTGGGGTCCAGCCATGGAGAAGATTTTAGTCACTAGGATAAGATAAAGAATAAACACATTATAAAAAAATCACATTAGGATTTTCTTTTTAACCTGTTCCTTAAAACACTAGTGCTTAGGAAATCTAATGGAGGCAAAAGCAGTCAAGGGTAGTTTAGGGTTAGGGTTAGGGTTAGGGTTAGTGTTAGGGTTAGGGTACGGCTTAGGGTATGGGATAGGGGACGGGTGAGGGTACGGCGTAGGGTAGGGGTTAGGGTAGGGTTAGGGTTAGGGTTAGGGTTAGGGTACGGCTTAGGGTACGGGTGAGGGTACGGGTGAGGGTACGGCGTAGGGTATTGGTTAGGGTTAGGGTACGGCTTAGGATACGGGTTAGGGTACGGGTTAGGGTACGGCGTAGGGTATGGGTTAGGGTTAGGGTTAGGGTTAGGGTTAGGGTACGGCTTAGGGTACGGGTTAGGGTACGGGTGAGGGTATGGCGTAGGGTATAGGTTAGGGTTAGGGTTAGGGTTAGGGTACGGCTTAGGATACGGGTTAGGGTACGGGTGAGGGTACGGCGTAGCGTATGGGTTAGGGTTAGGGTTAGGGTTAGGGTACGGCTTAGGGTACGGGTTAGGGTACGGGTGAGGGTACGGCGTAGGGTATAGGTTAGGGTTAGGGTTAGGGTTAGGGTACGGCTTAGGATACGGGTTAGGGTACGGGTGAGGGTACGGCGTAGCGTATGGGTTAGGGTTAGGGTTAGGGTTAGGGTACGGCTTAGGGTACGGGTTAGGGTACGGGTGAGGGTACGGCGTAGGGTATGGGTTAGGGTTAGGGTTAGGGTTAGGGTTAGTTTTAGGGTTAGGGATTGGTTTAGGGTACGGGTTAGGATTAGCGTACGTGTTAGGGTTAGGGTTTGGGTTAGGGTTAGGGTACGCGTTAGGGTTAGGGTATGGGTTAGGGTTAGGGTACACGTTAGGATTAGGGTATTTATTAAACCTATCCCACTCTCTAGATACCACTTAGCACGTAAAGGAATATTATTTGGGGTCCAGCCATGGAGAAGATTTTAGTCACTAGGATAAGATAAAGAATAAACACATTATAAAAAAATCACATTAGGATTTTCTTTTTAACCTGTTCCTTAAAACACTAGTGCTTAGGAAATCTAATGGAGGCAAAAGCAGTCAAGGGTAGTTTAGGGTTAGGGTTAGGGTTAGGGTTAGTGTTAGGGTTAGGGTACGGCTTAGGGTATGGGATAGGGGACGGGTGAGGGTACGGCGTAGGGTAGGGGTTAGGGTTAGGGTTAGGGTTAGGGTTAGGGTTAGGGTACGGCTTAGGGTACGGGTGAGGGTACGGGTGAGGGTACTGCGTAGGGTATTGGTTAGGGTTAGGGTACGGCTTAGGATACGGGTTAGGGTACGGGTTAGGGTACGGCGTAGGGTATGGGTTAGGGTTAGGGTTAGGGTTAGGGTTAGGGTTAGGGTTAGGGTACGGCTTAGGGTACGGGTTAGGGTACGGGTGAGGGTATGGCGTAGGGTATAGGTTAGGGTTAGGGTTAGGGTTAGGGTACGGCTTAGGATACGGGTTAGGGTACGGGTGAGGGTACGGCGTAGCGTATGGGTTAGGGTTAGGGTTAGGGTTAGGGTACGGCTTAGGGTACGGGTTAGGGTACGGGTGAGGGTACGGCGTAGGGTATAGGTTAGGGTTAGGGTACGGCTTAGGATACGGGTTAGGGTACGGGTGAGGGTACGGCGTAGCGTATGGGTTAGGGTTAGGGTTAGGGTTAGGGTACGGCTTAGGGTACGGGTTAGGGTACGGGTGAGGGTACGGCGTAGGGTATGGGTTAGGGTTAGGGTTAGGGTTAGGGTTAGTTTTAGGGTTAGGGATTGGTTTAGGGTACGGGTTAGGATTAGCGTACGTGTTAGGGTTAGGGTTTGGGTTAGGGTTAGGGTACGCGTTAGGGTTAGGGTATGGGTTAGGGTTAGGGTACACGTTAGGATTAGGGTATTTATTAAACCTATCCCACTCTCTAGATACCACTTAGCACGTAAAGGAATATTATTTGGGGTCCAGCCATGGAGAAGATTTTAGTCACTAGGATAAGATAAAGAATAAACACATTATAAAAAAATCACATTAGGATTTTCTTTTTAACCTGTTCCTTAAAACACTAGTGCTTAGGAAATCTAATGGAGGCAAAAGCAGTCAAGGGTAGTTTAGGGTTAGGGTTAGGGTTAGGGTTAGTGTTAGGGTTAGGGTACGGCTTAGGGTATGGGATAGGGGACGGGTGAGGGTACGGCGTAGGGTAGGGGTTAGGGTTAGGGTTAGGGTTAGGGTTAGGGTTAGGGTACGGCTTAGGGTACGGGTGAGGGTACGGGTGAGGGTACTGCGTAGGGTATTGGTTAGGGTTAGGGTACGGCTTAGGATACGGGTTAGGGTACGGGTTAGGGTACGGCGTAGGGTATGGGTTAGGGTTAGGGTTAGGGTTAGGGTTAGGGTTAGGGTTAGGGTACGGCTTAGGGTACGGGTTAGGGTACGGGTGAGGGTATGGCGTAGGGTATAGGTTAGGGTTAGGGTTAGGGTTAGGGTACGGCTTAGGATACGGGTTAGGGTACGGGTGAGGGTACGGCGTAGCGTATGGGTTAGGGTTAGGGTTAGGGTTAGGGTACGGCTTAGGGTACGGGTTAGGGTACGGGTGAGGGTACGGCGTAGCGTATGGGTTAGGGTTAGGGTTAGGGTTAGGGTACGGCTTAGGGTACGGGTTAGGGTACGGGTGAGGGTACGGCGTAGCGTATGGGTTAGGGTTAGGGTTAGGGTTAGGGTTAGTTTTAGGGTTAGGGATTGGTTTAGGGTACGGGTTAGGATTAGCGTACGTGTTAGGGTTAGGGTATGGGTTAGGGTTAGGGTACACGTTAGGATTAGGGTATTTATTAAACCTATCCCACTCTCTAGATACCACTTAGCACGTAAAGGAATATTATTTGGGGTTCAGCCATGGAGAAGATTTTAGTCACTAGGATAAGATAAAGAATAAACACATTATAAAAAAATCACATTAGGATTTTCTTTTTAACCTGTTCCTTAAAACACTAGTGCTTAGGAAATCTAATGGAGGCAAAAGCAGTCAAGGGTAGTTTAGGGTTAGGGTTAGGGTTAGGGTTAGTGTTAGGGTTAGGGTACGGCTTAGGGTATGGGATAGGGGACGGGTGAGGGTACGGCGTAGGGTAGGGGTTAGGGTTAGGGTTAGGGTTAGGGTTAGGGTTAGGGTACGGCTTAGGGTACGGGTGAGGGTACGGGTGAGGGTACTGCGTAGGGTATTGGTTAGGGTTAGGGTACGGCTTAGGATACGGGTTAGGGTACGGGTTAGGGTACGGCGTAGGGTATGGGTTAGGGTTAGGGTTAGGGTTAGGGTTAGGGTTAGGGTTAGGGTACGGCTTAGGGTACGGGTTAGGGTACGGGTGAGGGTATGGCGTAGGGTATAGGTTAGGGTTAGGGTTAGGGTTAGGGTACGGCTTAGGATACGGGTTAGGGTACGGGTGAGGGTACGGCGTAGCGTATGGGTTAGGGTTAGGGTTAGGGTTAGGGTACGGCTTAGGGTACGGGTTAGGGTACGGGTGAGGGTACGGCGTAGGGTATAGGTTAGGGTTAGGGTTAGGGTTAGGGTACGGCTTAGGATACGGGTTAGGGTACGGGTGAGGGTACGGCGTAGCGTATGGGTTAGGGTTAGGGTTAGGGTTAGGGTACGGCTTAGGGTACGGGTTAGGGTACGGGTGAGGGTACGGCGTAGGGTATGGGTTAGGGTTAGGGTTAGGGTTAGGGTTAGTTTTAGGGTTAGGGATTGGTTTAGGGTACGGGTTAGGATTAGCGTACGTGTTAGGGTTAGGGTTTGGGTTAGGGTTAGGGTACGCGTTAGGGTTAGGGTATGGGTTAGGGTTAGGGTACACGTTAGGATTAGGGTATTTATTAAACCTATCCCACTCTCTAGATACCACTTAGCACGTAAAGGAATATTATTTGGGGTCCAGCCATGGAGAAGATTTTAGTCACTAGGATAAGATAAAGAATAAACACATTATAAAAAAATCACATTAGGATTTTCTTTTTAACCTGTTCCTTAAAACACTAGTGCTTAGGAAATCTAATGGAGGCAAAAGCAGTCAAGGGTAGTTTAGGGTTAGGGTTAGGGTTAGGGTTAGTGTTAGGGTTAGGGTACGGCTTAGGGTATGGGATAGGGGACGGGTGAGGGTACGGCGTAGGGTAGGGGTTAGGGTTAGGGTTAGGGTTAGGGTTAGGGTTAGGGTACGGCTTAGGGTACGGGTGAGGGTACGGGTGAGGGTACTGCGTAGGGTATTGGTTAGGGTTAGGGTACGGCTTAGGATACGGGTTAGGGTTAGGGTTAGGGTACGGCGTAGGGTATGGGTTAGGGTTAGGGTTAGGGTTAGGGTTAGGGTTAGGGTTAGGGTACGGCTTAGGGTACGGGTTAGGGTACGGGTGAGGGTATGGCGTAGGGTATAGGTTAGGGTTAGGGTTAGGGTTAGGGTACGGCTTAGGATACGGGTTAGGGTACGGGTGAGGGTACGGCGTAGCGTATGGGTTAGGGTTAGGGTTAGGGTTAGGGTACGGCTTAGGGTACGGGTTAGGGTACGGGTGAGGGTACGGCGTAGGGTATAGGTTAGGGTTAGGGTTAGGGTTAGGGTACGGCTTAGGATACGGGTTAGGGTACGGGTGAGGGTACGGCGTAGCGTATGGGTTAGGGTTAGGGTTAGGGTTAGGGTACGGCTTAGGGTACGGGTTAGGGTACGGGTGAGGGTACGGCGTAGGGTATGGGTTAGGGTTAGGGTTAGGGTTAGGGTTAGTTTTAGGGTTAGGGATTGGTTTAGGGTACGGGTTAGGATTAGCGTACGTGTTAGGGTTAGGGTTTGGGTTAGGGTTAGGGTACGCGTTAGGGTTAGGGTATGGGTTAGGGTTAGGGTACACGTTAGGATTAGGGTATTTATTAAACCTATCCCACTCTCTAGATACCACTTAGCACGTAAAGGAATATTATTTGGGGTCCAGCCATGGAGAAGATTTTAGTCACTAGGATAAGATAAAGAATAAACACATTATAAAAAAATCACATTAGGATTTTCTTTTTAACCTGTTCCTTAAAACACTAGTGCTTAGGAAATCTAATGGAGGCAAAAGCAGTCAAGGGTAGTTTAGGGTTAGGGTTAGGGTTAGGGTTAGTGTTAGGGTTAGGGTACGGCTTAGGGTATGGGATAGGGGACGGGTGAGGGTACGGCGTAGGGTAGGGGTTAGAGTTAGGGTTAGGGTTAGGGTTAGGGTTAGGGTACGGCTTAGGGTACGGGTGAGGGTACGGGTGAGGGTACTGCGTAGGGTATTGGTTAGGGTTAGGGTACGGCTTAGGATACGGGTTAGGGTACGGGTTAGGGTACGGCGTAGGGTATGGGTTAGGGTTAGGGTTAGGGTTAGGGTTAGGGTTAGGGTTAGGGTACGGCTTAGGGTACGGGTTAGGGTACGGGTGAGGGTATGGCGTAGGGTATAGGTTAGGGTTAGGGTTAGGGTTAGGGTACGGCTTAGGATACGGGTTAGGGTACGGGTGAGGGTACGGCGTAGCGTATGGGTTAGGGTTAGGGTTAGGGTTAGGGTACGGCTTAGGGTACGGGTTAGGGTACGGGTGAGGGTACGGCGTAGGGTATAGGTTAGGGTTAGGGTTAGGGTTAGGGTACGGCTTAGGATACGGGTTAGGGTACGGGTGAGGGTACGGCGTAGCGTATGGGTTAGGGTTAGGGTTAGGGTTAGGGTACGGCTTAGGGTACGGGTTAGGGTACGGGTGAGGGTACGGCGTAGGGTATGGGTTAGGGTTAGGGTTAGGGTTAGGGTTAGTTTTAGGGTTAGGGATTGGTTTAGGGTACGGGTTAGGATTAGCGTACGTGTTAGGGTTAGGGTTTGCGTTAGGGTTAGGGTACGCGTTAGGGTTAGGGTATGGGTTAGGGTTAGGGTACACGTTAGGATTAGGGTATTTATTAAACCTATCCCACTCTCTAGATACCACTTAGCACGTAAAGGAATATTATTTGGGGTCCAGCCATGGAGAAGATTTTAGTCACTAGGATAAGATAAAGAATAAACACATTATAAAAAAATCACATTAGGATTTTCTTTTTAACCTGTTCCTTAAAACACTAGTGCTTAGGAAATCTAATGGAGGCAAAAGCAGTCAAGGGTAGTTTAGGGTTAGGGTTAGGGTTAGGGTTAGTGTTAGGGTTAGGGTACGGCTTAGGGTATGGGATAGGGGACGGGTGAGGGTACGGCGTAGGGTAGGGGTTAGGGTAGGGTTAGGGTTAGGGTTAGGGTTAGGGTACGGCTTAGGGTACGGGTGAGGGTACGGGTGAGGGTACGGCGTAGGGTATTGGTTAGGGTTAGGGTACGGCTTAGGATACGGGTTAGGGTACGGGTTAGGGTACGGCGTAGGGTATGGGTTAGGGTTAGGGTTAGGGTTAGGGTTAGGGTACGGCTTAGGGTACGGGTTAGGGTACGGGTGAGGGTATGGCGTAGGGTATAGGTTAGGGTTAGGGTTAGGGTTAGGGTACGGCTTAGGATACGGGTTAGGGTACGGGTGAGGGTACGGCGTAGCGTATGGGTTAGGGTTAGGGTTAGGGTTAGGGTACGGCTTAGGGTACGGGTTAGGGTACGGGTGAGGGTACGGCGTAGGGTATAGGTTAGGGTTAGGGTTAGGGTTAGGGTACGGCTTAGGATACGGGTTAGGGTACGGGTGAGGGTACGGCGTAGCGTATGGGTTAGGGTTAGGGTTAGGGTTAGGGTACGGCTTAGGGTACGGGTTAGGGTACGGGTGAGGGTACGGCGTAGGGTATGGGTTAGGGTTAGGGTTAGGGTTAGGGTTAGTTTTAGGGTTAGGGATTGGTTTAGGGTACGGGTTAGGATTAGCGTACGTGTTAGGGTTAGGGTTTGGGTTAGGGTTAGGGTACGCGTTAGGGTTAGGGTATGGGTTAGGGTTAGGGTACACGTTAGGATTAGGGTATTTATTAAACCTATCCCACTCTCTAGATACCACTTAGCACGTAAAGGAATATTATTTGGGGTCCAGCCATGGAGAAGATTTTAGTCACTAGGATAAGATAAAGAATAAACACATTATAAAAAAATCACATTAGGATTTTCTTTTTAACCTGTTCCTTAAAACACTAGTGCTTAGGAAATCTAATGGAGGCAAAAGCAGTCAAGGGTAGTTTAGGGTTAGGGTTAGGGTTAGGGTTAGTGTTAGGGTTAGGGTACGGCTTAGGGTATGGGATAGGGGACGGGTGAGGGTACGGCGTAGGGTAGGGGTTAGGGTTAGGGTTAGGGTTAGGGTTAGGGTTAGGGTACGGCTTAGGGTACGGGTGAGGGTACGGGTGAGGGTACTGCGTAGGGTATTGGTTAGGGTTAGGGTACGGCTTAGGATACGGGTTAGGGTACGGGTTAGGGTACGGCGTAGGGTATGGGTTAGGGTTAGGGTTAGGGTTAGGGTTAGGGTTAGGGTTAGGGTACGGCTTAGGGTACGGGTTAGGGTACGGGTGAGGGTATGGCGTAGGGTATAGGTTAGGGTTAGGGTTAGGGTTAGGGTACGGCTTAGGATACGGGTTAGGGTACGGGTGAGGGTACGGCGTAGCGTATGGGTTAGGGTTAGGGTTAGGGTTAGGGTACGGCTTAGGGTACGGGTTAGGGTACGGGTGAGGGTACGGCGTAGGGTATAGGTTAGGGTTAGGGTACGGCTTAGGATACGGGTTAGGGTACGGGTGAGGGTACGGCGTAGCGTATGGGTTAGGGTTAGGGTTAGGGTTAGGGTACGGCTTAGGGTACGGGTTAGGGTACGGGTGAGGGTACGGCGTAGGGTATGGGTTAGGGTTAGGGTTAGGGTTAGGGTTAGTTTTAGGGTTAGGGATTGGTTTAGGGTACGGGTTAGGATTAGCGTACGTGTTAGGGTTAGGGTTTGGGTTAGGGTTAGGGTACGCGTTAGGGTTAGGGTATGGGTTAGGGTTAGGGTACACGTTAGGATTAGGGTATTTATTAAACCTATCCCACTCTCTAGATACCACTTAGCACGTAAAGGAATATTATTTGGGGTCCAGCCATGGAGAAGATTTTAGTCACTAGGATAAGATAAAGAATAAACACATTATAAAAAAATCACATTAGGATTTTCTTTTTAACCTGTTCCTTAAAACACTAGTGCTTAGGAAATCTAATGGAGGCAAAAGCAGTCAAGGGTAGTTTAGGGTTAGGGTTAGGGTTAGGGTTAGTGTTAGGGTTAGGGTACGGCTTAGGGTATGGGATAGGGGACGGGTGAGGGTACGGCGTAGGGTAGGGGTTAGGGTTAGGGTTAGGGTTAGGGTTAGGGTTAGGGTACGGCTTAGGGTACGGGTGAGGGTACGGGTGAGGGTACTGCGTAGGGTATTGGTTAGGGTTAGGGTACGGCTTAGGATACGGGTTAGGGTACGGGTTAGGGTACGGCGTAGGGTATGGGTTAGGGTTAGGGTTAGGGTTAGGGTTAGGGTTAGGGTTAGGGTACGGCTTAGGGTACGGGTTAGGGTACGGGTGAGGGTATGGCGTAGGGTATAGGTTAGGGTTAGGGTTAGGGTTAGGGTACGGCTTAGGATACGGGTTAGGGTACGGGTGAGGGTACGGCGTAGCGTATGGGTTAGGGTTAGGGTTAGGGTTAGGGTACGGCTTAGGGTACGGGTTAGGGTACGGGTGAGGGTACGGCGTAGCGTATGGGTTAGGGTTAGGGTTAGGGTTAGGGTACGGCTTAGGGTACGGGTTAGGGTACGGGTGAGGGTACGGCGTAGCGTATGGGTTAGGGTTAGGGTTAGGGTTAGGGTTAGTTTTAGGGTTAGGGATTGGTTTAGGGTACGGGTTAGGATTAGCGTACGTGTTAGGGTTAGGGTATGGGTTAGGGTTAGGGTACACGTTAGGATTAGGGTATTTATTAAACCTATCCCACTCTCTAGATACCACTTAGCACGTAAAGGAATATTATTTGGGGTTCAGCCATGGAGAAGATTTTAGTCACTAGGATAAGATAAAGAATAAACACATTATAAAAAAATCACATTAGGATTTTCTTTTTAACCTGTTCCTTAAAACACTAGTGCTTAGGAAATCTAATGGAGGCAAAAGCAGTCAAGGGTAGTTTAGGGTTAGGGTTAGGGTTAGGGTTAGTGTTAGGGTTAGGGTACGGCTTAGGGTATGGGATAGGGGACGGGTGAGGGTACGGCGTAGGGTAGGGGTTAGGGTTAGGGTTAGGGTTAGGGTTAGGGTTAGGGTACGGCTTAGGGTACGGGTGAGGGTACGGGTGAGGGTACTGCGTAGGGTATTGGTTAGGGTTAGGGTACGGCTTAGGATACGGGTTAGGGTACGGGTTAGGGTACGGCGTAGGGTATGGGTTAGGGTTAGGGTTAGGGTTAGGGTTAGGGTTAGGGTTAGGGTACGGCTTAGGGTACGGGTTAGGGTACGGGTGAGGGTATGGCGTAGGGTATAGGTTAGGGTTAGGGTTAGGGTTAGGGTACGGCTTAGGATACGGGTTAGGGTACGGGTGAGGGTACGGCGTAGCGTATGGGTTAGGGTTAGGGTTAGGGTTAGGGTACGGCTTAGGGTACGGGTTAGGGTACGGGTGAGGGTACGGCGTAGGGTATAGGTTAGGGTTAGGGTTAGGGTTAGGGTACGGCTTAGGATACGGGTTAGGGTACGGGTGAGGGTACGGCGTAGCGTATGGGTTAGGGTTAGGGTTAGGGTTAGGGTACGGCTTAGGGTACGGGTTAGGGTACGGGTGAGGGTACGGCGTAGGGTATGGGTTAGGGTTAGGGTTAGGGTTAGGGTTAGTTTTAGGGTTAGGGATTGGTTTAGGGTACGGGTTAGGATTAGCGTACGTGTTAGGGTTAGGGTTTGGGTTAGGGTTAGGGTACGCGTTAGGGTTAGGGTATGGGTTAGGGTTAGGGTACACGTTAGGATTAGGGTATTTATTAAACCTATCCCACTCTCTAGATACCACTTAGCACGTAAAGGAATATTATTTGGGGTCCAGCCATGGAGAAGATTTTAGTCACTAGGATAAGATAAAGAATAAACACATTATAAAAAAATCACATTAGGATTTTCTTTTTAACCTGTTCCTTAAAACACTAGTGCTTAGGAAATCTAATGGAGGCAAAAGCAGTCAAGGGTAGTTTAGGGTTAGGGTTAGGGTTAGGGTTAGTGTTAGGGTTAGGGTACGGCTTAGGGTATGGGATAGGGGACGGGTGAGGGTACGGCGTAGGGTAGGGGTTAGGGTTAGGGTTAGGGTTAGGGTTAGGGTTAGGGTACGGCTTAGGGTACGGGTGAGGGTACGGGTGAGGGTACTGCGTAGGGTATTGGTTAGGGTTAGGGTACGGCTTAGGATACGGGTTAGGGTTAGGGTTAGGGTACGGCGTAGGGTATGGGTTAGGGTTAGGGTTAGGGTTAGGGTTAGGGTTAGGGTTAGGGTACGGCTTAGGGTACGGGTTAGGGTACGGGTGAGGGTATGGCGTAGGGTATAGGTTAGGGTTAGGGTTAGGGTTAGGGTACGGCTTAGGATACGGGTTAGGGTACGGGTGAGGGTACGGCGTAGCGTATGGGTTAGGGTTAGGGTTAGGGTTAGGGTACGGCTTAGGGTACGGGTTAGGGTACGGGTGAGGGTACGGCGTAGGGTATAGGTTAGGGTTAGGGTTAGGGTTAGGGTACGGCTTAGGATACGGGTTAGGGTACGGGTGAGGGTACGGCGTAGCGTATGGGTTAGGGTTAGGGTTAGGGTTAGGGTACGGCTTAGGGTACGGGTTAGGGTACGGGTGAGGGTACGGCGTAGGGTATGGGTTAGGGTTAGGGTTAGGGTTAGGGTTAGTTTTAGGGTTAGGGATTGGTTTAGGGTACGGGTTAGGATTAGCGTACGTGTTAGGGTTAGGGTTTGGGTTAGGGTTAGGGTACGCGTTAGGGTTAGGGTATGGGTTAGGGTTAGGGTACACGTTAGGATTAGGGTATTTATTAAACCTATCCCACTCTCTAGATACCACTTAGCACGTAAAGGAATATTATTTGGGGTCCAGCCATGGAGAAGATTTTAGTCACTAGGATAAGATAAAGAATAAACACATTATAAAAAAATCACATTAGGATTTTCTTTTTAACCTGTTCCTTAAAACACTAGTGCTTAGGAAATCTAATGGAGGCAAAAGCAGTCAAGGGTAGTTTAGGGTTAGGGTTAGGGTTAGGGTTAGTGTTAGGGTTAGGGTACGGCTTAGGGTATGGGATAGGGGACGGGTGAGGGTACGGCGTAGGGTAGGGGTTAGAGTTAGGGTTAGGGTTAGGGTTAGGGTTAGGGTACGGCTTAGGGTACGGGTGAGGGTACGGGTGAGGGTACTGCGTAGGGTATTGGTTAGGGTTAGGGTACGGCTTAGGATACGGGTTAGGGTACGGGTTAGGGTACGGCGTAGGGTATGGGTTAGGGTTAGGGTTAGGGTTAGGGTTAGGGTTAGGGTTAGGGTACGGCTTAGGGTACGGGTTAGGGTACGGGTGAGGGTATGGCGTAGGGTATAGGTTAGGGTTAGGGTTAGGGTTAGGGTACGGCTTAGGATACGGGTTAGGGTACGGGTGAGGGTACGGCGTAGCGTATGGGTTAGGGTTAGGGTTAGGGTTAGGGTACGGCTTAGGGTACGGGTCAGGGTACGGGTGAGGGTACGGCGTAGGGTATAGGTTAGGGTTAGGGTTAGGGTTAGGGTACGGCTTAGGATACGGGTTAGGGTACGGGTGAGGGTACGGCGTAGCGTATGGGTTAGGGTTAGGGTTAGGGTTAGGGTACGGCTTAGGGTACGGGTTAGGGTACGGGTGAGGGTACGGCGTAGGGTATGGGTTAGGGTTAGGGTTAGGGTTAGGGTTAGTTTTAGGGTTAGGGATTGGTTTAGGGTACGGGTTAGGATTAGCGTACGTGTTAGGGTTAGGGTTTGGGTTAGGGTTAGGGTACGCGTTAGGGTTAGGGTATGGGTTAGGGTTAGGGTACACGTTAGGATTAGGGTATTTATTAAACCTATCCCACTCTCTAGATACCACTTAGCACGTAAAGGAATATTATTTGGGGTCCAGCCATGGAGAAGATTTTAGTCACTAGGATAAGATAAAGAATAAACACATTATAAAAAAATCACATTAGGATTTTCTTTTTAACCTGTTCCTTAAAACACTAGTGCTTAGGAAATCTAATGGAGGCAAAAGCAGTCAAGGGTAGTTTAGGGTTAGGGTTAGGGTTAGGGTTAGTGTTAGGGTTAGGGTACGGCTTAGGGTATGGGATAGGGGACGGGTGAGGGTACGGCGTAGGGTAGGGGTTAGGGTTAGGGTTAGGGTTAGGGTTAGGGTACGGCTTAGGGTACGGGTGAGGGTACGGGTGAGGGTACTGCGTAGGGTATTGGTTAGGGTTAGGGTACGGCTTAGGATACGGGTTAGGGTACGGGTTAGGGTACGGCGTAGGGTATGGGTTAGGGTTAGGGTTAGGGTTAGGGTTAGGGTTAGGGTTAGGGTACGGCTTAGGGTACGGGTTAGGGTACGGGTGAGGGTATGGCGTAGGGTATAGGTTAGGGTTAGGGTTAGGGTTAGGGTACGGCTTAGGATACGGGTTAGGGTACGGGTGAGGGTACGGCGTAGCGTATGGGTTAGGGTTAGGGTTAGGGTTAGGGTACGGCTTAGGGTACGGGTTAGGGTACGGGTGAGGGTACGGCGTAGGGTATAGGTTAGGGTTAGGGTTAGGGTTAGGGTACGGCTTAGGATACGGGTTAGGGTACGGGTGAGGGTACGGCGTAGCGTATGGGTTAGGGTTAGGGTTAGGGTTAGGGTACGGCTTAGGGTACGGGTTAGGGTACGGGTGAGGGTACGGCGTAGGGTATGGGTTAGGGTTAGGGTTAGGGTTAGGGTTAGTTTTAGGGTTAGGGATTGGTTTAGGGTACGGGTTAGGATTAGCGTACGTGTTAGGGTTAGGGTTTGGGTTAGGGTTAGGGTACGCGTTAGGGTTAGGGTATGGGTTAGGGTTAGGGTACACGTTAGGATTAGGGTATTTATTAAACCTATCCCACTCTCTAGATACCACTTAGCACGTAAAGGAATATTATTTGGGGTCCAGCCATGGAGAAGATTTTAGTCACTAGGATAAGATAAAGAATAAACACATTATAAAGAAATCACATTAGGATTTTCTTTTTAACCTGTTCCTTAAAACACTAGTGCTTAGGAAATCTAATGGAGGCAAAAGCAGTCAAGGGTAGTTTAGGGTTAGGGTTAGGGTTAGGGTTAGTGTTAGGGTTAGGGTACGGCTTAGGGTATGGGATAGGGGACGGGTGAGGGTACGGCGTAGGGTAGGGGTTAGGGTAGGGTTAGGGTTAGGGTTAGGGTTAGGGTACGGCTTAGGGTACGGGTGAGGGTACGGGTGAGGGTACGGCGTAGGGTATTGGTTAGGGTTAGGGTACGGCTTAGGATACGGGTTAGGGTACGGGTTAGGGTACGGCGTAGGGTATGGGTTAGGGTTAGGGTTAGGGTTAGGGTTAGGGTTAGGGTTAGGGTACGGCTTAGGGTACGGGTTAGGGTACGGGTGAGGGTATGGCGTAGGGTATAGGTTAGGGTTAGGGTTAGGGTTAGGGTACGGCTTAGGATACGGGTTAGGGTACGGGTGAGGGTACGGCGTAGCGTATGGGTTAGGGTTAGGGTTAGGGTTAGGGTACGGCTTAGGGTACGGGTTAGGGTACGGGTGAGGGTACGGCGTAGGGTATGGGTTAGGGTTAGGGTTAGGGTTAGGGTTAGTTTTAGGGTTAGGGATTGGTTTAGGGTACGGGTTAGGATTAGCGTACGTGTTAGGGTTAGGGTTTGGGTTAGGGTTAGGGTACGCGTTAGGGTTAGGGTATGGGTTAGGGTTAGGGTACACGTTAGGATTAGGGTATTTATTAAACCTATCCCACTCTCTAGATACCACTTAGCACGTAAAGGAATATTATTTGGGGTCCAGCCATGGAGAAGATTTTAGTCACTAGGATAAGATAAAGAATAAACACATTATAAAAAAATCACATTAGGATTTTCTTTTTAACCTGTTCCTTAAAACACTAGTGCTTAGGAAATCTAATGGAGGCAAAAGCAGTCAAGGGTAGTTTAGGGTTAGGGTTAGGGTTAGGGTTAGTGTTAGGGTTAGGGTACGGCTTAGGGTATGGGATAGGGGACGGGTGAGGGTACGGCGTAGGGTAGGGGTTAGGGTTAGGGTTAGGGTTAGGGTTAGGGTTAGGGTACGGCTTAGGGTACGGGTGAGGGTACGGGTGAGGGTACTGCGTAGGGTATTGGTTAGGGTTAGGGTACGGCTTAGGATACGGGTTAGGGTACGGGTTAGGGTACAGCGTAGGGTATGGGTTAGGGTTAGGGTTAGGGTTAGGGTTAGGGTTAGGGTTAGGGTACGGCTTAGGGTACGGGTTAGGGTACGGGTGAGGGTATGGCGTAGGGTATAGGTTAGGGTTAGGGTTAGGGTTAGGGTACGGCTTAGGATACGGGTTAGGGTACGGGTGAGGGTACGGCGTAGCGTATGGGTTAGGGTTAGGGTTAGGGTTAGGGTACGGCTTAGGGTACGGGTTAGGGTACGGGTGAGGGTACGGCGTAGGGTATAGGTTAGGGTTAGGGTTAGGGTTAGGGTACGGCTTAGGATACGGGTTAGGGTACGGGTGAGGGTACGGCGTAGCGTATGGGTTAGGGTTAGGGTTAGGGTTAGGGTACGGCTTAGGGTACGGGTTAGGGTACGGGTGAGGGTACGGCGTAGGGTATGGGTTAGGGTTAGGGTTAGGGTTAGGGTTAGTTTTAGGGTTAGGGATTGGTTTAGGGTACGGGTTAGGATTAGCGTACGTGTTAGGGTTAGGGTTTGGGTTAGGGTTAGGGTACGCGTTAGGGTTAGGGTATGGGTTAGGGTTAGGGTACACGTTAGGATTAGGGTATTTATTAAACCTATCCCACTCTCTAGATACCACTTAGCACGTAAAGGAATATTATTTGGGGTCCAGCCATGGAGAAGATTTTAGTCACTAGGATAAGATAAAGAATAAACACATTATAAAAAAATCACATTAGGATTTTCTTTTTAACCTGTTCCTTAAAACACTAGTGCTTAGGAAATCTAATGGAGGCAAAAGCAGTCAAGGGTAGTTTAGGGTTAGGGTTAGGGTTAGGGTTAGTGTTAGGGTTAGGGTACGGCTTAGGGTATGGGATAGGGGACGGGTGAGGGTACGGCGTAGGGTAGGGGTTAGGGTTAGGGTTAGGGTTAGGGTTAGGGTTAGGGTACGGCTTAGGGTACGGGTGAGGGTACGGGTGAGGGTACTGCGTAGGGTATTGGTTAGGGTTAGGGTACGGCTTAGGATACGGGTTAGGGTACGGGTTAGGGTACGGCGTAGGGTATGGGTTAGGGTTAGGGTTAGGGTTAGGGTTAGGGTTAGGGTTAGGGTACGGCTTAGGGTACGGGTTAGGGTACGGGTGAGGGTATGGCGTAGGGTATAGGTTAGGGTTAGGGTTAGGGTTAGGGTACGGCTTAGGATACGGGTTAGGGTACGGGTGAGGGTACGGCGTAGCGTATGGGTTAGGGTTAGGGTTAGGGTTAGGGTACGGCTTAGGGTACGGGTTAGGGTACGGGTGAGGGTACGGCGTAGCGTATGGGTTAGGGTTAGGGTTAGGGTTAGGGTATGGCTTAGGATACGGGTTAGGGTACGGGTGAGGGTACGGCGTAGCGTATGGGTTAGGGTTAGGGTTAGGGTTAGGGTTAGGGTTAGGGTTAGGGTACGGCTTAGGGTACGGGTTAGGGTACGGGTGAGGGTATGGCGTAGGGTATAGGTTAGGGTTAGGGTTAGGGTTAGGGTACGGCTTAGGATACGGGTTAGGGTACGGGTGAGGGTACGGCGTAGCGTATGGGTTAGGGTTAGGGTTAGGGTTAGGGTACGGCTTAGGGTACGGGTTAGGGTACGGGTGAGGGTACGGCGTAGGGTATAGGTTAGGGTTAGGGTTAGGGTTAGGGTACGGCTTAGGATACGGGTTAGGGTACGGGTGAGGGTACGGCGTAGCGTATGGGTTAGGGTTAGGGTTAGGGTTAGGGTACGGCTTAGGGTACGGGTTAGGGTACGGGTGAGGGTACGGCGTAGGGTATGGGTTAGGGTTAGGGTTAGGGTTAGGGTTAGTTTTAGGGTTAGGGATTGGTTTAGGGTACGGGTTAGGATTAGCGTACGTGTTAGGGTTAGGGTTTGGGTTAGGGTTAGGGTACGCGTTAGGGTTAGGGTATGGGTTAGGGTTAGGGTACACGTTAGGATTAGGGTATTTATTAAACCTATCCCACTCTCTAGATACCACTTAGCACGTAAAGGAATATTATTTGGGGTCCAGCCATGGAGAAGATTTTAGTCACTAGGATAAGATAAAGAATAAACACATTATAAAAAAATCACATTAGGATTTTCTTTTTAACCTGTTCCTTAAAACACTAGTGCTTAGGAAATCTAATGGAGGCAAAAGCAGTCAAGGGTAGTTTAGGGTTAGGGTTAGGGTTAGGGTTAGTGTTAGGGTTAGGGTACGGCTTAGGGTATGGGATAGGGGACGGGTGAGGGTACGGCGTAGGGTAGGGGTTAGGGTTAGGGTTAGGGTTAGGGTTAGGGTTAGGGTACGGCTTAGGGTACGGGTGAGGGTACGGGTGAGGGTACTGCGTAGGGTATTGGTTAGGGTTAGGGTACGGCTTAGGATACGGGTTAGGGTACGGGTTAGGGTACGGCGTAGGGTATGGGTTAGGGTTAGGGTTAGGGTTAGGGTTAGGGTTAGGGTTAGGGTACGGCTTAGGGTACGGGTTAGGGTACGGGTGAGGGTATGGCGTAGGGTATAGGTTAGGGTTAGGGTTAGGGTTAGGGTACGGCTTAGGATACGGGTTAGGGTACGGGTGAGGGTACGGCGTAGCGTATGGGTTAGGGTTAGGGTTAGGGTTAGGGTACGGCTTAGGGTACGGGTTAGGGTACGGGTGAGGGTACGGCGTAGGGTATAGGTTAGGGTTAGGGTTAGGGTTAGGGTACGGCTTAGGATACGGGTTAGGGTACGGGTGAGGGTACGGCGTAGCGTATGGGTTAGGGTTAGGGTTAGGGTTAGGGTACGGCTTAGGGTACGGGTTAGGGTACGGGTGAGGGTACGGCGTAGGGTATGGGTTAGGGTTAGGGTTAGGGTTAGGGTTAGTTTTAGGGTTAGGGATTGGTTTAGGGTACGGGTTAGGATTAGCGTACGTGTTAGGGTTAGGGTTTGGGTTAGGGTTAGGGTACGCGTTAGGGTTAGGGTATGGGTTAGGGTTAGGGTACACGTTAGGATTAGGGTATTTATTAAACCTATCCCACTCTCTAGATACCACTTAGCACGTAAAGGAATATTATTTGGGGTCCAGCCATGGAGAAGATTTTAGTCACTAGGATAAGATAAAGAATAAACACATTATAAAAAAATCACATTAGGATTTTCTTTTTAACCTGTTCCTTAAAACACTAGTGCTTAGGAAATCTAATGGAGGCAAAAGCAGTCAAGGGTAGTTTAGGGTTAGGGTTAGGGTTAGGGTTAGTGTTAGGGTTAGGGATTGGTTTAGGGTACGGGTTAGGATTAGCGTACGTGTTAGGGTTAGGGTTTGGGTTAGGGTTAGGGTACGCGTTAGGGTATTGGTTAGGGTTAGGGTACGGCTTAGGATACGGGTTAGGGTACGGGTTAGGGTACGGCGTAGGGTATGGGTTAGGGTTAGGGTTAGGGTTAGGGTTAGGGTTAGGGTTAGGGTACGGCTTAGGGTACGGGTTAGGGTACGGGTGAGGGTATGGCGTAGGGTATAGGTTAGGGTTAGGGTTAGGGTTAGGGTACGGCTTAGGATACGGGTTAGGGTACGGGTGAGGGTACGGCGTAGCGTATGGGTTAGGGTTAGGGTTAGGGTTAGGGTACGGCTTAGGGTACGGGTTAGGGTACGGGTGAGGGTACGGCGTAGGGTATAGGTTAGGGTTAGGGTTAGGGTTAGGGTACGGCTTAGGATACGGGTTAGGGTACGGGTGAGGGTACGGCGTAGCGTATGGGTTAGGGTTAGGGTTAGGGTTAGGGTACGGCTTAGGGTACGGGTTAGGGTACGGGTGAGGGTACGGCGTAGGGTATGGGTTAGGGTTAGGGTTAGGGTTAGGGTTAGTTTTAGGGTTAGGGATTGGTTTAGGGTACGGGTTAGGATTAGCGTACGTGTTAGGGTTAGGGTTTGGGTTAGGGTTAGGGTACGCGTTAGGGTTAGGGTATGGGTTAGGGTTAGGGTACACGTTAGGATTAGGGTATTTATTAAACCTATCCCACTCTCTAGATACCACTTAGCACGTAAAGGAATATTATTTGGGGTCCAGCCATGGAGAAGATTTTAGTCACTAGGATAAGATAAAGAATAAACACATTATAAAAAAATCACATTAGGATTTTCTTTTTAACCTGTTCCTTAAAACACTAGTGCTTAGGAAATCTAATGGAGGCAAAAGCAGTCAAGGGTAGTTTAGGGTTAGGGTTAGGGTTAGGGTTAGTGTTAGGGTTAGGGATTGGTTTAGGGTACGGGTTAGGATTAGCGTACGTGTTAGGGTTAGGGTTTGGGTTAGGGTTAGGGTACGCGTTAGGGTATTGGTTAGGGTTAGGGTACGGCTTAGGATACGGGTTAGGGTACGGGTTAGGGTACGGCGTAGGGTATGGGTTAGGGTTAGGGTTAGGGTTAGGGTTAGGGTTAGGGTTAGGGTACGGCTTAGGGTACGGGTTAGGGTACGGGTGAGGGTATGGCGTAGGGTATAGGTTAGGGTTAGGGTTAGGGTTAGGGTACGGCTTAGGATACGGGTTAGGGTACGGGTGAGGGTACGGCGTAGCGTATGGGTTAGGGTTAGGGTTAGGGTTAGGGTACGGCTTAGGGTACGGGTTAGGGTACGGGTGAGGGTACGGCGTAGGGTATAGGTTAGGGTTAGGGTTAGGGTTAGGGTACGGCTTAGGATACGGGTTAGGGTACGGGTGAGGGTACGGCGTAGCGTATGGGTTAGGGTTAGGGTTAGGGTTAGGGTACGGCTTAGGGTACGGGTTAGGGTACGGGTGAGGGTACGGCGTAGGGTATGGGTTAGGGTTAGGGTTAGGGTTAGGGTTAGTTTTAGGGTTAGGGATTGGTTTAGGGTACGGGTTAGGATTAGCGTACGTGTTAGGGTTAGGGTTTGGGTTAGGGTTAGGGTACGCGTTAGGGTTAGGGTATGGGTTAGGGTTAGGGTACACGTTAGGATTAGGGTATTTATTAAACCTATCCCACTCTCTAGATACCACTTAGCACGTAAAGGAATATTATTTGGGGTCCAGCCATGGAGAAGATTTTAGTCACTAGGATAAGATAAAGAATAAACACATTATAAAAAAATCACATTAGGATTTTCTTTTTAACCTGTTCCTTAAAACACTAGTGCTTAGGAAATCTAATGGAGGCAAAAGCAGTCAAGGGTAGTTTAGGGTTAGGGTTAGGGTTAGGGTTAGTGTTAGGGTTAGGGTACGGCTTAGGGTATGGGATAGGGGACGGGTGAGGGTACGGCGTAGGGTAGGGGTTAGGGTTAGGGTTAGGGTTAGGGTTAGGGTTAGGGTACGGCTTAGGGTACGGGTGAGGGTACGGGTGAGGGTACTGCGTAGGGTATTGGTTAGGGTTAGGGTACGGCTTAGGATACGGGTTAGGGTACGGGTTAGGGTACGGCGTAGGGTATGGGTTAGGGTTAGGGTTAGGGTTAGGGTTAGGGTTAGGGTTAGGGTACGGCTTAGGGTACGGGTTAGGGTACGGGTGAGGGTATGGCGTAGGGTATAGGTTAGGGTTAGGGTTAGGGTTAGGGTACGGCTTAGGATACGGGTTAGGGTACGGGTGAGGGTACGGCGTAGCGTATGGGTTAGGGTTAGGGTTAGGGTTAGGGTACGGCTTAGGGTACGGGTTAGGGTACGGGTGAGGGTACGGCGTAGGGTATAGGTTAGGGTTAGGGTTAGGGTTAGGGTACGGCTTAGGATACGGGTTAGGGTACGGGTGAGGGTACGGCGTAGCGTATGGGTTAGGGTTAGGGTTAGGGTTAGGGTACGGCTTAGGGTACGGGTTAGGGTACGGGTGAGGGTACGGCGTAGGGTATGGGTTAGGGTTAGGGTTAGGGTTAGGGTTAGTTTTAGGGTTAGGGATTGGTTTAGGGTACGGGTTAGGATTAGCGTACGTGTTAGGGTTAGGGTTTGGGTTAGGGTTAGGGTACGCGTTAGGGTTAGGGTATGGGTTAGGGTTAGGGTACACGTTAGGATTAGGGTATTTATTAAACCTATCCCACTCTCTAGATACCACTTAGCACGTAAAGGAATATTATTTGGGGTCCAGCCATGGAGAAGATTTTAGTCACTAGGATAAGATAAAGAATAAACACATTATAAAAAAATCACATTAGGATTTTCTTTTTAACCTGTTCCTTAAAACACTAGTGCTTAGGAAATCTAATGGAGGCAAAAGCAGTCAAGGGTAGTTTAGGGTTAGGGTTAGGGTTAGGGTTAGTGTTAGGGTTAGGGATTGGTTTAGGGTACGGGTTAGGATTAGCGTACGTGTTAGGGTTAGGGTTTGGGTTAGGGTTAGGGTACGCGTTAGGGTATTGGTTAGGGTTAGGGTACGGCTTAGGATACGGGTTAGGGTACGGGTTAGGGTACGGCGTAGGGTATGGGTTAGGGTTAGGGTTAGGGTTAGGGTTAGGGTTAGGGTTAGGGTACGGCTTAGGGTACGGGTTAGGGTACGGGTGAGGGTATGGCGTAGGGTATAGGTTAGGGTTAGGGTTAGGGTTAGGGTACGGCTTAGGATACGGGTTAGGGTACGGGTGAGGGTACGGCGTAGCGTATGGGTTAGGGTTAGGGTTAGGGTTAGGGTACGGCTTAGGGTACGGGTTAGGGTACGGGTGAGGGTACGGCGTAGGGTATAGGTTAGGGTTAGGGTTAGGGTTAGGGTACGGCTTAGGATACGGGTTAGGGTACGGGTGAGGGTACGGCGTAGCGTATGGGTTAGGGTTAGGGTTAGGGTTAGGGTACGGCTTAGGGTACGGGTTAGGGTACGGGTGAGGGTACGGCGTAGGGTATGGGTTAGGGTTAGGGTTAGGGTTAGGGTTAGTTTTAGGGTTAGGGATTGGTTTAGGGTACGGGTTAGGATTAGCGTACGTGTTAGGGTTAGGGTTTGGGTTAGGGTTAGGGTACGCGTTAGGGTTAGGGTATGGGTTAGGGTTAGGGTACACGTTAGGATTAGGGTATTTATTAAACCTATCCCACTCTCTAGATACCACTTAGCACGTAAAGGAATATTATTTGGGGTCCAGCCATGGAGAAGATTTTAGTCACTAGGATAAGATAAAGAATAAACACATTATAAAAAAATCACATTAGGATTTTCTTTTTAACCTGTTCCTTAAAACACTAGTGCTTAGGAAATCTAATGGAGGCAAAAGCAGTCAAGGGTAGTTTAGGGTTAGGGTTAGGGTTAGGGTTAGTGTTAGGGTTAGGGTACGGCTTAGGGTATGGGATAGGGGACGGGTGAGGGTACGGCGTAGGGTAGGGGTTAGGGTTAGGGTTAGGGTTAGGGTTAGGGTTAGGGTACGGCTTAGGGTACGGGTGAGGGTACGGGTGAGGGTACTGCGTAGGGTATTGGTTAGGGTTAGGGTACGGCTTAGGATACGGGTTAGGGTACGGGTTAGGGTACGGCGTAGGGTATGGGTTAGGGTTAGGGTTAGGGTTAGGGTTAGGGTTAGGGTTAGGGTACGGCTTAGGGTACGGGTTAGGGTACGGGTGAGGGTATGGCGTAGGGTATAGGTTAGGGTTAGGGTTAGGGTTAGGGTACGGCTTAGGATACGGGTTAGGGTACGGGTGAGGGTACGGCGTAGCGTATGGGTTAGGGTTAGGGTTAGGGTTAGGGTACGGCTTAGGGTACGGGTTAGGGTACGGGTGAGGGTACGGCGTAGGGTATAGGTTAGGGTTAGGGTTAGGGTTAGGGTACGGCTTAGGATACGGGTTAGGGTACGGGTGAGGGTACGGCGTAGCGTATGGGTTAGGGTTAGGGTTAGGGTTAGGGTACGGCTTAGGGTACGGGTTAGGGTACGGGTGAGGGTACGGCGTAGGGTATGGGTTAGGGTTAGGGTTAGGGTTAGGGTTAGTTTTAGGGTTAGGGATTGGTTTAGGGTACGGGTTAGGATTAGCGTACGTGTTAGGGTTAGGGTTTGGGTTAGGGTTAGGGTACGCGTTAGGGTTAGGGTATGGGTTAGGGTTAGGGTACACGTTAGGATTAGGGTATTTATTAAACCTATCCCACTCTCTAGATACCACTTAGCACGTAAAGGAATATTATTTGGGGTCCAGCCATGGAGAAGATTTTAGTCACTAGGATAAGATAAAGAATAAACACATTATAAAAAAATCACATTAGGATTTTCTTTTTAACCTGTTCCTTAAAACACTAGTGCTTAGGAAATCTAATGGAGGCAAAAGCAGTCAAGGGTAGTTTAGGGTTAGGGTTAGGGTTAGGGTTAGTGTTAGGGTTAGGGTACGGCTTAGGGTATGGGATAGGGGACGGGTGAGGGTACGGCGTAGGGTAGGGGTTAGGGTTAGGGTTAGGGTTAGGGTTAGGGTTAGGGTACGGCTTAGGGTACGGGTGAGGGTACGGGTGAGGGTACTGCGTAGGGTATTGGTTAGGGTTAGGGTACGGCTTAGGATACGGGTTAGGGTACGGGTTAGGGTACGGCGTAGGGTATGGGTTAGGGTTAGGGTTAGGGTTAGGGTTAGGGTTAGGGTTAGGGTACGGCTTAGGGTACGGGTTAGGGTACGGGTGAGGGTATGGCGTAGGGTATAGGTTAGGGTTAGGGTTAGGGTTAGGGTACGGCTTAGGATACGGGTTAGGGTACGGGTGAGGGTACGGCGTAGCGTATGGGTTAGGGTTAGGGTTAGGGTTAGGGTACGGCTTAGGGTACGGGTTAGGGTACGGGTGAGGGTACGGCGTAGGGTATAGGTTAGGGTTAGGGTTAGGGTTAGGGTACGGCTTAGGATACGGGTTAGGGTACGGGTGAGGGTACGGCGTAGCGTATGGGTTAGGGTTAGGGTTAGGGTTAGGGTACGGCTTAGGGTACGGGTTAGGGTACGGGTGAGGGTACGGCGTAGGGTATGGGTTAGGGTTAGGGTTAGGGTTAGGGTTAGTTTTAGGGTTAGGGATTGGTTTAGGGTACGGGTTAGGATTAGCGTACGTGTTAGGGTTAGGGTTTGGGTTAGGGTTAGGGTACGCGTTAGGGTTAGGGTATGGGTTAGGGTTAGGGTACACGTTAGGATTAGGGTATTTATTAAACCTATCCCACTCTCTAGATACCACTTAGCACGTAAAGGAATATTATTTGGGGTCCAGCCATGGAGAAGATTTTAGTCACTAGGATAAGATAAAGAATAAACACATTATAAAAAAATCACATTAGGATTTTCTTTTTAACCTGTTCCTTAAAACACTAGTGCTTAGGAAATCTAATGGAGGCAAAAGCAGTCAAGGGTAGTTTAGGGTTAGGGTTAGGGTTAGGGTTAGTGTTAGGGTTAGGGTACGGCTTAGGGTATGGGATAGGGGACGGGTGAGGGTACGGCGTAGGGTAGGGGTTAGGGTTAGGGTTAGGGTTAGGGTTAGGGTTAGGGTACGGCTTAGGGTACGGGTGAGGGTACGGGTGAGGGTACTGCGTAGGGTATTGGTTAGGGTTAGGGTACGGCTTAGGATACGGGTTAGGGTACGGGTTAGGGTACGGCGTAGGGTATGGGTTAGGGTTAGGGTTAGGGTTAGGGTTAGGGTTAGGGTTAGGGTACGGCTTAGGGTACGGGTTAGGGTACGGGTGAGGGTATGGCGTAGGGTATAGGTTAGGGTTAGGGTTAGGGTTAGGGTACGGCTTAGGATACGGGTTAGGGTACGGGTGAGGGTACGGCGTAGCGTATGGGTTAGGGTTAGGGTTAGGGTTAGGGTACGGCTTAGGGTACGGGTTAGGGTACGGGTGAGGGTACGGCGTAGGGTATAGGTTAGGGTTAGGGTTAGGGTTAGGGTACGGCTTAGGATACGGGTTAGGGTACGGGTGAGGGTACGGCGTAGCGTATGGGTTAGGGTTAGGGTTAGGGTTAGGGTACGGCTTAGGGTACGGGTTAGGGTACGGGTGAGGGTACGGCGTAGGGTATGGGTTAGGGTTAGGGTTAGGGTTAGGGTTAGTTTTAGGGTTAGGGATTGGTTTAGGGTACGGGTTAGGATTAGCGTACGTGTTAGGGTTAGGGTTTGGGTTAGGGTTAGGGTGCGCGTTAGGGTTAGGGTATGGGTTAGGGTTAGGGTACACGTTAGGATTAGGGTATTTATTAAACCTATCCCACTCTCTAGATACCACTTAGCACGTAAAGGAATATTATTTGGGGTCCAGCCATGGAGAAGATTTTAGTCACTAGGATAAGATAAAGAATAAACACATTATAAAAAAATCACATTAGGATTTTCTTTTTAACCTGTTCCTTAAAACACTAGTGCTTAGGAAATCTAATGGAGGCAAAAGCAGTCAAGGGTAGTTTAGGGTTAGGGTTAGCGTTAGGGTTAGTGTTAGGGTTAGGGTACGGCTTAGGGTATGGGATAGGGGACGGGTGAGGGTACGGCGTAGGGTAGGGGTTAGGGTTAGGGTTAGGGTTAGGGTTAGGGTTAGGGTACGGCTTAGGGTACGGGTGAGGGTACGGGTGAGGGTACTGCGTAGGGTATTGGTTAGGGTTAGGGTACGGCTTAGGATACGGGTTAGGGTACGGGTTAGGGTACGGCGTAGGGTATGGGTTAGGGTTAGGGTTAGGGTTAGGGTTAGGGTTAGGGTTAGGGTACGGCTTAGGGTACGGGTTAGGGTACGGGTGAGGGTACGGCGTAGCGTATGGGTTAGGGTTAGGGTTAGGGTTAGGGTACGGCTTAGGGTACGGGTTAGGGTACGGGTGAGGGTACGGCGTAGGGTATAGGTTAGGGTTAGGGTTAGGGTTAGGGTACGGCTTAGGATACGGGTTAGGGTACGGGTGAGGGTACGGCGTAGCGTATGGGTTAGGGTTAGGGTTAGGGTTAGGGTACGGCTTAGGGTACGGGTTAGGGTACGGGTGAGGGTACGGCGTAGGGTATGGGTTAGGGTTAGGGTTAGGGTTAGGGTTAGTTTTAGGGTTAGGGATTGGTTTAGGGTACGGGTTAGGATTAGCGTACGTGTTAGGGTTAGGGTTTGGGTTAGGGTTAGGGTACGCGTTAGGGTTAGGGTATGGGTTAGGGTTAGGGTACACGTTAGGATTAGGGTATTTATTAAACCTATCCCACTCTCTAGATACCACTTAGCACGTAAAGGAATATTATTTGGGGTCCAGCCATGGAGAAGATTTTAGTCACTAGGATAAGATAAAGAATAAACACATTATAAAAAAATCACATTAGGATTTTCTTTTTAACCTGTTCCTTAAAACACTAGTGCTTAGGAAATCTAATGGAGGCAAAAGCAGTCAAGGGTAGTTTAGGGTTAGGGTTAGGGTTAGGGTTAGTGTTAGGGTTAGGGTACGGCTTAGGGTATGGGATAGGGGACGGGTGAGGGTACGGCGTAGGGTAGGGGTTAGGGTTAGGGTTAGGGTTAGGGTTAGGGTTAGGGTACGGCTTAGGGTACGGGTGAGGGTACGGGTGAGGGTACTGCGTAGGGTATTGGTTAGGGTTAGGGTACGGCTTAGGATACGGGTTAGGGTACGGGTTAGGGTACGGCGTAGGGTATGGGTTAGGGTTAGGGTTAGGGTTAGGGTTAGGGTTAGGGTTAGGGTACGGCTTAGGGTACGGGTTAGGGTACGGGTGAGGGTATGGCGTAGGGTATAGGTTAGGGTTAGGGTTAGGGTTAGGGTACGGCTTAGGATACGGGTTAGGGTACGGGTGAGGGTACGGCGTAGCGTATGGGTTAGGGTTAGGGTTAGGGTTAGGGTACGGCTTAGGGTACGGGTTAGGGTACGGGTGAGGGTACGGCGTAGGGTATGGGTTAGGGTTAGGGTTAGGGTTAGGGTTAGTTTTAGGGTTAGGGATTGGTTTAGGGTACGGGTTAGGATTAGCGTACGTGTTAGGGTTAGGGTTTGGGTTAGGGTTAGGGTACGCGTTAGGGTTAGGGTATGGGTTAGGGTTAGGGTACACGTTAGGATTAGGGTATTTATTAAACCTATCCCACTCTCTAGATACCACTTAGCACGTAAAGGAATATTATTTGGGGTCCAGCCATGGAGAAGATTTTAGTCACTAGGATAAGATAAAGAATAAACACATTATAAAAAAATCACATTAGGATTTTCTTTTTAACCTGTTCCTTAAAACACTAGTGCTTAGGAAATCTAATGGAGGCAAAAGCAGTCAAGGGTAGTTTAGGGTTAGGGTTAGGGTTAGGGTTAGTGTTAGGGTTAGGGTACGGCTTAGGGTATGGGATAGGGGACGGGTGAGGGTACGGCGTAGGGTAGGGGTTAGGGTTAGGGTTAGGGTTAGGGTTAGGGTTAGGGTACGGCTTAGGGTACGGGTGCGGGTACGGGTGAGGGTACTGCGTAGGGTATTGGTTAGGGTTAGGGTACGGCTTAGGATACGGGTTAGGGTACGGGTTAGGGTACGGCGTAGGGTATGGGTTAGGGTTAGGGTTAGGGTTAGGGTTAGGGTTAGGGTTAGGGTACGGCTTAGGGTACGGGTTAGGGTACGGGTGAGGGTATGGCGTAGGGTATAGGTTAGGGTTAGGGTTAGGGTTAGGGTACGGCTTAGGATACGGGTTAGGGTACGGGTGAGGGTACGGCGTAGCGTATGGGTTAGGGTTAGGGTTAGGGTTAGGGTACGGCTTAGGGTACGGGTTAGGGTACGGGTGAGGGTACGGCGTAGGGTATAGGTTAGGGTTAGGGTTAGGGTTAGGGTACGGCTTAGGATACGGGTTAGGGTACGGGTGAGGGTACGGCGTAGGGTATGGGTTAGGGTTAGGGTTAGGGTTAGGGTACGGCTTAGGGTACGGGTTAGGGTACGGGTGAGGGTACGGCGTAGGGTATGGGTTAGGGTTAGGGTTAGGGTTAGGGTTAGTTTTAGGGTTAGGGATTGGTTTAGGGTACGGGTTAGGATTAGCGTACGTGTTAGGGTTAGGGTTTGGGTTAGGGTTAGGGTACGCGTTAGGGTTAGGGTATGGGTTAGGGTTAGGGTACACGTTAGGATTAGGGTATTTATTAAACCTATCCCACTCTCTAGATACCACTTAGCACGTAAAGGAATATTATTTGGGGTCCAGCCATGGAGAAGATTTTAGTCACTAGGATAAGATAAAGAATAAACACATTATAAAAAAATCACATTAGGATTTTCTTTTTAACCTGTTCCTTAAAACACTAGTGCTTAGGAAATCTAATGGAGGCAAAAGCAGTCAAGGGTAGTTTAGGGTTAGGGTTAGGGTTAGGGTTAGTGTTAGGGTTAGGGTACGGCTTAGGGTATGGGATAGGGGACGGGTGAGGGTAGGGGTTAGGGTTAGGGTTAGGGTTAGGGTTAGGGTTAGGGTACGGCTTAGGGTACGGGTGAGGGTACGGGTGAGGGTACTGCGTAGGGTATTGGTTAGGGTTAGGGTACGGCTTAGGATACGGGTTAGGGTACGGGTTAGGGTACGGCGTAGGGTATGGGTTAGGGTTAGGGTTAGGGTTAGGGTTAGGGTTAGGGTTAGGGTACGGCTTAGGGTACGGGTTAGGGTACGGGTGAGGGTATGGCGTAGGGTATAGGTTAGGGTTAGGGTTAGGGTTAGGGTACGGCTTAGGATACGGGTTAGGGTACGGGTGAGGGTACGGCGTAGCGTATGGGTTAGGGTTAGGGTTAGGGTTAGGGTACGGCTTAGGGTACGGGTTAGGGTACGGGTGAGGGTATGGCGTAGGGTATAGGTTAGGGTTAGGGTTAGGGTTAGGGTACGGCTTAGGATACGGGTTAGGGTACGGGTGAGGGTACGGCGTAGCGTATGGGTTAGGGTTAGGGTTAGGGTTAGGGTACGGCTTAGGGTATGGGTTAGGGTACGGGTGAGGGTACGGCGTAGGGTATGGGTTAGGGTTAGGGTTAGGGTTAGGGTTAGTTTTAGGGTTAGGGATTGGTTTAGGGTACGGGTTAGGATTAGCGTACGTGTTAGGGTTAGGGTTTGGGTTAGGGTTAGGGTACGCGTTAGGGTTAGGGTATGGGTTAGGGTTAGGGTACACGTTAGGATTAGGGTATTTATTAAACCTATCCCACTCTCTAGATACCACTTAGCACGTAAAGGAATATTATTTGGGGTCCAGCCATGGAGAAGATTTTAGTCACTAGGATAAGATAAAGAATAAACACATTATAAAAAAATCACATTAGGATTTTCTTTTTAACCTGTTCCTTAAAACACTAGTGCTTAGGAAATCTAATGGAGGCAAAAGCAGTCAAGGGTAGTTTAGGGTTAGGGTTAGGGTTAGGGTTAGTGTTAGGGTTAGGGATTGGTTTAGGGTACGGGTTAGGATTAGCGTACGTGTTAGGGTTAGGGTTTGGGTTAGGGTTAGGGTACGCGTTAGGGTATTGGTTAGGGTTAGGGTACGGCTTAGGATACGGGTTAGGGTACGGGTTAGGGTACGGCGTAGGGTATGGGTTAGGGTTAGGGTTAGGGTTAGGGTTAGGGTTAGGGTTAGGGTACGGCTTAGGGTACGGGTTAGGGTACGGGTGAGGGTATGGCGTAGGGTATAGGTTAGGGTTAGGGTTAGGGTTAGGGTACGGCTTAGGATACGGGTTAGGGTACGGGTGAGGGTACGGCGTAGCGTATGGGTTAGGGTTAGGGTTAGGGTTAGGGTACGGCTTAGGGTACGGGTTAGGGTACGGGTGAGGGTACGGCGTAGGGTATAGGTTAGGGTTAGGGTTAGGGTTAGGGTACGGCTTAGGATACGGGTTAGGGTACGGGTGAGGGTACGGCGTAGCTTATGGGTTAGGGTTAGGGTTAGGGTTAGGGTACGGCTTAGGGTACGGGTTAGGGTACGGGTGAGGGTACGGCGTAGGGTATGGTTTAGGGTTAGGGTTAGGGTTAGGGTTAGTTTTAGGGTTAGGGATTGGTTTAGGGTACGGGTTAGGATTAGCGTACGTGTTAGGGTTAGGGTTTGGGTTAGGGTTAGGGTACGCGTTAGGGTTAGGGTATGGGTTAGGGTTAGGGTACACGTTAGGATTAGGGTATTTATTAAACCTATCCCACTCTCTAGATACCACTTAGCACGTAAAGGAATATTATTTGGGGTCCAGCCATGGAGAAGATTTTAGTCACTAGGATAAGATAAAGAATAAACACATTATAAAAAAATCACATTAGGATTTTCTTTTTAACCTGTTCCTTAAAACACTAGTGCTTAGGAAATCTAATGGAGGCAAAAGCAGTCAAGGGTAGTTTAGGGTTAGGGTTAGGGTTAGGGTTAGTGTTAGGGTTAGGGTACGGCTTAGGGTATGGGATAGGGGACGGGTGAGGGTACGGCGTAGGGTAGGGGTTAGGGTTAGGGTTAGGGTTAGGGTTAGGGTTAGGGTACGGCTTAGGGTACGGGTGAGGGTACGGGTGAGGGTACTGCGTAGGGTATTGGTTAGGGTTAGGGTACGGCTTAGGATACGGGTTAGGGTACGGGTTAGGGTACGGCGTAGGGTATGGGTTAGGGTTAGGGTTAGGGTTAGGGTTAGGGTTAGGGTTAGGGTACGGCTTAGGGTACGGGTTAGGGTACGGGTGAGGGTATGGCGTAGGGTATAGGTTAGGGTTAGGGTTAGGGTTAGGGTACGGCTTAGGATACGGGTTAGGGTACGGGTGAGGGTACGGCGTAGCGTATGGGTTAGGGTTAGGGTTAGGGTTAGGGTACGGCTTAGGGTACGGGTTAGGGTACGGGTGAGGGTACGGCGTAGGGTATAGGTTAGGGTTAGGGTTAGGGTTAGGGTACGGGTTAGGGTACGGGTGAGGGTACGGCGTAGCGTATGGGTTAGGGTTAGGGTTAGGGTTAGGGTACGGCTTAGGGTATGGGTTAGGGTACGGGTGAGGGTACGGCGTAGGGTATGGGTTAGGGTTAGGGTTAGGGTTAGGGTTAGTTTTAGGGTTAGGGATTGGTTTAGGGTACGGGTTAGGATTAGCGTACGTGTTAGGGTTAGGGTTTGGGTTAGGGTTAGGGTACGCGTTAGGGTTAGGGTATGGGTTAGGGTTAGGGTACACGTTAGGATTAGGGTATTTATTAAACCTATCCCACTCTCTAGATACCACTTAGCACGTAAAGGAATATTATTTGGGGTCCAGCCATGGAGAAGATTTTAGTCACTAGGATAAGATAAAGAATAAACACATTATAAAAAAATCACATTAGGATTTTCTTTTTAACCTGTTCCTTAAAACACTAGTGCTTAGGAAATCTAATGGAGGCAAAAGCAGTCAAGGGTAGTTTAGGGTTAGGGTTAGGGTTAGGGTTAGTGTTAGGGTTAGGGATTGGTTTAGGGTACGGGTTAGGATTAGCGTACGTGTTAGGGTTAGGGTTTGGGTTAGGGTTAGGGTACGCGTTAGGGTATTGGTTAGGGTTAGGGTACGGCTTAGGATACGGGTTAGGGTACGGGTTAGGGTACGGCGTAGGGTATGGGATAGGGTTAGGGTTAGGGTTAGGGTTAGGGTTAGGGTTAGGGTACGGCTTAGGGTACGGGTTAGGGTACGGGTGAGGGTATGGCGTAGGGTATAGGTTAGGGTTAGGGTTAGGGTTAGGGTACGGCTTAGGATACGGGTTAGGGTACGGGTGAGGGTACGGCGTAGCGTATGGGTTAGGGTTAGGGTTAGGGTTAGGGTACGGCTTAGGGTACGGGTTAGGGTACGGGTGAGGGTACGGCGTAGGGTATAGGTTAGGGTTAGGGTTAGGGTTAGGGTACGGCTTAGGATACGGGTTAGGGTACGGGTGAGGGTACGGCGTAGCGTATGGGTTAGGGTTAGGGTTAGGGTTAGGGTACGGCTTAGGGTACGGGTTAGGGTACGGGTGAGGGTACGGCATAGGGTATGGGTTAGGGTTAGGGTTAGGGTTAGGGTTAGTTTTAGGGTTAGGGATTGGTTTAGGGTACGGGTTAGGATTAGCGTACGTGTTAGGGTTAGGGTTTGGGTTAGGGTTAGGGTACGCGTTAGGGTTAGGGTATGGGTTAGGGTTAGGGTACACGTTAGGATTAGGGTATTTATTAAACCTATCCCACTCTCTAGATACCACTTAGCACGTAAAGGAATATTATTTGGGGTCCAGCCATGGAGAAGATTTTAGTCACTAGGATAAGATAAAGAATAAACACATTATAAAAAAATCACATTAGGATTTTCTTTTTAACCTGTTCCTTAAAACACTAGTGCTTAGGAAATCTAATGGAGGCAAAAGCAGTCAAGGGTAGTTTAGGGTTAGGGTTAGGGTTAGGGTTAGTGTTAGGGTTAGGGTACGGCTTAGGGTATGGGATAGGGGACGGGTGAGGGTACGGCGTAGGGTAGGGGTTAGGGTTAGGGTTAGGGTTAGGGTTAGGGTTAGGGTACGGCTTAGGGTACGGGTGAGGGTACGGGTGAGGGTACTGCGTAGGGTATTGGTTAGGGTTAGGGTACGGCTTAGGATACGGGTTAGGGTACGGGTTAGGGTACGGCGTAGGGTATGGGTTAGGGTTAGGGTTAGGGTTAGGGTTAGGGTTAGGGTTAGGGTACGGCTTAGGGTACGGGTTAGGGTACGGGTGAGGGTATGGCGTAGGGTATAGGTTAGGGTTAGGGTTAGGGTTAGGGTACGGCTTAGGATACGGGTTAGGGTACGGGTGAGGGTACGGCGTAGCGTATGGGTTAGGGTTAGGGTTAGGGTTAGGGTACGGCTTAGGGTACGGGTTAGGGTACGGGTGAGGGTACGGCGTAGGGTATAGGTTAGGGTTAGGGTTAGGGTTAGGGTACGGCTTAGGATACGGGTTAGGGTACGGGTGAGGGTACGGCGTAGCGTATGGGTTAGGGTTAGGGTTAGGGTTAGGGTACGGCTTAGGGTACGGGTTAGGGTACGGGTGAGGGTACGGCGTAGGGTATGGGTTAGGGTTAGGGTTAGGGTTAGGGTTAGTTTTAGGGTTAGGGATTGGTTTAGGGTACGGGTTAGGATTAGCGTACGTGTTAGGGTTAGGGTTTGGGTTAGGGTTAGGGTACGCGTTAGGGTTAGGGTATGGGTTAGGGTTAGGGTACACGTTAGGATTAGGGTATTTATTAAACCTATCCCACTCTCTAGATACCACTTAGCACGTAAAGGAATATTATTTGGGGTCCAGCCATGGAGAAGATTTTAGTCACTAGGATAAGATAAAGAATAAACACATTATAAAAAAATCACATTAGGATTTTCTTTTTAACCTGTTCCTTAAAACACTAGTGCTTAGGAAATCTAATGGAGGCAAAAGCAGTCAAGGGTAGTTTAGGGTTAGGGTTAGGGTTAGGGTTAGTGTTAGGGTTAGGGTACGGCTTAGGGTATGGGATAGGGGACGGGTGAGGGTACGGCGTAGGGTAGGGGTTAGGGTTAGGGTTAGGGTTAGGGTTAGGGTTAGGGTACGGCTTAGGGTACGGGTGAGGGTACGGGTGAGGGTACTGCGTAGGGTATTGGTTAGGGTTAGGGTACGGCTTAGGATACGGGTTAGGGTACGGGTTAGGGTACGGCGTAGGGTATGGGTTAGGGTTAGGGTTAGGGTTAGGGTACGGCTTAGGGTACGGGTTAGGGTACGGGTGAGGGTATGGCGTAGGGTATAGGTTAGGGTTAGGGTTAGGGTTAGGGTACGGCTTAGGATACGGGTTAGGGTACGGGTGAGGGTACGGCGTAGCGTATGGGTTAGGGTTAGGGTTAGGGTTAGGGTACGGCTTAGGGTACGGGTTAGGGTACGGGTGAGGGTACGGCGTAGGGTATAGGTTAGGGTTAGGGTTAGGGTTAGGGTACGGCTTAGGATACGGGTTAGGGTACGGGTGAGGGTACGGCGTAGCGTATGGGTTAGGGTTAGGGTTAGGGTTAGGGTACGGCTTAGGGTACGGGTTAGGGTACGGGTGAGGTTACGGCGTAGGGTATGGGTTAGGGTTAGGGTTAGGGTTAGGGTTAGTTTTAGGGTTAGGGATTGGTTTAGGGTACGGGTTAGGATTAGCGTACGTGTTAGGGTTAGGGTTTGGGTTAGGGTTAGGGTACGCGTTAGGGTTAGGGTATGGGTTAGGGTTAGGGTACACGTTAGGATTAGGGTATTTATTAAACCTATCCCACTCTCTAGATACCACTTAGCACGTAAAGGAATATTATTTGGGGTCCAGCCATGGAGAAGATTTTAGTCACTAGGATAAGATAAAGAATAAACACATTATAAAAAAATCACATTAGGATTTTCTTTTTAACCTGTTCCTTAAAACACTAGTGCTTAGGAAATCTAATGGAGGCAAAAGCAGTCAAGGGTAGTTTAGGGTTAGGGTTAGGGTTAGGGTTAGTGTTAGGGTTAGGGTACGGCTTAGGGTATGGGATAGGGGACGGGTGAGGGTACGGCGTAGGGTAGGGGTTAGGGTTAGGGTTAGGGTTAGGGTTAGGGTTAGGGTACGGCTTAGGGTACGGGTGAGGGTACGGGTGAGGGTACTGCGTAGGGTATTGGTTAGGGTTAGGGTACGGCTTAGGATACGGGTTAGGGTACGGGATAGGGTACGGCGTAGGGTATGTGTTAGGGTTAGGGTTAGGGTTAGGGTTAGGGTTAGGGTTAGGGTACGGCTTAGGGTACGGGTTAGGGTACGGGTGAGGGTATGGCGTAGGGTATAGGTTAGGGTTAGGGTTAGGGTTAGGGTACGGCTTAGGATACGGGTTAGGGTACGGGTGAGGGTACGGCGTAGCGTATGGGTTAGGGTTAGGGTTAGGGTTAGGGTACGGCTTAGGGTACGGGTTAGGGTACGGGTGAGGGTACGGCGTAGGGTATAGGTTAGGGTTAGGGTTAGGGTTAGGGTACGGCTTAGGATACGGGTTAGGGTACGGGTGAGGGTACGGCGTAGCGTATGGGTTAGGGTTAGGGTTAGGGTTAGGGTACGGCTTAGGGTACGGGTTAGGGTACGGGTGAGGGTACGGCGTAGGGTATGGGTTAGGGTTAGGGTTAGGGTTAGGGTTAGTTTTAGGGTTAGGGATTGGTTTAGGGTACGGGTTAGGATTAGCGTACGTGTTAGGGTTAGGGTTTGGGTTAGGGTTAGGGTACGCGTTAGGGTTAGGGTATGGGTTAGGGTTAGGGTACACGTTAGGATTAGGGTATTTATTAAACCTATCCCACTCTCTAGATACCACTTAGCACGTAAAGGAATATTATTTGGGGTCCAGCCATGGAGAAGATTTTAGTCACTAGGATAAGATAAAGAATAAACACATTATAAAAAAATCACATTAAGATTTTCTTTTTAACCTGTTCCTTAAAACACTAGTGCTTAGGAAATCTAATGGAGGCAAAAGCAGTCAAGGGTAGTTTAGGGTTAGGGTTAGGGTTAGGGTTAGTGTTAGGGTTAGGGTACGGCTTAGGGTATGGGATAGGGGACGGGTGAGGGTACGGCGTAGGGTAGGGGTTAGGGTTAGGGTTAGGGTTAGGGTTAGGGTTAGGGTACGGCTTAGGGTACGGGTGAGGGTACGGGTGAGGGTACTGCGTAGGGTATTGGTTAGGGTTAGGGTACGGCTTAGGATACGGGTTAGGGTACGGGTTAGGGTACGGCGTAGGGTATGGGTTAGGGTTAGGGTTAGGGTTAGGGTTAGGGTTAGGGTTAGGGTACGGCTTAGGGTACGGGTTAGGGTACGGGTGAGGGTATGGCGTAGGGTATAGGTTAGGGTTAGGGTTAGGGTTAGGGTACGGCTTAGGATACGGGTTAGGGTACGGGTGAGGGTACGGCATAGCGTATGGGTTAGGGTTAGGGTTAGGGTTAGGGTACGGCTTAGGGTACGGGTTAGGGTACGGGTGAGGGTACGGCGTAGGGTATAGGTTAGGGTTAGGGTACGGCTTAGGATACGGGTTAGGGTACGGGTGAGGGTACGGCGTAGCGTATGGGTTAGGGTTAGGGTTAGGGTTAGGGTACGGCTTAGGGTATGGGTTAGGGTACGGGTGAGGGTACGGCGTAGGGTATGGGTTAGGGTTAGGGTTAGGGTTAGGGTTAGTTTTAGGGTTAGGGATTGGTTTAGGGTACGGGTTAGGATTAGCGTACGTGTTAGGGTTAGGGTTTGGGTTAGGGTTAGGGTACGCGTTAGGGTTAGGGTATGGGTTAGGGTTAGGGTACACGTTAGGATTAGGGTATTTATTAAACCTATCCCACTCTCTAGATACCACTTAGCACGTAAAGGAATATTATTTGGGGTCCAGCCATGGAGAAGATTTTAGTCACTAGGATAAGATAAAGAATAAACACATTATAAAAAAATCACATTAGGATTTTCTTTTTAACCTGTTCCTTAAAACACTAGTGCTTAGGAAATCTAATGGAGGCAAAAGCAGTCAAGGGTAGTTTAGGGTTAGGGTTAGGGTTAGGGTTAGTGTTAGGGTTAGGGATTGGTTTAGGGTACGGGTTAGGATTAGCGTACGTGTTAGGGTTAGGGTTTGGGTTAGGGTTAGGGTACGCGTTAGGGTATTGGTTAGGGTTAGGGTACGGCTTAGGATACGGGTTAGGGTACGGGTTAGGGTACGGCGTAGGGTATGGGTTAGGGTTAGGGTTAGGGTTAGGGTTAGGGTTAGGGTTAGGGTACGGCTTAGGGTACGGGTTAGGGTACGGGTGAGGGTATGGCGTAGGGTATAGGTTAGGGTTAGGGTTAGGGTTAGGGTACGGCTTAGGATACGGGTTAGGGTACGGGTGAGGGTACGGCGTAGCGTATGGGTTAGGGTTAGGGTTAGGGTTAGGGTACGGCTTAGGGTACGGGTTAGGGTACGGGTGAGGGTATGGCGTAGGGTATAGGTTAGGGTTAGGGTTAGGGTTAGGGTACGGCTTAGGATACGGGTTAGGGTACGGGTGAGGGTACGGCGTAGCGTATGGGTTAGGGTTAGGGTTAGGGTTAGGGTACGGCTTAGGGTACGGGTTAGGGTACGGGTGAGGGTACGGCGTAGGGTATGGGTTAGGGTTAGGGTTAGGGTTAGGGTTAGTTTTAGGGTTAGGGATTGGTTTAGGGTACGGGTTAGGATTAGCGTACGTGTTAGGGTTAGGGTTTGGGTTAGGGTTAGGGTACGCGTTAGGGTTAGGGTATGGGTTAGGGTTAGGGTACACGTTAGGATTAGGGTATTTATTAAACCTATCCCACTCTCTAGATACCACTTAGCACGTAAAGGAATATTATTTGGGGTCCAGCCATGGAGAAGATTTTAGTCACTAGGATAAGATAAAGAATAAACACATTATAAAAAAATCACATTAGGATTTTCTTTTTAACCTGTTCCTTAAAACACTAGTGCTTAGGAAATCTAATGGAGGCAAAAGCAGTCAAGGGTAGTTTAGGGTTAGGGTTAGGGTTAGGGTTAGTGTTAGGGTTAGGGTACGGCTTAGGGTATGGGATAGGGGACGGGTGAGGGTACGGCGTAGGGTAGGGGTTAGGGTTAGGGTTAGGGTTAGGGTTAGGGTTAGGGTACGGCTTAGGGTACGGGTGAGGGTACGGGTGAGGGTACTGCGTAGGGTATTGGTTAGGGTTAGGGTACGGCTTAGGATACGGGTTAGGGTACGGGTTAGGGTACGGCGTAGGGTATGGGTTAGGGTTAGGGTTAGGGTTAGGGTTAGGGTTAGGGTTAGGGTACGGCTTAGGGTACGGGTTAGGGTACGGGTGAGGGTATGGCGTAGGGTATAGGTTAGGGTTAGGGTTAGGGTTAGGGTACGGCTTAGGATACGGGTTAGGGTACGGGTGAGGGTACGGCGTAGCGTATGGGTTAGGGTTAGGGTTAGGGTTAGGGTACGGCTTAGGGTACGGGTTAGGGTACGGGTGAGGGTACGGCGTAGGGTATAGGTTAGGGTTAGGGTTAGGGTTAGGGTACGGGTTAGGGTACGGGTGAGGGTACGGCGTAGCGTATGGGTTAGGGTTAGGGTTAGGGTTAGGGTACGGCTTAGGGTATGGGTTAGGGTACGGGTGAGGGTACGGCGTAGGGTATGGGTTAGGGTTAGGGTTAGGGTTAGGGTTAGTTTTAGGGTTAGGGATTGGTTTAGGGTACGGGTTAGGATTAGCGTACGTGTTAGGGTTAGGGTTTGGGTTAGGGTTAGGGTACGCGTTAGGGTTAGGGTATGGGTTAGGGTTAGGGTACACGTTAGGATTAGGGTATTTATTAAACCTATCCCACTCTCTAGATACCACTTAGCACGTAAAGGAATATTATTTGGGGTCCAGCCATGGAGAAGATTTTAGTCACTAGGATAAGATAAAGAATAAACACATTATAAAAAAATCACATTAGGATTTTCTTTTTAACCTGTTCCTTAAAACACTAGTGCTTAGGAAATCTAATGGAGGCAAAAGCAGTCAAGGGTAGTTTAGGGTTAGGGTTAGGGTTAGGGTTAGTGTTAGGGTTAGGGATTGGTTTAGGGTACGGGTTAGGATTAGCGTACGTGTTAGGGTTAGGGTTTGGGTTAGGGTTAGGGTACGCGTTAGGGTATTGGTTAGGGTTAGGGTACGGCTTAGGATACGGGTTAGGGTACGGGTTAGGGTACGGCGTAGGGTATGGGTTAGGGTTAGGGTTAGGGTTAGGGTTAGGGTTAGGGTTAGGGTACGGCTTAGGGTACGGGTTAGGGTACGGGTGAGGGTATGGCGTAGGGTATAGGTTAGGGTTAGGGTTAGGGTTAGGGTACGGCTTAGGATACGGGTTAGGGTACGGGTGAGGGTACGGCGTAGCGTATGGGTTAGGGTTAGGGTTAGGGTTAGGGTACGGCTTAGGGTACGGGTTAGGGTACGGGTGAGGGTACGGCGTAGGGTATAGGTTAGGGTTAGGGTTAGGGTTAGGGTACGGCTTAGGATACGGGTTAGGGTACGGGTGAGGGTACGGCGTAGCGTATGGGTTAGGGTTAGGGTTAGGGTTAGGGTACGGCTTAGGGTACGGGTTAGGGTACGGGTGAGGGTACGGCGTAGGGTATGGGTTAGGGTTAGGGTTAGGGTTAGGGTTAGTTTTAGGGTTAGGGATTGGTTTAGGGTACGGGTTAGGATTAGCGTACGTGTTAGGGTTAGGGTTTGGGTTAGGGTTAGGGTACGCGTTAGGGTTAGGGTATGGGTTAGGGTTAGGGTACACGTTAGGATTAGGGTATTTATTAAACCTATCCCACTCTCTAGATACCACTTAGCACGTAAAGGAATATTATTTGGGGTCCAGCCATGGAGAAGATTTTAGTCACTAGGATAAGATAAAGAATAAACACATTATAAAAAAATCACATTAGGATTTTCTTTTTAACCTGTTCCTTAAAACACTAGTGCTTAGGAAATCTAATGGAGGCAAAAGCAGTCAAGGGTAGTTTAGGGTTAGGGTTAGGGTTAGGGTTAGTGTTAGGGTTAGGGTACGGCTTAGGGTATGGGATAGGGGACGGGTGAGGGTACGGCGTAGGGTAGGGGTTAGGGTTAGGGTTAGGGTTAGGGTTAGGGTTAGGGTACGGCTTAGGGTACGGGTGAGGGTACGGGTGAGGGTACTGCGTAGGGTATTGGTTAGGGTTAGGGTACGGCTTAGGATACGGGTTAGGGTACGGGTTAGGGTACGGCGTAGGGTATGGGTTAGGGTTAGGGTTAGGGTTAGGGTTAGGGTTAGGGTTAGGGTACGGCTTAGGGTACGGGTTAGGGTACGGGTGAGGGTATGGCGTAGGGTATAGGTTAGGGTTAGGGTTAGGGTTAGGGTACGGCTTAGGATACGGGTTAGGGTACGGGTGAGGGTACGGCGTAGCGTATGGGTTAGGGTTAGGGTTAGGGTTAGGGTACGGCTTAGGGTACGGGTTAGGGTACGGGTGAGGGTACGGCGTAGGGTATAGGTTAGGGTTAGGGTACGGCTTAGGATACGGGTTAGGGTACGGGTGAGGGTACGGCGTAGCGTATGGGTTAGGGTTAGGGTTAGGGTTAGGGTACGGCTTAGGGTACGGGTTAGGGTACGGGTGAGGGTACGGCGTAGGGTATGGGTTAGGGTTAGGGTTAGGGTTAGGGTTAGTTTTAGGGTTAGGGATTGGTTTAGGGTACGGGTTAGGATTAGCGTACGTGTTAGGGTTAGGGTTTGGGTTAGGGTTAGGGTACGCGTTAGGGTTAGGGTATGGGTTAGGGTTAGGGTACACGTTAGGATTAGGGTATTTATTAAACCTATCCCACTCTCTAGATACCACTTAGCACGTAAAGGAATATTATTTGGGGTCCAGCCATGGAGAAGATTTTAGTCACTAGGATAAGATAAAGAATAAACACATTATAAAAAAATCACATTAGGATTTTCTTTTTAACCTGTTCCTTAAAACACTAGTGCTTAGGAAATCTAATGGAGGCAAAAGCAGTCAAGGGTAGTTTAGGGTTAGGGTTAGGGTTAGGGTTAGTGTTAGGGTTAGGGTACGGCTTAGGGTATGGGATAGGGGACGGGTGAGGGTACGGCGTAGGGTAGGGGTTAGGGTTAGGGTTAGGGTTAGGGTTAGGGTTAGGGTACGGCTTAGGGTACGGGTGAGGGTACGGGTGAGGGTACTGCGTAGGGTATTGGTTAGGGTTAGGGTACGGCTTAGGATACGGGTTAGGGTACGGGTTAGGGTACGGCGTAGGGTATGGGTTAGGGTTAGGGTTAGGGTTAGGGTTAGGGTTAGGGTTAGGGTACGGCTTAGGGTACGGGTTAGGGTACAGGTGAGGGTATGGCGTAGGGTATAGGTTAGGGTTAGGGTTAGGGTTAGGGTACGGCTTAGGATACGGGTTAGGGTACGGGTGAGGGTACGGCGTAGCGTATGGGTTAGGGTTAGGGTTAGGGTTAGGGTACGGCTTAGGGTACGGGTTAGGGTACGGGTGAGGGTACGGCGTAGGGTATAGGTTAGGGTTAGGGTTAGGGTTAGGGTACGGCTTAGGATACGGGTTAGGGTACGGGTGAGGGTACGGCGTAGCGTATGGGTTAGGGTTAGGGTTAGGGTTAGGGTACGGCTTAGGGTACGGGTTAGGGTACGGGTGAGGGTACGGCGTAGGGTATGGGTTAGGGTTAGGGTTAGGGTTAGGGTTAGTTTTAGGGTTAGGGATTGGTTTAGGGTACGGGTTAGGATTAGCGTACGTGTTAGGGTTAGGGTTTGGGTTAGGGTTAGGGTACGCGTTAGGGTTAGGGTATGGGTTAGGGTTAGGGTACACGTTAGGATTAGGGTATTTATTAAACCTATCCCACTCTCTAGATACCACTTAGCACGTAAAGGAATATTATTTGGGGTCCAGCCATGGAGAAGATTTTAGTCACTAGGATAAGATAAAGAATAAACACATTATAAAAAAATCACATTAGGATTTTCTTTTTAACCTGTTCCTTAAAACACTAGTGCTTAGGAAATCTAATGGAGGCAAAAGCAGTCAAGGGTAGTTTAGGGTTAGGGTTAGGGTTAGGGTTAGTGTTAGGGTTAGGGTACGGCTTAGGGTATGGGATAGGGGACGGGTGAGGGTACGGCGTAGGGTAGGGGTTAGGGTTAGGGTTAGGGTTAGGGTTAGGGTTAGGGTACGGCTTAGGGTACGGGTGAGGGTACGGGTGAGGGTACTGCGTAGGGTATTGGTTAGGGTTAGGGTACGGCTTAGGATACGGGTTAGGGTACGGGTTAGGGTACGGCGTAGGGTATGGGTTAGGGTTAGGGTTAGGGTTAGGGTTAGGGTTAGGGTTAGGGTACGGCTTAGGGTACGGGTTAGGGTACGGGTGAGGGTATGGCGTAGGGTATAGGTTAGGGTTAGGGTTAGGGTTAGGGTACGGCTTAGGATACGGGTTAGGGTACGGGTGAGGGTACGGCGTAGCGTATGGGTTAGGGTTAGGGTTAGGGTTAGGGTTAGTTTTAGGGTTAGGGATTGGTTTAGGGTACGGGTTAGGATTAGCGTACGTGTTAGGGTTAGGGTTTGGGTTAGGGTTAGGGTACGCGTTAGGGTTAGGGTATGGGTTAGGGTTAGGGTACACGTTAGGATTAGGGTATTTATTAAACCTATCCCACTCTCTAGATACCACTTAGCACGTAAAGGAATATTATTTGGGGTCCAGCCATGGAGAAGATTTTAGTCACTAGGATAAGATAAAGAATAAACACATTATAAAAAAATCACATTAGGATTTTCTTTTTAACCTGTTCCTTAGAACACTAGTGCTTAGGAAATCTAATGGAGGCAAAAGCAGTCAAGGGTAGTTTAGGGTTAGGGTTAGGGTTAGGGTTAGTGTTAGGGTTAGGGTACGGCTTAGGGTATGGGATAGGGGACGGGTGAGGGTACGGCGTAGGGTAGGGGTTAGGGTTAGGGTTAGGGTTAGGGTTAGGGTTAGGGTACGGCTTAGGGTACGGGTGAGGGTACGGGTGAGGGTACTGCGTAGGGTATTGGTTAGGGTTAGGGTACGGCTTAGGATACGGGTTAGGGTACGGGATAGGGTACGGCGTAGGGTATGTGTTAGGGTTAGGGTTAGGGTTAGGGTTAGGGTTAGGGTTAGGGTACGGCTTAGGGTACGGGTTAGGGTACGGGTGAGGGTATGGCGTAGGGTATAGGTTAGGGTTAGGGTTAGGGTTAGGGTACGGCTTAGGATACGGGTTAGGGTACGGGTGAGGGTACGGCGTAGCGTATGGGTTAGGGTTAGGGTTAGGGTTAGGGTACGGCTTAGGGTACGGGTTAGGGTACGGGTGAGGGTACGGCGTAGGGTATAGGTTAGGGTTAGGGTTAGGGTTAGGGTACGGCTTAGGATACGGGTTAGGGTACGGGTGAGGGTACGGCGTAGCGTATGGGTTAGGGTTAGGGTTAGGGTTAGGGTACGGCTTAGGGTATGGGTTAGGGTACGGGTGAGGGTACGGCGTAGGGTATGGGTTAGGGTTAGGGTTAGGGTTAGGGTTAGTTTTAGGGTTAGGGATTGGTTTAGGGTACGGGTTAGGATTAGCGTACGTGTTAGGGTTAGGGTTTGGGTTAGGGTTAGGGTACGCGTTAGGGTTAGGGTATGGGTTAGGGTTAGGGTACACGTTAGGATTAGGGTATTTATTAAACCTATCCCACTCTCTAGATACCACTTAGCACGTAAAGGAATATTATTTGGGGTCCAGCCATGGAGAAGATTTTAGTCACTAGGATAAGATAAAGAATAAACACATTATAAAAAAATCACATTAGGATTTTCTTTTTAACCTGTTCCTTAAAACACTAGTGCTTAGGAAATCTAATGGAGGCAAAAGCAGTCAAGGGTAGTTTAGGGTTAGGGTTAGGGTTAGGGTTAGTGTTAGGGTTAGGGTACGGCTTAGGGTATGGGATAGGGGACGGGTGAGGGTACGGCGTAGGGTAGGGGTTAGGGTTAGGGTTAGGGTTAGGGTTAGGGTTAGGGTACGGCTTAGGGTACGGGTGAGGGTACGGGTGAGGGTACTGCGTAGGGTATTGGTTAGGGTTAGGGTACGGCTTAGGATACGGGTTAGGGTACGGGTTAGGGTACGGCGTAGGGTATGGGTTAGGGTTAGGGTTAGGGTTAGGGTTAGGGTTAGGGTTAGGGTACGGCTTAGGGTACGGGTTAGGGTACGGGTGAGGGTATGGCGTAGGGTATAGGTTAGGGTTAGGGTTAGGGTTAGGGTACGGCTTAGGATACGGGTTAGGGTACGGGTGAGGGTACGGCGTAGCGTATGGGTTAGGGTTAGGGTTAGGGTTAGGGTACGGCTTAGGGTACGGGTTAGGGTACGGGTGAGGGTACGGCGTAGGGTATAGGTTAGGGTTAGGGTTAGGGTTAGGGTACGGCTTAGGATACGGGTTAGGGTACGGGTGAGTGTACGGCGTAGGGTATGGGTTAGGGTTAGGGTTAGGGTTAGGGTACGGCTTAGGGTACGGGTTAGGGTACGGGTGAGGGTACGGCGTAGGGTATGGGTTAGGGTTAGGGTTAGGGTTAGGGTTAGTTTTAGGGTTAGGGATTGGTTTAGGGTACGGGTTAGGATTAGCGTACGTGTTAGGGTTAGGGTTTGGGTTAGGGTTAGGGTACGCGTTAGGGTTAGGGTATGGGTTAGGGTTAGGGTACACGTTAGGATTAGGGTATTTATTAAACCTATCCCACTCTCTAGATACCACTTAGCACGTAAAGGAATATTATTTGGGGTCCAGCCATGGAGAAGATTTTAGTCACTAGGATAAGATAAAGAATAAACACATTATAAAAAAATCACATTAGGATTTTCTTTTTAACCTGTTCCTTAAAACACTAGTGCTTAGGAAATCTAATGGAGGCAAAAGCAGTCAAGGGTAGTTTAGGGTTAGGGTTAGGGTTAGGGTTAGTGTTAGGGTTAGGGTACGGCTTAGGGTATGGGATAGGGGACGGGTGAGGGTACGGCGTAGGGTAGGGGTTAGGGTTAGGGTTAGGGTTAGGGTTAGGGTTAGGGTACGGCTTAGGGTACGGGTGAGGGTACGGGTGAGGGTACTGCGTAGGGTATTGGTTAGGGTTAGGGTACGGCTTAGGATACGGGTTAGGGTACGGGTTAGGGTACGGCGTAGGGTATGGGTTAGGGTTAGGGTTAGGGTTAGGGTTAGGGTTAGGGTTAGGGTACGGCTTAGGGTACGGGTTAGGGTACGGGTGAGGGTATGGCGTAGGGTATAGGTTAGGGTTAGGGTTAGGGTTAGGGTACGGCTTAGGATACGGGTTAGGGTACGGGTGAGGGTACGGCGTAGCGTATGGGTTAGGGTTAGGGTTAGGGTTAGGGTACGGCTTAGGGTACGGGTTAGGGTACGGGTGAGGGTACGGCGTAGGGTATAGGTTAGGGTTAGGGTACGGCTTAGGATACGGGTTAGGGTACGGGTGAGGGTACGGCGTAGCGTATGGGTTAGGGTTAGGGTTAGGGTTAGGGTACGGCTTAGGGTACGGGTTAGGGTACGGGTGAGGGTACGGCGTAGGGTATGGGTTAGGGTTAGGGTTAGGGTTAGGGTTAGTTTTAGGGTTAGGGATTGGTTTAGGGTACGGGTTAGGATTAGCGTACGTGTTAGGGTTAGGGTTTGGGTTAGGGTTAGGGTACGCGTTAGGGTTAGGGTATGGGTTAGGGTTAGGGTACACGTTAGGATTAGGGTATTTATTAAACCTATCCCACTCTCTAGATACCACTTAGCACGTAAAGGAATATTATTTGGGGTCCAGCCATGGAGAAGATTTTAGTCACTAGGATAAGATAAAGAATAAACACATTATAAAAAAATCACATTAGGATTTTCTTTTTAACCTGTTCCTTAAAACACTAGTGCTTAGGAAATCTAATGGAGGCAAAAGCAGTCAAGGGTAGTTTAGGGTTAGGGTTAGGGTTAGGGTTAGTGTTAGGGTTAGGGTACGGCTTAGGGTATGGGATAGGGGACGGGTGAGGGTACGGCGTAGGGTAGGGGTTAGGGTTAGGGTTAGGGTTAGGGTTAGGGTTAGGGTACGGCTTAGGGTACGGGTGAGGGTACGGGTGAGGGTACTGCATAGGGTATTGGTTAGGGTTAGGGTACGGCTTAGGATACGGGTTAGGGTACGGGTTAGGGTACGGCGTAGGGTATGGGTTAGGGTTAGGGTTAGGGTTAGGGTTAGGGTTAGGGTTAGGGTACGGCTTAGGGTACGGGTTAGGGTACGGGTGAGGGTATGGCGTAGGGTATAGGTTAGGGTTAGGGTTAGGGTTAGGGTACGGCTTAGGATACGGGTTAGGGTACGGGTGAGGGTACGGCGTAGCGTATGGGTTAGGGTTAGGGTTAGGGTTAGGGTACGGCTTAGGGTACGGGTTAGGGTACGGGTGAGGGTACGGCGTAGGGTATAGGTTAGGGTTAGGGTTAGGGTTAGGGTACGGCTTAGGATACGGGTTAGGGTACGGGTGAGGGTACGGCGTAGCGTATGGGTTAGGGTTAGGGTTAGGGTTAGGGTACGGCTTAGGGTACGGGTTAGGGTACGGGTGAGGGTACGGCGTAGGGTATGGGTTAGGGTTAGGGTTAGGGTTAGGGTTAGTTTTAGGGTTAGGGATTGGTTTAGGGTACGGGTTAGGATTAGCGTACGTGTTAGGGTTAGGGTTTGGGTTAGGGTTAGGGTACGCGTTAGGGTTAGGGTATGGGTTAGGGTTAGGGTACACGTTAGGATTAGGGTATTTATTAAACCTATCCCACTCTCTAGATACCACTTAGCACGTAAAGGAATATTATTTGGGGTCCAGCCATGGAGAAGATTTTAGTCACTAGGATAAGATAAAGAATAAACACATTATAAAAAAATCACATTAGGATTTTCTTTTTAACCTGTTCCTTAAAACACTAGTGCTTAGGAAATCTAATGGAGGCAAAAGCAGTCAAGGGTAGTTTAGGGTTAGGGTTAGGGTTAGGGTTAGTGTTAGGGTTAGGGTACGGCTTAGGGTATGGGATAGGGGACGGGTGAGGGTACGGCGTAGGGTAGGGGTTAGGGTTAGGGTTAGGGTTAGGGTTAGGGTTAGGGTACGGCTTAGGGTACGGGTGAGGGTACGGGTGAGGGTACTGCGTAGGGTATTGGTTAGGGTTAGGGTACGGCTTAGGATACGGGTTAGGGTACGGGTTAGGGTACGGCGTAGGGTATGGGTTAGGGTTAGGGTTAGGGTTAGGGTTAGGGTTAGGGTTAGGGTACGGCTTAGGGTACGGGTTAGGGTACGGGTGAGGGTATGGCGTAGGGTATAGGTTAGGGTTAGGGTTAGGGTTAGGGTACGGCTTAGGATACGGGTTAGGGTACGGGTGAGGGTACGGCGTAGCGTATGGGTTAGGGTTAGGGTTAGGGTTAGGGTTAGTTTTAGGGTTAGGGATTGGTTTAGGGTACGGGTTAGGATTAGCGTACGTGTTAGGGTTAGGGTTTGGGTTAGGGTTAGGGTACGCGTTAGGGTTAGGGTATGGGTTAGGGTTAGGGTACACGTTAGGATTAGGGTATTTATTAAACCTATCCCACTCTCTAGATACCACTTAGCACGTAAAGGAATATTATTTGGGGTCCAGCCATGGAGAAGATTTTAGTCACTAGGATAAGATAAAGAATAAACACATTATAAAAAAATCACATTAGGATTTTCTTTTTAACCTGTTCCTTAAAACACTAGTGCTTAGGAAATCTAATGGAGGCAAAAGCAGTCAAGGGTAGTTTAGGGTTAGGGTTAGGGTTAGGGTTAGTGTTAGGGTTAGGGTACGGCTTAGGGTATGGGATAGGGGACGGGTGAGGGTACGGCGTAGGGTAGGGGTTAGGGTTAGGGTTAGGGTTAGGGTTAGGGTTAGGGTACGGCTTAGGGTACGGGTGAGGGTACGGGTGAGGGTACTGCGTAGGGTATTGGTTAGGGTTAGGGTACGGCTTAGGATACGGGTTAGGGTACGGGATAGGGTACGGCGTAGGGTATGTGTTAGGGTTAGGGTTAGGGTTAGGGTTAGGGTTAGGGTTAGGGTACGGCTTAGGGTACGGGTTAGGGTACGGGTGAGGGTATGGCGTAGGGTATAGGTTAGGGTTAGGGTTAGGGTTAGGGTACGGCTTAGGATACGGGTTAGGGTACGGGTGAGGGTACGGCGTAGCGTATGGGTTAGGGTTAGGGTTAGGGTTAGGGTACGGCTTAGGGTACGGGTTAGGGTACGGGTGAGGGTACGGCGTAGGGTATAGGTTAGGGTTAGGGTTAGGGTTAGGGTACGGCTTAGGATACGGGTTAGGGTACGGGTGAGTGTACGGCGTAGGGTATGGGTTAGGGTTAGGGTTAGGGTTAGGGTACGGCTTAGGGTACGGGTTAGGGTACGGGTGAGGGTACGGCGTAGGGTATGGGTTAGGGTTAGGGTTAGGGTTAGGGTTAGTTTTAGGGTTAGGGATTGGTTTAGGGTACGGGTTAGGATTAGCGTACGTGTTAGGGTTAGGGTTTGGGTTAGGGTTAGGGTACGCGTTAGGGTTAGGGTATGGGTTAGGGTTAGGGTACACGTTAGGATTAGGGTATTTATTAAACCTATCCCACTCTCTAGATACCACTTAGCACGTAAAGGAATATTATTTGGGGTCCAGCCATGGAGAAGATTTTAGTCACTAGGATAAGATAAAGAATAAACACATTATAAAAAAATCACATTAGGATTTTCTTTTTAACCTGTTCCTTAAAACACTAGTGCTTAGGAAATCTAATGGAGGCAAAAGCAGTCAAGGGTAGTTTAGGGTTAGGGTTAGGGTTAGGGTTAGTGTTAGGGTTAGGGTACGGCTTAGGGTATGGGATAGGGGACGGGTGAGGGTACGGCGTAGGGTAGGGGTTAGGGTTAGGGTTAGGGTTAGGGTTAGGGTTAGGGTACGGCTTAGGGTACGGGTGAGGGTACGGGTGAGGGTACTGCGTAGGGTATTGGTTAGGGTTAGGGTACGGCTTAGGATACGGGTTAGGGTACGGGTTAGGGTACGGCGTAGGGTATGGGTTAGGGTTAGGGTTAGGGTTAGGGTTAGGGTTAGGGTTAGGGTACGGCTTAGGGTACGGGTTAGGGTACGGGTGAGGGTATGGCGTAGGGTATAGGTTAGGGTTAGGGTTAGGGTTAGGGTACGGCTTAGGATACGGGTTAGGGTACGGGTGAGGGTACGGCGTAGCGTATGGGTTAGGGTTAGGGTTAGGGTTAGGGTACGGCTTAGGGTACGGGTTAGGGTACGGGTGAGGGTACGGCGTAGGGTATAGGTTAGGGTTAGGGTACGGCTTAGGATACGGGTTAGGGTACGGGTGAGGGTACGGCGTAGCGTATGGGTTAGGGTTAGGGTTAGGGTTAGGGTACGGCTTAGGGTATGGGTTAGGGTACGGGTGAGGGTACGGCGTAGGGTATGGGTTAGGGTTAGGGTTAGGGTTAGGGTTAGTTTTAGGGTTAGGGATTGGTTTAGGGTACGGGTTAGGATTAGCGTACGTGTTAGGGTTAGGGTTTGGGTTAGGGTTAGGGTACGCGTTAGGGTTAGGGTATGGGTTAGGGTTAGGGTACACGTTAGGATTAGGGTATTTATTAAACCTATCCCACTCTCTAGATACCACTTAGCACGTAAAGGAATATTATTTGGGGTCCAGCCATGGAGAAGATTTTAGTCACTAGGATAAGATAAAGAATAAACACATTATAAAAAAATCACATTAGGATTTTCTTTTTAACCTGTTCCTTAAAACACTAGTGCTTAGGAAATCTAATGGAGGCAAAAGCAGTCAAGGGTAGTTTAGGGTTAGGGTTAGGGTTAGGGTTAGTGTTAGGGTTAGGGTACGGCTTAGGGTATGGGATAGGGGACGGGTGAGGGTACGGCGTAGGGTAGGGGTTAGGGTTAGGGTTAGGGTTAGGGTTAGGGTTAGGGTACGGCTTAGGGTACAGGTGAGGGTACGGGTGAGGGTACTGCGTAGGGTATTGGTTAGGGTTAGGGTACGGCTTAGGATACGGGTTAGGGTACGGGTTAGGGTACGGCGTAGGGTATGGGTTAGGGTTAGGGTTAGGGTTAGGGTTAGGGTTAGGGTTAGGGTACGGCTTAGGGTACGGGTTAGGGTACGGGTGAGGGTATGGCGTAGGGTATAGGTTAGGGTTAGGGTTAGGGTTAGGGTACGGCTTAGGATACGGGTTAGGGTACGGGTGAGGGTACGGCGTAGCGTATGGGTTAGGGTTAGGGTTAGGGTTAGGGTACGGCTTAGGGTACGGGTTAGGGTACGGGTGAGGGTACGGCGTAGGGTATAGGTTAGGGTTAGGGTTAGGGTTAGGGTACGGCTTAGGATACGGGTTAGGGTACGGGTGAGTGTACGGCGTAGGGTATGGGTTAGGGTTAGGGTTAGGGTTAGGGTACGGCTTAGGGTACGGGTTAGGGTACGGGTGAGGGTACGGCGTAGGGTATGGGTTAGGGTTAGGGTTAGGGTTAGGGTTAGTTTTAGGGTTAGGGATTGGTTTAGGGTACGGGTTAGGATTAGCGTACGTGTTAGGGTTAGGGTTTGGGTTAGGGTTAGGGTACGCGTTAGGGTTAGGGTATGGGTTAGGGTTAGGGTACACGTTAGGATTAGGGTATTTATTAAACCTATCCCACTCTCTAGATACCACTTAGCACGTAAAGGAATATTATTTGGGGTCCAGCCATGGAGAAGATTTTAGTCACTAGGATAAGATAAAGAATAAACACATTATAAAAAAATCACATTAGGATTTTCTTTTTAACCTGTTCCTTAAAACACTAGTGCTTAGGAAATCTAATGGAGGCAAAAGCAGTCAAGGGTAGTTTAGGGTTAGGGTTAGGGTTAGGGTTAGTGTTAGGGTTAGGGTACGGCTTAGGGTATGGGATAGGGGACGGGTGAGGGTACGGCGTAGGGTAGGGGTTAGGGTTAGGGTTAGGGTTAGGGTTAGGGTTAGGGTACGGCTTAGGGTACGGGTGAGGGTACGGGTGAGGGTACTGCGTAGGGTATTGGTTAGGGTTAGGGTACGGCTTAGGATACGGGTTAGGGTACGGGTTAGGGTACGGCGTAGGGTATGGGTTAGGGTTAGGGTTAGGGTTAGGGTTAGGGTTAGGGTTAGGGTACGGCTTAGGGTACGGGTTAGGGTACGGGTGAGGGTATGGCGTAGGGTATAGGTTAGGGTTAGGGTTAGGGTTAGGGTACGGCTTAGGATACGGGTTAGGGTACGGGTGAGGGTACGGCGTAGCGTATGGGTTAGGGTTAGGGTTAGGGTTAGGGTACGGCTTAGGGTACGGGTTAGGGTACGGGTGAGGGTACGGCGTAGGGTATAGGTTAGGGTTAGGGTACGGCTTAGGATACGGGTTAGGGTACGGGTGAGGGTACGGCGTAGCGTATGGGTTAGGGTTAGGGTTAGGGTTAGGGTACGGCTTAGGGTATGGGTTAGGGTACGGGTGAGGGTACGGCGTAGGGTATGGGTTAGGGTTAGGGTTAGGGTTAGGGTTAGTTTTAGGGTTAGGGATTGGTTTAGGGTACGGGTTAGGATTAGCGTACGTGTTAGGGTTAGGGTTTGGGTTAGGGTTAGGGTACGCGTTAGGGTTAGGGTATGGGTTAGGGTTAGGGTACACGTTAGGATTAGGGTATTTATTAAACCTATCCCACTCTCTAGATACCACTTAGCACGTAAAGGAATATTATTTGGGGTCCAGCCATGGAGAAGATTTTAGTCACTAGGATAAGATAAAGAATAAACACATTATAAAAAAATCACATTAGGATTTTCTTTTTAACCTGTTCCTTAAAACACTAGTGCTTAGGAAATCTAATGGAGGCAAAAGCAGTCAAGGGTAGTTTAGGGTTAGGGTTAGGGTTAGGGTTAGTGTTAGGGTTAGGGATTGGTTTAGGGTACGGGTTAGGATTAGCGTACGTGTTAGGGTTAGGGTTTGGGTTAGGGTTAGGGTACGCGTTAGGGTATTGGTTAGGGTTAGGGTACGGCTTAGGATACGGGTTAGGGTACGGGTTAGGGTACGGCGTAGGGTATGGGTTAGGGTTAGGGTTAGGGTTAGGGTTAGGGTACGGCTTAGGGTACGGGTTAGGGTACGGGTGAGGGTATGGCGTAGGGTATAGTTTAGGGTTAGGGTTAGGGTTAGGGTACGGCTTAGGATACGGGTTAGGGTACGGGTGAGGGTACGGCGTAGCGTATGGGTTAGGGTTAGGGTTAGGGTTAGGGTACGGCTTAGGGTACGGGTTAGGGTACGGGTGAGGGTACGGCGTAGGGTATAGGTTAGGGTTAGGGTTAGGGTTAGGGTACGGCTTAGGATACGGGTTAGGGTACGGGTGAGGGTACGGCGTAGCGTATGGGTTAGGGTTAGGGTTAGGGTTAGGGTACGGCTTAGGGTACGGGTTAGGGTACGGGTGAGGGTACGGCGTAGGGTATGGGTTAGGGTTAGGATTAGGGTTAGGGTTAGTTTTAGGGTTAGGGATTGGTTTAGGGTACGGGTTAGGATTAGCGTACGTGTTAGGGTTAGGGTTTGGGTTAGGGTTAGGGTACGCGTTAGGGTTAGGGTATGGGTTAGGGTTAGGGTACACGTTAGGATTAGGGTATTTATTAAACCTATCCCACTCTCTAGATACCACTTAGCACGTAAAGGAATATTATTTGGGGTCCAGCCATGGAGAAGATTTTAGTCACTAGGATAAGATAAAGAATAAACACATTATAAAAAAATCACATTAGGATTTTCTTTTTAACCTGTTCCTTAAAACACTAGTGCTTAGGAAATCTAATGGAGGCAAAAGCAGTCAAGGGTAGTTTAGGGTTAGGGTTAGGGTTAGGGTTAGTGTTAGGGTTAGGGTACGGCTTAGGGTATGGGATAGGGGACGGGTGAGGGTACGGCGTAGGGTAGGGGTTAGGGTTAGGGTTAGGGTTAGGGTTAGGGTTAGGGTACGGCTTAGGGTACGGGTGAGGGTACGGGTGAGGGTACTGCGTAGGGTATTGGTTAGGGTTAGGGTACGGCTTAGGATACGGGTTAGGGTACGGGTTAGGGTACGGCGTAGGGTATGGGTTAGGGTTAGGGTTAGGGTTAGGGTTAGGGTTAGGGTACGGCTTAGGGTACGGGTTAGGGTACGGGTGAGGGTATGGCGTAGGGTATAGGTTAGGGTTAGGGTTAGGGTTAGGGTACGGCTTAGGATACGGGTTAGGGTACGGGTGAGGGTACGGCGTAGCGTATGGGTTAGGGTTAGGGTTAGGGTTAGGGTACGGCTTAGGGTACGGGTCAGGGTACGGGTGAGGGTACGGCGTAGGGTATAGGTTAGGGTTAGGGTTAGGGTTAGGGTACGGCTTAGGATACGGGTTAGGGTACGGGTGAGGGTACGGCGTAGCGTATGGGTTAGGGTTAGGGTTAGGGTTAGGGTACGGCTTAGGGTACGGGTTAGGGTACGGGTGAGGGTACGGCGTAGGGTATGGGTTAGGGTTAGGGTTAGGGTTAGGGTTAGTTTTAGGGTTAGGGATTGGTTTAGGGTACGGGTTAGGATTAGCGTACGTGTTAGGGTTAGGGTTTGGGTTAGGGTTAGGGTACGCGTTAGGGTTAGGGTATGGGTTAGGGTTAGGGTACACGTTAGGATTAGGGTATTTATTAAACCTATCCCACTCTCTAGATACCACTTAGCACGTAAAGGAATATTATTTGGGGTCCAGCCATGGAGAAGATTTTAGTCACTAGGATAAGATAAAGAATAAACACATTATAAAAAAATCACATTAGGATTTTCTTTTTAACCTGTTCCTTAAAACACTAGTGCTTAGGAAATCTAATGGAGGCAAAAGCAGTCAAGGGTAGTTTAGGGTTAGGGTTAGGGTTAGGGTTAGTGTTAGGGTTAGGGTACGGCTTAGGGTATGGGATAGGGGACGGGTGAGGGTACGGCGTAGGGTAGGGGTTAGGGTTAGGGTTAGGGTTAGGGTTAGGGTTAGGGTACGGCTTAGGGTACGGGTGAGGGTACGGGTGAGGGTACTGCGTAGGGTATTGGTTAGGGTTAGGGTACGGCTTAGGATACGGGTTAGGGTACGGGTTAGGGTACGGCGTAGGGTATGGGTTAGGGTTAGGGTTAGGGTTAGGGTTAGGGTTAAGGTACGGCTTAGGGTACGGGTTAGGGTACGGGTGAGGGTATGGCGTAGGGTATAGGTTAGGGTTAGGGTTAGGGTTAGGGTACGGCTTAGGATACGGGTTAGGGTACGGGTGAGGGTACGGCGTAGCGTATGGGTTAGGGTTAGGGTTAGGGTTAGGGTACGGATTAGGGTACGGGTCAGGGTACGGGTGAGGGTACGGCGTAGGGTATAGGTTAGGGTTAGGGTTAGGGTTAGGGTACGGCTTAGGATACGGGTTAGGGTACGGGTGAGGGTACGGCGTAGCGTATGGGTTAGGGTTAGGGTTAGGGTTAGGGTACGGCTTAGGGTACGGGTTAGGGTACGGGTGAGGGTACGGCGTAGGGTATGGGTTAGGGTTAGGGTTAGGGTTAGTTTTAGGGTTAGGGATTGGTTTAGGGTACGGGTTAGGATTAGCGTACGTGTTAGGGTTAGGGTTTGGGTTAGGGTTAGGGTACGCGTTAGGGTTAGGGTATGGGTTAGGGTTAGGGTACACGTTAGGATTAGGGTATTTATTAAACCTATCCCACTCTCTAGATACCACTTAGCACGTAAAGGAATATTATTTGGGGTCCAGCCATGGAGAAGATTTTAGTCACTAGGATAAGATAAAGAATAAACACATTATAAAAAAATCACATTAGGATTTTCTTTTTAACCTGTTCCTTAAAACACTAGTGCTTAGGAAATCTAATGGAGGCAAAAGCAGTCAAGGGTAGTTTAGGGTTAGGGTTAGGGTTAGGGTTAGTGTTAGGGTTAGGGATTGGTTTAGGGTACGGGTTAGGATTAGCGTACGTGTTAGGGTTAGGGTTTGGGTTAGGGTTAGGGTACGCGTTAGGGTATTGGTTAGGGTTAGGGTACGGCTTAGGATACGGGTTAGGGTACGGGTTAGGGTACGGCGTAGGGTATGGGTTAGGGTTAGGGTTAGGGTTAGGGTTAGGGTTAGGGTTAGGGTACGGCTTAGGGTACGGGTTAGGGTACGGGTGAGGGTATGGCGTAGGGTATAGGTTAGGGTTAGGGTTAGGGTTAGGGTACGGCTTAGGATACGGGTTAGGGTACGGGTGAGGGTACGGCGTAGCGTATGGGTTAGGGTTAGGGTTAGGGTTAGGGTACGGCTTAGGGTACGGGTTAGGGTACGGGTGAGGGTATGGCGTAGGGTATAGGTTAGGGTTAGGGTTAGGGTTAGGGTACGGCTTAGGATACGGGTTAGGGTACGGGTGAGGGTACGGCGTAGCGTATGGGTTAGGGTTAGGGTTAGGGTTAGGGTACGGCTTAGGGTACGGGTTAGGGTACGGGTGAGGGTACGGCGTAGGGTATGGGTTAGGGTTAGGGTTAGGGTTAGGGTTAGTTTTAGGGTTAGGGATTGGTTTAGGGTACGGGTTAGGATTAGCGTACGTGTTAGGGTTAGGGTTTGGGTTAGGGTTAGGGTACGCGTTAGGGTTAGGGTATGGGTTAGGGTTAGGGTACACGTTAGGATTAGGGTATTTATTAAACCTATCCCACTCTCTAGATACCACTTAGCACGTAAAGGAATATTATTTGGGGTCCAGCCATGGAGAAGATTTTAGTCACTAGGATAAGATAAAGAATAAACACATTATAAAAAAATCACATTAGGATTTTCTTTTTAACCTGTTCCTTAAAACACTAGTGCTTAGGAAATCTAATGGAGGCAAAAGCAGTCAAGGGTAGTTTAGGGTTAGGGTTAGGGTTAGGGTTAGTGTTAGGGTTAGGGTACGGCTTAGGGTATGGGATAGGGGACGGGTGAGGGTACGGCGTAGGGTAGGGGTTAGGGTTAGGGTTAGGGTTAGGGTTAGGGTTAGGGTACGGCTTAGGGTACGGGTGAGGGTACGGGTGAGGGTACTGCGTAGGGTATTGGTTAGGGTTAGGGTACGGCTTAGGATACGGGTTAGGGTACGGGTTAGGGTACGGCGTAGGGTATGGGTTAGGGTTAGGGTTAGGGTTAGGGTTAGGGTTAGGGTTAGGGTACGGCTTAGGGTACGGGTTAGGGTACGGGTGAGGGTATGGCGTAGGGTATAGGTTAGGGTTAGGGTTAGGGTTAGGGTACGGCTTAGGATACGGGTTAGGGTACGGGTGAGGGTACGGCGTAGCGTATGGGTTAGGGTTAGGGTTAGGGTTAGGGTACGGCTTAGGGTACGGGTTAGGGTACGGGTGAGGGTACGGCGTAGGGTATAGGTTAGGGTTAGGGTTAGGGTTAGGGTACGGGTTAGGGTACGGGTGAGGGTACGGCGTAGCGTATGGGTTAGGGTTAGGGTTAGGGTTAGGGTACGGCTTAGGGTATGGGTTAGGGTACGGGTGAGGGTACGGCGTAGGGTATGGGTTAGGGTTAGGGTTAGGGTTAGGGTTAGTTTTAGGGTTAGGGATTGGTTTAGGGTACGGGTTAGGATTAGCGTACGTGTTAGGGTTAGGGTTTGGGTTAGGGTTAGGGTACGCGTTAGGGTTAGGGTATGGGTTAGGGTTAGGGTACACGTTAGGATTAGGGTATTTATTAAACCTATCCCACTCTCTAGATACCACTTAGCACGTAAAGGAATATTATTTGGGGTCCAGCCATGGAGAAGATTTTAGTCACTAGGATAAGATAAAGAATAAACACATTATAAAAAAATCACATTAGGATTTTCTTTTTAACCTGTTCCTTAAAACACTAGTGCTTAGGAAATCTAATGGAGGCAAAAGCAGTCAAGGGTAGTTTAGGGTTAGGGTTAGGGTTAGGGTTAGTGTTAGGGTTAGGGATTGGTTTAGGGTACGGGTTAGGATTAGCGTACGTGTTAGGGTTAGGGTATGGGTTAGGGTTAGGGTACACGTTAGGATTAGGGTATTTATTAAACCTATCCCACTCTCTAGATACCACTTAGCACGTAAAGGAATATTATTTGGGGTCCAGCCATGGAGAAGATTTTAGTCACTAGGATAAGATAAAGAATAAACACATTATAAAAAAATCACATTAGGATTTTCTTTTTAACCTGTTCCTTAAAACACTAGTGCTTAGGAAATCTAATGGAGGCAAAAGCAGTCAAGGGTAGTTTAGGGTTAGGGTTAGGGTTAGGGTTAGTGTTAGGGTTAGGGATTGGTTTAGGGTACGGGTTAGGATTAGCGTACGTGTTAGGGTTAGGGTTTGGGTTAGGGTTAGGGTACGCGTTAGGGTATTGGTTAGGGTTAGGGTACGGCTTAGGATACGGGTTAGGGTACGGGTTAGGGTACGGCGTAGGGTATGGGTTAGGGTTAGGGTTAGGGTTAGGGTTAGGGTACGGCTTAGGGTACGGGTTAGGGTACGGGTGAGGGTATGGCGTAGGGTATAGGTTAGGGTTAGGGTTAGGGTTAGGGTACGGCTTAGGATACGGGTTAGGGTACGGGTGAGGGTACGGCGTAGCGTATGGGTTAGGGTTAGGGTTAGGGTTAGGGTACGGCTTAGGGTACGGGTTAGGGTACGGGTGAGGGTACGGCGTAGGGTATAGGTTAGGGTTAGGGTTAGGGTTAGGGTACGGCTTAGGATACGGGTTAGGGTACGGGTGAGGGTACGGCGTAGCGTATGGGTTAGGGTTAGGGTTAGGGTTAGGGTACGGCTTAGGGTACGGGTTAGGGTACGGGTGAGGGTACGGCGTAGGGTATGGGTTAGGGTTAGGGTTAGGGTTAGGGTTAGTTTTAGGGTTAGGGATTGGTTTAGGGTACGGGTTAGGATTAGCGTACGTGTTAGGGTTAGGGTTTGGGTTAGGGTTAGGGTACGCGTTAGGGTTAGCGTATGGGTTAGGGTTAGGGTACACGTTAGGATTAGGGTATTTATTAAACCTATCCCACTCTCTAGATACCACTTAGCACGTAAAGGAATATTATTTGGGGTCCAGCCATGGAGAAGATTTTAGTCACTAGGATAAGATAAAGAATAAACACATTATAAAAAAATCACATTAGGATTTTCTTTTTAACCTGTTCCTTAAAACACTAGTGCTTAGGAAATCTAATGGAGGCAAAAGCAGTCAAGGGTAGTTTAGGGTTAGGGTTAGGGTTAGGGTTAGTGTTAGGGTTAGGGTACGGCTTAGGGTATGGGATAGGGGACGGGTGAGGGTACGGCGTAGGGTAGGGGTTAGGGTTAGGGTTAGGGTTAGGGTTAGGGTTAGGGTACGGCTTAGGGTACGGGTGAGGGTACGGGTGAGGGTACTGCGTAGGGTATTGGTTAGGGTTAGGGTACGGCTTAGGATACGGGTTAGGGTACGGGTTAGGGTACGGCGTAGGGTATGGGTTAGGGTTAGGGTTAGGGTTAGGGTTAGGGTTAGGGTACGGCTTAGGGTACGGGTTAGGGTACGGGTGAGGGTATGGCGTAGGGTATAGGTTAGGGTTAGGGTTAGGGTTAGGGTACGGCTTAGGATACGGGTTAGGGTACGGGTGAGGGTACGGCGTAGCGTATGGGTTAGGGTTAGGGTTAGGGTTAGGGTACGGCTTAGGGTACGGGTCAGGGTACGGGTGAGGGTACGGCGTAGGGTATAGGTTAGGGTTAGGGTTAGGGTTAGGGTACGGCTTAGGATACGGGTTAGGGTACGGGTGAGGGTACGGCGTAGCGTATGGGTTAGGGTTAGGGTTAGGGTTAGGGTACGGCTTAGGGTACGGGTTAGGGTACGGGTGAGGGTACGGCGTAGGGTATGGGTTAGGGTTAGGGTTAGGGTTAGGGTTAGTTTTAGGGTTAGGGATTGGTTTAGGGTACGGGTTAGGATTAGCGTACGTGTTAGGGTTAGGGTTTGGGTTAGGGTTAGGGTACGCGTTAGGGTTAGGGTATGGGTTAGGGTTAGGGTACACGTTAGGATTAGGGTATTTATTAAACCTATCCCACTCTCTAGATACCACTTAGCACGTAAAGGAATATTATTTGGGGTCCAGCCATGGAGAAGATTTTAGTCACTAGGATAAGATAAAGAATAAACACATTATAAAAAAATCACATTAGGATTTTCTTTTTAACCTGTTCCTTAAAACACTAGTGCTTAGGAAATCTAATGGAGGCAAAAGCAGTCAAGGGTAGTTTAGGGTTAGGGTTAGGGTTAGGGTTAGTGTTAGGGTTAGGGTACGGCTTAGGGTATGGGATAGGGGACGGGTGAGGGTACGGCGTAGGGTAGGGGTTAGGGTTAGGGTTAGGGTTAGGGTTAGGGTTAGGGTACGGCTTAGGGTACGGGTGAGGGTACGGGTGAGGGTACTGCGTAGGGTATTGGTTAGGGTTAGGGTACGGCTTAGGATACGGGTTAGGGTACGGGTTAGGGTACGGCGTAGGGTATGGGTTAGGGTTAGGGTTAGGGTTAGGGTTAGGGTTAGGGTTAGGGTACGGCTTAGGGTACGGGTTAGGGTACGGGTGAGGGTATGGCGTAGGGTATAGGTTAGGGTTAGGGTTAGGGTTAGGGTACGGCTTAGGATACGGGTTAGGGTACGGGTGAGGGTACGGCGTAGCGTATGGGTTAGGGTTAGGGTTAGGGTTAGGGTACGGCTTAGGGTACGGGTTAGGGTACGGGTGAGGGTACGGCGTAGGGTATAGGTTAGGGTTAGGGTTAGGGTTAGGGTACGGGTTAGGGTACGGGTGAGGGTACGGCGTAGCGTATGGGTTAGGGTTAGGGTTAGGGTTAGGGTACGGCTTAGGGTATGGGTTAGGGTACGGGTGAGGGTACGGCGTAGGGTATGGGTTAGGGTTAGGGTTAGGGTTAGGGTTAGTTTTAGGGTTAGGGATTGGTTTAGGGTACGGGTTAGGATTAGCGTACGTGTTAGGGTTAGGGTTTGGGTTAGGGTTAGGGTACGCGTTAGGGTTAGGGTATGGGTTAGGGTTAGGGTACACGTTAGGATTAGGGTATTTATTAAACCTATCCCACTCTCTAGATACCACTTAGCACGTAAAGGAATATTATTTGGGGTCCAGCCATGGAGAAGATTTTAGTCACTAGGATAAGATAAAGAATAAACACATTATAAAAAAATCACATTAGGATTTTCTTTTTAACCTGTTCCTTAAAACACTAGTGCTTAGGAAATCTAATGGAGGCAAAAGCAGTCAAGGGTAGTTTAGGGTTAGGGTTAGGGTTAGGGTTAGTGTTAGGGTTAGGGATTGGTTTAGGGTACGGGTTAGGATTAGCGTACGTGTTAGGGTTAGGGTATGGGTTAGGGTTAGGGTACACGTTAGGATTAGGGTATTTATTAAACCTATCCCACTCTCTAGATACCACTTAGCACGTAAAGGAATATTATTTGGGGTCCAGCCATGGAGAAGATTTTAGTCACTAGGATAAGATAAAGAATAAACACATTATAAAAAAATCACATTAGGATTTTCTTTTTAACCTGTTCCTTAAAACACTAGTGCTTAGGAAATCTAATGGAGGCAAAAGCAGTCAAGGGTAGTTTAGGGTTAGGGTTAGGGTTAGGGTTAGTGTTAGGGTTAGGGATTGGTTTAGGGTACGGGTTAGGATTAGCGTACGTGTTAGGGTTAGGGTTTGGGTTAGGGTTAGGGTACGCGTTAGGGTATTGGTTAGGGTTAGGGTACGGCTTAGGATACGGGTTAGGGTACGGGTTAGGGTACGGCGTAGGGTATGGGTTAGGGTTAGGGTTAGGGTTAGGGTTAGGGTACGGCTTAGGGTACGGGTTAGGGTACGGGTGAGGGTATGGCGTAGGGTATAGGTTAGGGTTAGGGTTAGGGTTAGGGTACGGCTTAGGATACGGGTTAGGGTACGGGTGAGGGTACGGCGTAGCGTATGGGTTAGGGTTAGGGTTAGGGTTAGGGTACGGCTTAGGGTACGGGTTAGGGTACGGGTGAGGGTACGGCGTAGGGTATAGGTTAGGGTTAGGGTTAGGGTTAGGGTACGGCTTAGGATACGGGTTAGGGTACGGGTGAGGGTACGGCGTAGCGTATGGGTTAGGGTTAGGGTTAGGGTTAGGGTACGGCTTAGGGTACGGGTTAGGGTACGGGTGAGGGTACGGCGTAGGGTATGGGTTAGGGTTAGGGTTAGGGTTAGGGTTAGTTTTAGGGTTAGGGATTGGTTTAGGGTACGGGTTAGGATTAGCGTACGTGTTAGGGTTAGGGTTTGGGTTAGGGTTAGGGTACGCGTTAGGGTTAGCGTATGGGTTAGGGTTAGGGTACACGTTAGGATTAGGGTATTTATTAAACCTATCCCACTCTCTAGATACCACTTAGCACGTAAAGGAATATTATTTGGGGTCCAGCCATGGAGAAGATTTTAGTCACTAGGATAAGATAAAGAATAAACACATTATAAAAAAATCACATTAGGATTTTCTTTTTAACCTGTTCCTTAAAACACTAGTGCTTAGGAAATCTAATGGAGGCAAAAGCAGTCAAGGGTAGTTTAGGGTTAGGGTTAGGGTTAGGGTTAGTGTTAGGGTTAGGGTACGGCTTAGGGTATGGGATAGGGGACGGGTGAGGGTACGGCGTAGGGTAGGGGTTAGGGTTAGGGTTAGGGTTAGGGTTAGGGTTAGGGTACGGCTTAGGGTACGGGTGAGGGTACGGGTGAGGGTACTGCGTAGGGTATTGGTTAGGGTTAGGGTACGGCTTAGGATACGGGTTAGGGTACGGGTTAGGGTACGGCGTAGGGTATGGGTTAGGGTTAGGGTTAGGGTTAGGGTTAGGGTTAGGGTACGGCTTAGGGTACGGGTTAGGGTACGGGTGAGGGTATGGCGTAGGGTATAGGTTAGGGTTAGGGTTAGGGTTAGGGTACGGCTTAGGATACGGGTTAGGGTACGGGTGAGGGTACGGCGTAGCGTATGGGTTAGGGTTAGGGTTAGGGTTAGGGTACGGCTTAGGGTACGGGTCAGGGTACGGGTGAGGGTACGGCGTAGGGTATAGGTTAGGGTTAGGGTTAGGGTTAGGGTACGGCTTAGGATACGGGTTAGGGTACGGGTGAGGGTACGGCGTAGCGTATGGGTTAGGGTTAGGGTTAGGGTTAGGGTACGGCTTAGGGTACGGGTTAGGGTACGGGTGAGGGTACGGCGTAGGGTATGGGTTAGGGTTAGGGTTAGGGTTAGGGTTAGTTTTAGGGTTAGGGATTGGTTTAGGGTACGGGTTAGGATTAGCGTACGTGTTAGGGTTAGGGTTTGGGTTAGGGTTAGGGTACGCGTTAGGGTTAGGGTATGGGTTAGGGTTAGGGTACACGTTAGGATTAGGGTATTTATTAAACCTATCCCACTCTCTAGATACCACTTAGCACGTAAAGGAATATTATTTGGGGTCCAGCCATGGAGAAGATTTTAGTCACTAGGATAAGATAAAGAATAAACACATTATAAAAAAATCACATTAGGATTTTCTTTTTAACCTGTTCCTTAAAACACTAGTGCTTAGGAAATCTAATGGAGGCAAAAGCAGTCAAGGGTAGTTTAGGGTTAGGGTTAGGGTTAGGGTTAGTGTTAGGGTTAGGGTACGGCTTAGGGTATGGGATAGGGGACGGGTGAGGGTACGGCGTAGGGTAGGGGTTAGGGTTAGGGTTAGGGTTAGGGTTAGGGTTAGGGTACGGCTTAGGGTACGGGTGAGGGTACGGGTGTGGGTACTGCGTAGGGTATTGGTTAGGGTTAGGGTACGGCTTAGGATACGGGTTAGGGTACGGGTTAGGGTACGGCGTAGGGTATGGGTTAGGGTTAGGGTTAGGGTTAGGGTTAGGGTTAAGGTACGGCTTAGGGTACGGGTTAGGGTACGGGTGAGGGTATGGCGTAGGGTATAGGTTAGGGTTAGGGTTAGGGTTAGGGTACGGCTTAGGATACGGGTTAGGGTACGGGTGAGGGTACGGCGTAGCGTATGGGTTAGGGTTAGGGTTAGGGTTAGGGTACGGATTAGGGTACGGGTCAGGGTACGGGTGAGGGTACGGCGTAGGGTATAGGTTAGGGTTAGGGTTAGGGTTAGGGTACGGCTTAGGATACGGGTTAGGGTACGGGTGAGGGTACGGCGTAGCGTATGGGTTAGGGTTAGGGTTAGGGTTAGGGTACGGCTTAGGGTACGGGTTAGGGTACGGGTGAGGGTACGGCGTAGGGTATGGGTTAGGGTTAGGGTTAGGGTTAGTTTTAGGGTTAGGGATTGGTTTAGGGTACGGGTTAGGATTAGCGTACGTGTTAGGGTTAGGGTTTGGGTTAGGGTTAGGGTACGCGTTAGGGTTAGGGTATGGGTTAGGGTTAGGGTACACGTTAGGATTAGGGTATTTATTAAACCTATCCCACTCTCTAGATACCACTTAGCACGTAAAGGAATATTATTTGGGGTCCAGCCATGGAGAAGATTTTAGTCACTAGGATAAGATAAAGAATAAACACATTATAAAAAAATCACATTAGGATTTTCTTTTTAACCTGTTCCTTAAAACACTAGTGCTTAGGAAATCTAATGGAGGCAAAAGCAGTCAAGGGTAGTTTAGGGTTAGGGTTAGGGTTAGGGTTAGTGTTAGGGTTAGGGATTGGTTTAGGGTACGGGTTAGGATTAGCGTACGTGTTAGGGTTAGGGTTTGGGTTAGGGTTAGGGTACGCGTTAGGGTATTGGTTAGGGTTAGGGTACGGCTTAGGATACGGGTTAGGGTACGGGTTAGGGTACGGCGTAGGGTATGGGTTAGGGTTAGGGTTAGGGTTAGGGTTAGGGTTAGGGTTAGGGTACGGCTTAGGGTACGGGTTAGGGTACGGGTGAGGGTATGGCGTAGGGTATAGGTTAGGGTTAGGGTTAGGGTTAGGGTACGGCTTAGGATACGGGTTAGGGTACGGGTGAGGGTACGGCGTAGCGTATGGGTTAGGGTTAGGGTTAGGGTTAGGGTACGGCTTAGGGTACGGGTTAGGGTACGGGTGAGGGTATGGCGTAGGGTATAGGTTAGGGTTAGGGTTAGGGTTAGGGTACGGCTTAGGATACGGGTTAGGGTACGGGTGAGGGTACGGCGTAGCGTATGGGTTAGGGTTAGGGTTAGGGTTAGGGTACGGCTTAGGGTACGGGTTAGGGTACGGGTGAGGGTACGGCGTAGGGTATGGGTTAGGGTTAGGGTTAGGGTTAGGGTTAGTTTTAGGGTTAGGGATTGGTTTAGGGTACGGGTTAGGATTAGCGTACGTGTTAGGGTTAGGGTTTGGGTTAGGGTTAGGGTACGCGTTAGGGTTAGGGTATGGGTTAGGGTTAGGGTACACGTTAGGATTAGGGTATTTATTAAACCTATCCCACTCTCTAGATACCACTTAGCACGTAAAGGAATATTATTTGGGGTCCAGCCATGGAGAAGATTTTAGTCACTAGGATAAGATAAAGAATAAACACATTATAAAAAAATCACATTAGGATTTTCTTTTTAACCTGTTCCTTAAAACACTAGTGCTTAGGAAATCTAATGGAGGCAAAAGCAGTCAAGGGTAGTTTAGGGTTAGGGTTAGGGTTAGGGTTAGTGTTAGGGTTAGGGTACGGCTTAGGGTATGGGATAGGGGACGGGTGAGGGTACGGCGTAGGGTAGGGGTTAGGGTTAGGGTTAGGGTTAGGGTTAGGGTTAGGGTACGGCTTAGGGTACGGGTGAGGGTACGGGTGAGGGTACTGCGTAGGGTATTGGTTAGGGTTAGGGTACGGCTTAGGATACGGGTTAGGGTACGGGTTAGGGTACGGCGTAGGGTATGGGTTAGGGTTAGGGTTAGGGTTAGGGTTAGGGTTAGGGTTAGGGTTAGGGTACGGCTTAGGGTACGGGTTAGGGTACGGGTGAGGGTATGGCGTAGGGTATAGGTTAGGGTTAGGGTTAGGGTTAGGGTACGGCTTAGGATACGGGTTAGGGTACGGGTGAGGGTACGGCGTAGCGTATGGGTTAGGGTTAGGGTTAGGGTTAGGGTACGGCTTAGGGTACGGGTTAGGGTACGGGTGAGGGTACGGCGTAGGGTATAGGTTAGGGTTAGGGTTAGGGTTAGGGTACGGGTTAGGGTACGGGTGAGGGTACGGCGTAGCGTATGGGTTAGGGTTAGGGTTAGGGTTAGGGTACGGCTTAGGGTATGGGTTAGGGTACGGGTGAGGGTACGGCGTAGGGTATGGGTTAGGGTTAGGGTTAGGGTTAGGGTTAGTTTTAGGGTTAGGGATTGGTTTAGGGTACGGGTTAGGATTAGCGTACGTGTTAGGGTTAGGGTTTGGGTTAGGGTTAGGGTACGCGTTAGGGTTAGGGTATGGGTTAGGGTTAGGGTACACGTTAGGATTAGGGTATTTATTAAACCTATCCCACTCTCTAGATACCACTTAGCACGTAAAGGAATATTATTTGGGGTCCAGCCATGGAGAAGATTTTAGTCACTAGGATAAGATAAAGAATAAACACATTATAAAAAAATCACATTAGGATTTTCTTTTTAACCTGTTCCTTAAAACACTAGTGCTTAGGAAATCTAATGGAGGCAAAAGCAGTCAAGGGTAGTTTAGGGTTAGGGTTAGGGTTAGGGTTAGTGTTAGGGTTAGGGATTGGTTTAGGGTACGGGTTAGGATTAGCGTACGTGTTAGGGTTAGGGTTTGGGTTAGGGTTAGGGTACGCGTTAGGGTATTGGTTAGGGTTAGGGTACGGCTTAGGATACGGGTTAGGGTACGGGTTAGGGTACGGCGTAGGGTATGGGTTAGGGTTAGGGTTAGGGTTAGGGTTAGGGTTAGGGTTAGGGTACGGCTTAGGGTACGGGTTAGGGTACGGGTGAGGGTATGGCGTAGGGTATAGGTTAGGGTTAGGGTTAGGGTTAGGGTACGGCTTAGGATACGGGTTAGGGTACGGGTGAGGGTACGGCGTAGCGTATGGGTTAGGGTTAGGGTTAGGGTTAGGGTACGGCTTAGGGTACGGGTTAGGGTACGGGTGAGGGTACGGCGTAGGGTATAGGTTAGGGTTAGGGTTAGGGTTAGGGTACGGCTTAGGATACGGGTTAGGGTACGGGTGAGGGTACGGCGTAGCGTATGGGTTAGGGTTAGGGTTAGGGTTAGGGTACGGCTTAGGGTACGGGTTAGGGTACGGGTGAGGGTACGGCGTAGGGTATGGGTTAGGGTTAGGGTTAGGGTTAGGGTTAGTTTTAGGGTTAGGGATTGGTTTAGGGTACGGGTTAGGATTAGCGTACGTGTTAGGGTTAGGGTTTGGGTTAGGGTTAGGGTACGCGTTAGGGTTAAGGTATGGGTTAGGGTTAGGGTACACGTTAGGATTAGGGTATTTATTAAACCTATCCCACTCTCTAGATACCACTTAGCACGTAAAGGAATATTATTTGGGGTCCAGCCATGGAGAAGATTTTAGTCACTAGGATAAGATAAAGAATAAACACATTATAAAAAAATCACATTAGGATTTTCTTTTTAACCTGTTCCTTAAAACACTAGTGCTTAGGAAATCTAATGGAGGCAAAAGCAGTCAAGGGTAGTTTAGGGTTAGGGTTAGGGTTAGGGTTAGTGTTAGGGTTAGGGTACGGCTTAGGGTATGGGATAGGGGACGGGTGAGGGTACGGCGTAGGGTAGGGGTTAGGGTTAGGGTTAGGGTTAGGGTTAGGGTTAGGGTACGGCTTAGGGTACGGGTGAGGGTACGGGTGAGGGTACTGCGTAGGGTATTGGTTAGGGTTAGGGTACGGCTTAGGATACGGGTTAGGGTACGGGTTAGGGTACGGCGTAGGGTATGGGTTAGGGTTAGGGTTAGGGTTAGGGTTAGGGTTAGGGTTAGGGTACGGCTTAGGGTACGGGTTAGGGTACGGGTGAGGGTATGGCGTAGGGTATAGGTTAGGGTTAGGGTTAGGGTTAGGGTACGGCTTAGGATACGGGTTAGGGTACGGGTGAGGGTACGGCGTAGCGTATGGGTTAGGGTTAGGGTTAGGGTTAGGGTACGGCTTAGGGTACGGGTTAGGGTACGGGTGAGGGTACGGCGTAGGGTATAGGTTAGGGTTAGGGTACGGCTTAGGATACGGGTTAGGGTACGGGTGAGGGTACGGCGTAGCGTATGGGTTAGGGTTAGGGTTAGGGTTAGGGTACGGCTTAGGGTACGGGTTAGGGTACGGGTGAGGGTACGGCGTAGGGTATGGGTTAGGGTTAGGGTTAGGGTTAGGGTTAGTTTTAGGGTTAGGGATTGGTTTAGGGTACGGGTTAGGATTAGCGTACGTGTTAGGGTTAGGGTTTGGGTTAGGGTTAGGGTACGCGTTAGGGTTAGGGTATGGGTTAGGGTTAGGGTACACGTTAGGATTAGGGTATTTATTAAACCTATCCCACTCTCTAGATACCACTTAGCACGTAAAGGAATATTATTTGGGGTCCAGCCATGGAGAAGATTTTAGTCACTAGGATAAGATAAAGAATAAACACATTATAAAAAAATCACATTAGGATTTTCTTTTTAACCTGTTCCTTAAAACACTAGTGCTTAGGAAATCTAATGGAGGCAAAAGCAGTCAAGGGTAGTTTAGGGTTAGGGTTAGGGTTAGGGTTAGTGTTAGGGTTAGGGTACGGCTTAGGGTATGGGATAGGGGACGGGTGAGGGTACGGCGTAGGGTAGGGGTTAGGGTTAGGGTTAGGGTTAGGGTTAGGGTTAGGGTACGGCTTAGGGTACGGGTGAGGGTACGGGTGAGGGTACTGCGTAGGGTATTGGTTAGGGTTAGGGTACGGCTTAGGATACGGGTTAGGGTACGGGTTAGGGTACGGCGTAGGGTATGGGTTAGGGTTAGGGTTAGGGTTAGGGTTAGGGTTAGGGTTAGGGTACGGCTTAGGGTACGGGTTAGGGTACGGGTGAGGGTATGGCGTAGGGTATAGGTTAGGGTTAGGGTTAGGGTTAGGGTACGGCTTAGGATACGGGTTAGGGTACGGGTGAGGGTACGGCGTAGCGTATGGGTTAGGGTTAGGGTTAGGGTTAGGGTACGGCTTAGGGTACGGGTTAGGGTACGGGTGAGGGTACGGCGTAGGGTATAGGTTAGGGTTAGGGTTAGGGTTAGGGTACGGCTTAGGATACGGGTTAGGGTACGGGTGAGGGTACGGCGTAGCGTATGGGTTAGGGTTAGGGTTAGGGTTAGGGTACGGCTTAGGGTACGGGTTAGGGTACGGGTGAGGGTACGGCGTAGGGTATGGGTTAGGGTTAGGGTTAGGGTTAGGGTTAGTTTTAGGGTTAGGGATTGGTTTAGGGTACGGGTTAGGATTAGCGTACGTGTTAGGGTTAGGGTTTGGGTTAGGGTTAGGGTACGCGTTAGGGTTAGGGTATGGGTTAGGGTTAGGGTACACGTTAGGATTAGGGTATTTATTAAACCTATCCCACTCTCTAGATACCACTTAGCACGTAAAGGAATATTATTTGGGGTCCAGCCATGGAGAAGATTTTAGTCACTAGGATAAGATAAAGAATAAACACATTATAAAAAAATCACATTAGGATTTTCTTTTTAACCTGTTCCTTAAAACACTAGTGCTTAGGAAATCTAATGGAGGCAAAAGCAGTCAAGGGTAGTTTAGGGTTAGGGTTAGGGTTAGGGTTAGTGTTAGGGTTAGGGTACGGCTTAGGGTATGGGATAGGGGACGGGTGAGGGTACGGCGTAGGGTAGGGGTTAGGGTTAGGGTTAGGGTTAGGGTTAGGGTTAGGGTACGGCTTAGGGTACGGGTGAGGGTACGGGTGAGGGTACTGCGTAGGGTATTGGTTAGGGTTAGGGTACGGCTTAGGATACGGGTTAGGGTACGGGTTAGGGTACGGCGTAGGGTATGGGTTAGGGTTAGGGTTAGGGTTAGGGTTAGGGTTAAGGTACGGCTTAGGGTACGGGTTAGGGTACGGGTGAGGGTATGGCGTAGGGTATAGGTTAGGGTTAGGGTTAGGGTTAGGGTACGGCTTAGGATACGGGTTAGGGTACGGGTGAGGGTACGGCGTAGCGTATGGGTTAGGGTTAGGGTTAGGGTTAGGGTACGGATTAGGGTACGGGTCAGGGTACGGGTGAGGGTACGGCGTAGGGTATAGGTTAGGGTTAGGGTTAGGGTTAGGGTACGGCTTAGGATACGGGTTAGGGTACGGGTGAGGGTACGGCGTAGCGTATGGGTTAGGGTTAGGGTTAGGGTTAGGGTACGGCTTAGGGTACGGGTTAGGGTACGGGTGAGGGTACGGCGTAGGGTATGGGTTAGGGTTAGGGTTAGGGTTAGTTTTAGGGTTAGGGATTGGTTTAGGGTACGGGTTAGGATTAGCGTACGTGTTAGGGTTAGGGTTTGGGTTAGGGTTAGGGTACGCGTTAGGGTTAGGGTATGGGTTAGGGTTAGGGTACACGTTAGGATTAGGGTATTTATTAAACCTATCCCACTCTCTAGATACCACTTAGCACGTAAAGGAATATTATTTGGGGTCCAGCCATGGAGAAGATTTTAGTCACTAGGATAAGATAAAGAATAAACACATTATAAAAAAATCACATTAGGATTTTCTTTTTAACCTGTTCCTTAAAACACTAGTGCTTAGGAAATCTAATGGAGGCAAAAGCAGTCAAGGGTAGTTTAGGGTTAGGGTTAGGGTTAGGGTTAGTGTTAGGGTTAGGGATTGGTTTAGGGTACGGGTTAGGATTAGCGTACGTGTTAGGGTTAGGGTTTGGGTTAGGGTTAGGGTACGCGTTAGGGTATTGGTTAGGGTTAGGGTACGGCTTAGGATACGGGTTAGGGTACGGGTTAGGGTACGGCGTAGGGTATGGGTTAGGGTTAGGGTTAGGGTTAGGGTTAGGGTTAGGGTTAGGGTACGGCTTAGGGTACGGGTTAGGGTACGGGTGAGGGTATGGCGTAGGGTATAGGTTAGGGTTAGGGTTAGGGTTAGGGTACGGCTTAGGATACGGGTTAGGGTACGGGTGAGGGTACGGCGTAGCGTATGGGTTAGGGTTAGGGTTAGGGTTAGGGTACGGCTTAGGGTACGGGTTAGGGTACGGGTGAGGGTATGGCGTAGGGTATAGGTTAGGGTTAGGGTTAGGGTTAGGGTACGGCTTAGGATACGGGTTAGGGTACGGGTGAGGGTACGGCGTAGCGTATGGGTTAGGGTTAGGGTTAGGGTTAGGGTACGGCTTAGGGTACGGGTTAGGGTACGGGTGAGGGTACGGCGTAGGGTATGGGTTAGGGTTAGGGTTAGGGTTAGGGTTAGTTTTAGGGTTAGGGATTGGTTTAGGGTACGGGTTAGGATTAGCGTACGTGTTAGGGTTAGGGTTTGGGTTAGGGTTAGGGTACGCGTTAGGGTTAGGGTATGGGTTAGGGTTAGGGTACACGTTAGGATTAGGGTATTTATTAAACCTATCCCACTCTCTAGATACCACTTAGCACGTAAAGGAATATTATTTGGGGTCCAGCCATGGAGAAGATTTTAGTCACTAGGATAAGATAAAGAATAAACACATTATAAAAAAATCACATTAGGATTTTCTTTTTAACCTGTTCCTTAAAACACTAGTGCTTAGGAAATCTAATGGAGGCAAAAGCAGTCAAGGGTAGTTTAGGGTTAGGGTTAGGGTTAGGGTTAGTGTTAGGGTTAGGGTACGGCTTAGGGTATGGGATAGGGGACGGGTGAGGGTACGGCGTAGGGTAGGGGTTAGGGTTAGGGTTAGGGTTAGGGTTAGGGTTAGGGTACGGCTTAGGGTACGGGTGAGGGTACGGGTGAGGGTACTGCGTAGGGTATTGGTTAGGGTTAGGGTACGGCTTAGGATACGGGTTAGGGTACGGGTTAGGGTACGGCGTAGGGTATGGGTTAGGGTTAGGGTTAGGGTTAGGGTTAGGGTTAGGGTTAGGGTACGGCTTAGGGTACGGGTTAGGGTACGGGTGAGGGTATGGCGTAGGGTATAGGTTAGGGTTAGGGTTAGGGTTAGGGTACGGCTTAGGATACGGGTTAGGGTACGGGTGAGGGTACGGCGTAGCGTATGGGTTAGGGTTAGGGTTAGGGTTAGGGTACGGCTTAGGGTACGGGTTAGGGTACGGGTGAGGGTACGGCGTAGGGTATAGGTTAGGGTTAGGGTTAGGGTTAGGGTACGGGTTAGGGTACGGGTGAGGGTACGGCGTAGCGTATGGGTTAGGGTTAGGGTTAGGGTTAGGGTACGGCTTAGGGTATGGGTTAGGGTACGGGTGAGGGTACGGCGTAGGGTATGGGTTAGGGTTAGGGTTAGGGTTAGGGTTAGTTTTAGGGTTAGGGATTGGTTTAGGGTACGGGTTAGGATTAGCGTACGTGTTAGGGTTAGGGTTTGGGTTAGGGTTAGGGTACGCGTTAGGGTTAGGGTATGGGTTAGGGTTAGGGTACACGTTAGGATTAGGGTATTTATTAAACCTATCCCACTCTCTAGATACCACTTAGCACGTAAAGGAATATTATTTGGGGTCCAGCCATGGAGAAGATTTTAGTCACTAGGATAAGATAAAGAATAAACACATTATAAAAAAATCACATTAGGATTTTCTTTTTAACCTGTTCCTTAAAACACTAGTGCTTAGGAAATCTAATGGAGGCAAAAGCAGTCAAGGGTAGTTTAGGGTTAGGGTTAGGGTTAGGGTTAGTGTTAGGGTTAGGGATTGGTTTAGGGTACGGGTTAGGATTAGCGTACGTGTTAGGGTTAGGGTTTGGGTTAGGGTTAGGGTACGCGTTAGGGTATTGGTTAGGGTTAGGGTACGGCTTAGGATACGGGTTAGGGTACGGGTTAGGGTACGGCGTAGGGTATGGGTTAGGGTTAGGGTTAGGGTTAGGGTTAGGGTTAGGGTTAGGGTACGGCTTAGGGTACGGGTTAGGGTACGGGTGAGGGTATGGCGTAGGGTATAGGTTAGGGTTAGGGTTAGGGTTAGGGTACGGCTTAGGATACGGGTTAGGGTACGGGTGAGGGTACGGCGTAGCGTATGGGTTAGGGTTAGGGTTAGGGTTAGGGTACGGCTTAGGGTACGGGTTAGGGTACGGGTGAGGGTACGGCGTAGGGTATAGGTTAGGGTTAGGGTTAGGGTTAGGGTACGGCTTAGGATACGGGTTAGGGTACGGGTGAGAGTACGGCGTAGCGTATGGGTTAGGGTTAGGGTTAGGGTTAGGGTACGGCTTAGGGTACGGGTTAGGGTACGGGTGAGGGTACGGCGTAGGGTATGGGTTAGGGTTAGGGTTAGGGTTAGGGTTAGTTTTAGGGTTAGGGATTGGTTTAGGGTACGGGTTAGGATTAGCGTACGTGTTAGGGTTAGGGTTTGGGTTAGGGTTAGGGTACGCGTTAGGGTTAGGGTATGGGTTAGGGTTAGGGTACACGTTAGGATTAGGGTATTTATTAAACCTATCCCACTCTCTAGATACCACTTAGCACGTAAAGGAATATTATTTGGGGTCCAGCCATGGAGAAGATTTTAGTCACTAGGATAAGATAAAGAATAAACACATTATAAAAAAATCACATTAGGATTTTCTTTTTAACCTGTTCCTTAAAACACTAGTGCTTAGGAAATCTAATGGAGGCAAAAGCAGTCAAGGGTAGTTTAGGGTTAGGGTTAGGGTTAGGGTTAGTGTTAGGGTTAGGGTACGGCTTAGGGTATGGGATAGGGGACGGGTGAGGGTACGGCGTAGGGTAGGGGTTAGGGTTAGGGTTAGGGTTAGGGTTAGGGTTAGGGTACGGCTTAGGGTACGGGTGAGGGTACGGGTGAGGGTACTGCGTAGGGTATTGGTTAGGGTTAGGGTACGGCTTAGGATACGGGTTAGGGTACGGGTTAGGGTACGGCGTAGGGTATGGGTTAGGGTTAGGGTTAGGGTTAGGGTTAGGGTTAGGGTTAGGGTACGGCTTAGGGTACGGGTTAGGGTACGGGTGAGGGTATGGCGTAGGGTATAGGTTAGGGTTAGGGTTAGGGTTAGGGTACGGCTTAGGATACGGGTTAGGGTACGGGTGAGGGTACGGCGTAGCGTATGGGTTAGGGTTAGGGTTAGGGTTAGGGTACGGCTTAGGGTACGGGTTAGGGTACGGGTGAGGGTACGGCGTAGGGTATAGGTTAGGGTTAGGGTACGGCTTAGGATACGGGTTAGGGTACGGGTGAGGGTACGGCGTAGCGTATGGGTTAGGGTTAGGGTTAGGGTTAGGGTACGGCTTAGGGTACGGGTTAGGGTACGGGTGAGGGTACGGCGTAGGGTATGGGTTAGGGTTAGGGTTAGGGTTAGGGTTAGTTTTAGGGTTAGGGATTGGTTTAGGGTACGGGTTAGGATTAGCGTACGTGTTAGGGTTAGGGTTTGGGTTAGGGTTAGGGTACGCGTTAGGGTTAGGGTATGGGTTAGGGTTAGGGTACACGTTAGGATTAGGGTATTTATTAAACCTATCCCACTCTCTAGATACCACTTAGCACGTAAAGGAATATTATTTGGGGTCCAGCCATGGAGAAGATTTTAGTCACTAGGATAAGATAAAGAATAAACACATTATAAAAAAATCACATTAGGATTTTCTTTTTAACCTGTTCCTTAAAACACTAGTGCTTAGGAAATCTAATGGAGGCAAAAGCAGTCAAGGGTAGTTTAGGGTTAGGGTTAGGGTTAGGGTTAGTGTTAGGGTTAGGGTACGGCTTAGGGTATGGGATAGGGGACGGGTGAGGGTACGGCGTAGGGTAGGGGTTAGGGTTAGGGTTAGGGTTAGGGTTAGGGTTAGGGTACGGCTTAGGGTACGGGTGAGGGTACGGGTGAGGGTACTGCGTAGGGTATTGGTTAGGGTTAGGGTACGGCTTAGGATACGGGTTAGGGTACGGGTTAGGGTACGGCGTAGGGTATGGGTTAGGGTTAGGGTTAGGGTTAGGGTTAGGGTTAGGGTTAGGGTACGGCTTAGGGTACGGGTTAGGGTACGGGTGAGGGTATGGCGTAGGGTATAGGTTAGGGTTAGGGTTAGGGTTAGGGTACGGCTTAGGATACGGGTTAGGGTACGGGTGAGGGTACGGCGTAGCGTATGGGTTAGGGTTAGGGTTAGGGTTAGGGTACGGCTTAGGGTACGGGTTAGGGTACGGGTGAGGGTACGGCGTAGGGTATAGGTTAGGGTTAGGGTTAGGGTTAGGGTACGGCTTAGGATACGGGTTAGGGTACGGGTGAGGGTACGGCGTAGCGTATGGGTTAGGGTTAGGGTTAGGGTTAGGGTACGGCTTAGGGTACGGGTTAGGGTACGGGTGAGGGTACGGCGTAGGGTATGGGTTAGGGTTAGGGTTAGGGTTAGGGTTAGTTTTAGGGTTAGGGATTGGTTTAGGGTACGGGTTAGGATTAGCGTACGTGTTAGGGTTAGGGTTTGGGTTAGGGTTAGGGTACGCGTTAGGGTTAGGGTATGGGTTAGGGTTAGGGTACACGTTAGGATTAGGGTATTTATTAAACCTATCCCACTCTCTAGATACCACTTAGCACGTAAAGGAATATTATTTGGGGTCCAGCCATGGAGAAGATTTTAGTCACTAGGATAAGATAAAGAATAAACACATTATAAAAAAATCACATTAGGATTTTCTTTTTAACCTGTTCCTTAAAACACTAGTGCTTAGGAAATCTAATGGAGGCAAAAGCAGTCAAGGGTAGTTTAGGGTTAGGGTTAGGGTTAGGGTTAGTGTTAGGGTTAGGGTACGGCTTAGGGTATGGGATAGGGGACGGGTGAGGGTACGGCGTAGGGTAGGGGTTAGGGTTAGGGTTAGGGTTAGGGTTAGGGTTAGGGTACGGCTTAGGGTACGGGTGAGGGTACGGGTGAGGGTACTGCGTAGGGTATTGGTTAGGGTTAGGGTACGGCTTAGGATACGGGTTAGGGTACGGGTTAGGGTACGGCGTAGGGTATGGGTTAGGGTTAGGGTTAGGGTTAGGGTTAGGGTTAGGGTTAGGGTACGGCTTAGGGTACGGGTTAGGGTACGGGTGAGGGTATGGCGTAGGGTATAGGTTAGGGTTAGGGTTAGGGTTAGGGTACGGCTTAGGATACGGGTTAGGGTACGGGTGAGGGTACGGCGTAGCGTATGGGTTAGGGTTAGGGTTAGGGTTAGGGTTAGTTTTAGGGTTAGGGATTGGTTTAGGGTACGGGTTAGGATTAGCGTACGTGTTAGGGTTAGGGTTTGGGTTAGGGTTAGGGTACGCGTTAGGGTTAGGGTATGGGTTAGGGTTAGGGTACACGTTAGGATTAGGGTATTTATTAAACCTATCCCACTCTCTAGATACCACTTAGCACGTAAAGGAATATTATTTGGGGTCCAGCCATGGAGAAGATTTTAGTCACTAGGATAAGATAAAGAATAAACACATTATAAAAAAATCACATTAGGATTTTCTTTTTAACCTGTTCCTTAAAACACTAGTGCTTAGGAAATCTAATGGAGGCAAAAGCAGTCAAGGGTAGTTTAGGGTTAGGGTTAGGGTTAGGGTTAGTGTTAGGGTTAGGGTACGGCTTAGGGTATGGGATAGGGGACGGGTGAGGGTACGGCGTAGGGTAGGGGTTAGGGTTAGGGTTAGGGTTAGGGTTAGGGTTAGGGTACGGCTTAGGGTACGGGTGAGGGTACGGGTGAGGGTACTGCGTAGGGTATTGGTTAGGGTTAGGGTACGGCTTAGGATACGGGTTAGGGTACGGGATAGGGTACGGCGTAGTGTATGTGTTAGGGTTAGGGTTAGGGTTAGGGTTAGGGTTAGGGTTAGGGTACGGCTTAGGGTACGGGTTAGGGTACGGGTGAGGGTATGGCGTAGGGTATAGGTTAGGGTTAGGGTTAGGGTTAGGGTACGGCTTAGGATACGGGTTAGGGTACGGGTGAGGGTACGGCGTAGCGTATGGGTTAGGGTTAGGGTTAGGGTTAGGGTACGGCTTAGGGTACGGGTTAGGGTACGGGTGAGGGTACGGCGTAGGGTATAGGTTAGGGTTAGGGTTAGGGTTAGGGTACGGCTTAGGATACGGGTTAGGGTACGGGTGAGGGTACGGCGTAGCGTATGGGTTAGGGTTAGGGTTAGGGTTAGGGTACGGCTTAGGGTATGGGTTAGGGTACGGGTGAGGGTACGGCGTAGGGTATGGGTTAGGGTTAGGGTTAGGGTTAGGGTTAGTTTTAGGGTTAGGGATTGGTTTAGGGTACGGGTTAGGATTAGCGTACGTGTTAGGGTTAGGGTTTGGGTTAGGGTTAGGGTACGCGTTAGGGTTAGGGTATGGGTTAGGGTTAGGGTACACGTTAGGATTAGGGTATTTATTAAACCTATCCCACTCTCTAGATACCACTTAGCACGTAAAGGAATATTATTTGGGGTCCAGCCATGGAGAAGATTTTAGTCACTAGGATAAGATAAAGAATAAACACATTATAAAAAAATCACATTAGGATTTTCTTTTTAACCTGTTCCTTAAAACACTAGTGCTTAGGAAATCTAATGGAGGCAAAAGCAGTCAAGGGTAGTTTAGGGTTAGGGTTAGGGTTAGGGTTAGTGTTAGGGTTAGGGTACGGCTTAGGGTATGGGATAGGGGACGGGTGAGGGTACGGCGTAGGGTAGGGGTTAGGGTTAGGGTTAGGGTTAGGGTTAGGGTTAGGGTACGGCTTAGGGTACGGGTGAGGGTACGGGTGAGGGTACTGCGTAGGGTATTGGTTAGGGTTAGGGTACGGCTTAGGATACGGGTTAGGGTACGGGTTAGGGTACGGCGTAGGGTATGGGTTAGGGTTAGGGTTAGGGTTAGGGTTAGGGTTAGGGTTAGGGTACGGCTTAGGGTACGGGTTAGGGTACGGGTGAGGGTATGGCGTAGGGTATAGGTTAGGGTTAGGGTTAGGGTTAGGGTACGGCTTAGGATACGGGTTAGGGTACGGGTGAGGGTACGGCGTAGCGTATGGGTTAGGGTTAGGGTTAGGGTTAGGGTACGGCTTAGGGTACGGGTTAGGGTACGGGTGAGGGTACGGCGTAGGGTATAGGTTAGGGTTAGGGTTAGGGTTAGGGTACGGCTTAGGATACGGGTTAGGGTACGGGTGAGTGTACGGCGTAGGGTATGGGTTAGGGTTAGGGTTAGGGTTAGGGTACGGCTTAGGGTACGGGTTAGGGTACGGGTGAGGGTACGGCGTAGGGTATGGGTTAGGGTTAGGGTTAGGGTTAGGGTTAGTTTTAGGGTTAGGGATTGGTTTAGGGTACGGGTTAGGATTAGCGTACGTGTTAGGGTTAGGGTTTGGGTTAGGGTTAGGGTACGCGTTAGGGTTAGGGTATGGGTTAGGGTTAGGGTACACGTTAGGATTAGGGTATTTATTAAACCTATCCCACTCTCTAGATACCACTTAGCACGTAAAGGAATATTATTTGGGGTCCAGCCATGGAGAAGATTTTAGTCACTAGGATAAGATAAAGAATAAACACATTATAAAAAAATCACATTAGGATTTTCTTTTTAACCTGTTCCTTAAAACACTAGTGCTTAGGAAATCTAATGGAGGCAAAAGCAGTCAAGGGTAGTTTAGGGTTAGGGTTAGGGTTAGGGTTAGTGTTAGGGTTAGGGTACGGCTTAGGGTATGGGATAGGGGACGGGTGAGGGTACGGCGTAGGGTAGGGGTTAGGGTTAGGGTTAGGGTTAGGGTTAGGGTTAGGGTACGGCTTAGGGTACGGGTGAGGGTACTGCGTAGGGTATTGGTTAGGGTTAGGGTACGGCTTAGGATACGGGTTAGGGTACGGGTTAGGGTACGGCGTAGGGTATGGGTTAGGGTTAGGGTTAGGGTTAGGGTTAGGGTTAGGGTTAGGGTACGGCTTAGGGTACGGGTTAGGGTACGGGTGAGGGTATGGCGTAGGGTATAGGTTAGGGTTAGGGTTAGGGTTAGGGTACGGCTTAGGATACGGGTTAGGGTACGGGTGAGGGTACGGCGTAGCGTATGGGTTAGGGTTAGGGTTAGGGTTAGGGTACGGCTTAGGGTACGGGTTAGGGTACGGGTGAGGGTACGGCGTAGGGTATAGGTTAGGGTTAGGGTACGGCTTAGGATACGGGTTAGGGTACGGGTGAGGGTACGGCGTAGCGTATGGGTTAGGGTTAGGGTTAGGGTTAGGGTACGGCTTAGGGTACGGGTTAGGGTACGGGTGAGGGTACGGCGTAGGGTATGGGTTAGGGTTAGGGTTAGGGTTAGGGTTAGTTTTAGGGTTAGGGATTGGTTTAGGGTACGGGTTAGGATTAGCGTACGTGTTAGGGTTAGGGTTTGGGTTAGGGTTAGGGTACGCGTTAGGGTTAGGGTATGGGTTAGGGTTAGGGTACACGTTAGGATTAGGGTATTTATTAAACCTATCCCACTCTCTAGATACCACTTAGCACGTAAAGGAATATTATTTGGGGTCCAGCCATGGAGAAGATTTTAGTCACTAGGATAAGATAAAGAATAAACACATTATAAAAAAATCACATTAGGATTTTCTTTTTAACCTGTTCCTTAAAACACTAGTGCTTAGGAAATCTAATGGAGGCAAAAGCAGTCAAGGGTAGTTTAGGGTTAGGGTTAGGGTTAGGGTTAGTGTTAGGGTTAGGGTACGGCTTAGGGTATGGGATAGGGGACGGGTGAGGGTACGGCGTAGGGTAGGGGTTAGGGTTAGGGTTAGGGTTAGGGTTAGGGTTAGGGTACGGCTTAGGGTACGGGTGAGGGTACGGGTGAGGGTACTGCGTAGGGTATTGGTTAGGGTTAGGGTACGGCTTAGGATACGGGTTAGGGTACGGGTTAGGGTACGGCGTAGGGTATGGGTTAGGGTTAGGGTTAGGGTTAGGGTTAGGGTTAGGGTTAGGGTACGGCTTAGGGTACGGGTTAGGGTACGGGTGAGGGTATGGCGTAGGGTATAGGTTAGGGTTAGGGTTAGGGTACGGCTTAGGATACGGGTTAGGGTACGGGTGAGGGTACGGCGTAGCGTATGGGTTAGGGTTAGGGTTAGGGTTAGGGTTAGTTTTAGGGTTAGGGATTGGTTTAGGGTACGGGTTAGGATTAGCGTACGTGTTAGGGTTAGGGTTTGGGTTAGGGTTAGGGTACGCGTTAGGGTTAGGGTATGGGTTAGGGTTAGGGTACACGTTAGGATTAGGGTATTTATTAAACCTATCCCACTCTCTAGATACCACTTAGCACGTAAAGGAATATTATTTGGGGTCCAGCCATGGAGAAGATTTTAGTCACTAGGATAAGATAAAGAATAAACACATTATAAAAAAATCACATTAGGATTTTCTTTTTAACCTGTTCCTTAAAACACTAGTGCTTAGGAAATCTAATGGAGGCAAAAGCAGTCAAGGGTAGTTTAGGGTTAGGGTTAGGGTTAGGGTTAGTGTTAGGGTTAGGGTACGGCTTAGGGTATGGGATAGGGGACGGGTGAGGGTACGGCGTAGGGTAGGGGTTAGGGTTAGGGTTAGGGTTAGGGTTAGGGTTAGGGTACGGCTTAGGGTACGGGTGAGGGTACGGGTGAGGGTACTGCGTAGGGTATTGGTTAGGGTTAGGGTACGGCTTAGGATACGGGTTAGGGTACGGGATAGGGTACGGCGTAGGGTATGTGTTAGGGTTAGGGTTAGGGTTAGGGTTAGGGTTAGGGTTAGGGTACGGCTTAGGGTACGGGTTAGGGTACGGGTGAGGGTATGGCGTAGGGTATAGGTTAGGGTTAGGGTTAGGGTTAGGGTACGGCTTAGGATACGGGTTAGGGTACGGGTGAGGGTACGGCGTAGCGTATGGGTTAGGGTTAGGGTTAGGGTTAGGGTACGGCTTAGGGTACGGGTTAGGGTACGGGTGAGGGTACGGCGTAGGGTATAGGTTAGGGTTAGGGTTAGGGTTAGGGTACGGCTTAGGATACGGGTTAGGGTACGGGTGAGGGTACGGCGTAGCGTATGGGTTAGGGTTAGGGTTAGGGTTAGGGTACGGCTTAGGGTATGGGTTAGGGTACGGGTGAGGGTACGGCGTAGGGTATGGGTTAGGGTTAGGGTTAGGGTTAGGGTTAGTTTTAGGGTTAGGGATTGGTTTAGGGTACGGGTTAGGATTAGCGTACGTGTTAGGGTTAGGGTTTGGGTTAGGGTTAGGGTACGCGTTAGGGTTAGGGTATGGGTTAGGGTTAGGGTACACGTTAGGATTAGGGTATTTATTAAACCTATCCCACTCTCTAGATACCACTTAGCACGTAAAGGAATATTATTTGGGGTCCAGCCATGGAGAAGATTTTAGTCACTAGGATAAGATAAAGAATAAACACATTATAAAAAAATCACATTAGGATTTTCTTTTTAACCTGTTCCTTAAAACACTAGTGCTTAGGAAATCTAATGGAGGCAAAAGCAGTCAAGGGTAGTTTAGGGTTAGGGTTAGGGTTAGGGTTAGTGTTAGGGTTAGGGTACGGCTTAGGGTATGGGATAGGGGACGGGTGAGGGTACGGCGTAGGGTAGGGGTTAGGGTTAGGGTTAGGGTTAGGGTTAGGGTTAGGGTACGGCTTAGGGTACGGGTGAGGGTACGGGTGAGGGTACTGCGTAGGGTATTGGTTAGGGTTAGGGTACGGCTTAGGATACGGGTTAGGGTACGGGTTAGGGTACGGCGTAGGGTATGGGTTAGGGTTAGGGTTAGGGTTAGGGTTAGGGTTAGGGTTAGGGTACGGCTTAGGGTACGGGTTAGGGTACGGGTGAGGGTATGGCGTAGGGTATAGGTTAGGGTTAGGGTTAGGGTTAGGGTACGGCTTAGGATACGGGTTAGGGTACGGGTGAGGGTACGGCGTAGCGTATGGGTTAGGGTTAGGGTTAGGGTTAGGGTACGGCTTAGGGTACGGGTTAGGGTACGGGTGAGGGTACGGCGTAGGGTATAGGTTAGGGTTAGGGTTAGGGTTAGGGTACGGCTTAGGATACGGGTTAGGGTACGGGTGAGTGTACGGCGTAGGGTATGGGTTAGGGTTAGGGTTAGGGTTAGGGTACGGCTTAGGGTACGGGTTAGGGTACGGGTGAGGGTACGGCGTAGGGTATGGGTTAGGGTTAGGGTTAGGGTTAGGGTTAGTTTTAGGGTTAGGGATTGGTTTAGGGTACGGGTTAGGATTAGCGTACGTGTTAGGGTTAGGGTTTGGGTTAGGGTTAGGGTACGCGTTAGGGTTAGGGTATGGGTTAGGGTTAGGGTACACGTTAGGATTAGGGTATTTATTAAACCTATCCCACTCTCTAGATACCACTTAGCACGTAAAGGAATATTATTTGGGGTCCAGCCATGGAGAAGATTTTAGTCACTAGGATAAGATAAAGAATAAACACATTATAAAAAAATCACATTAGGATTTTCTTTTTAACCTGTTCCTTAAAACACTAGTGCTTAGGAAATCTAATGGAGGCAAAAGCAGTCAAGGGTAGTTTAGGGTTAGGGTTAGGGTTAGGGTTAGTGTTAGGGTTAGGGTACGGCTTAGGGTATGGGATAGGGGACGGGTGAGGGTACGGCGTAGGGTAGGGGTTAGGGTTAGGGTTAGGGTTAGGGTTAGGGTTAGGGTACGGCTTAGGGTACGGGTGAGGGTACGGGTGAGGGTACTGCGTAGGGTATTGGTTAGGGTTAGGGTACGGCTTAGGATACGGGTTAGGGTACGGGTTAGGGTACGGCGTAGGGTATGGGTTAGGGTTAGGGTTAGGGTTAGGGTTAGGGTTAGGGTTAGGGTACGGCTTAGGGTACGGGTTAGGGTACGGGTGAGGGTATGGCGTAGGGTATAGGTTAGGGTTAGGGTTAGGGTTAGGGTACGGCTTAGGATACGGGTTAGGGTACGGGTGAGGGTACGGCGTAGCGTATGGGTTAGGGTTAGGGTTAGGGTTAGGGTACGGCTTAGGGTACGGGTTAGGGTACGGGTGAGGGTACGGCGTAGGGTATAGGTTAGGGTTAGGGTACGGCTTAGGATACGGGTTAGGGTACGGGTGAGGGTACGGCGTAGCGTATGGGTTAGGGTTAGGGTTAGGGTTAGGGTACGGCTTAGGGTATGGGTTAGGGTACGGGTGAGGGTACGGCGTAGGGTATGGGTTAGGGTTAGGGTTAGGGTTAGGGTTAGTTTTAGGGTTAGGGATTGGTTTAGGGTACGGGTTAGGATTAGCGTACGTGTTAGGGTTAGGGTTTGGGTTAGGGTTAGGGTACGCGTTAGGGTTAGGGTATGGGTTAGGGTTAGGGTACACGTTAGGATTAGGGTATTTATTAAACCTATCCCACTCTCTAGATACCACTTAGCACGTAAAGGAATATTATTTGGGGTCCAGCCATGGAGAAGATTTTAGTCACTAGGATAAGATAAAGAATAAACACATTATAAAAAAATCACATTAGGATTTTCTTTTTAACCTGTTCCTTAAAACACTAGTGCTTAGGAAATCTAATGGAGGCAAAAGCAGTCAAGGGTAGTTTAGGGTTAGGGTTAGGGTTAGGGTTAGTGTTAGGGTTAGGGTACGGCTTAGGGTATGGGATAGGGGACGGGTGAGGGTACGGCGTAGGGTAGGGGTTAGGGTTAGGGTTAGGGTTAGGGTTAGGGTTAGGGTACGGCTTAGGGTACGGGTGAGGGTACGGGTGAGGGTACTGCGTAGGGTATTGGTTAGGGTTAGGGTACGGCTTAGGATACGGGTTAGGGTACGGGTTAGGGTACGGCGTAGGGTATGGGTTAGGGTTAGGGTTAGGGTTAGGGTTAGGGTTAGGGTTAGGGTACGGCTTAGGGTACGGGTTAGGGTACGGGTGAGGGTATGGCGTAGGGTATAGGTTAGGGTTAGGGTTAGGGTTAGGGTACGGCTTAGGATACGGGTTAGGGTACGGGTGAGGGTACGGCGTAGCGTATGGGTTAGGGTTAGGGTTAGGGTTAGGGTACGGCTTAGGGTACGGGTTAGGGTACGGGTGAGGGTACGGCGTAGGGTATAGGTTAGGGTTAGGGTTAGGGTTAGGGTACGGCTTAGGATACGGGTTAGGGTACGGGTGAGTGTACGGCGTAGGGTATGGGTTAGGGTTAGGGTTAGGGTTAGGGTACGGCTTAGGGTACGGGTTAGGGTACGGGTGAGGGTACGGCGTAGGGTATGGGTTAGGGTTAGGGTTAGGGTTAGGGTTAGTTTTAGGGTTAGGGATTGGTTTAGGGTACGGGTTAGGATTAGCGTACGTGTTAGGGTTAGGGTTTGGGTTAGGGTTAGGGTACGCGTTAGGGTTAGGGTATGGGTTAGGGTTAGGGTACACGTTAGGATTAGGGTATTTATTAAACCTATCCCACTCTCTAGATACCACTTAGCACGTAAAGGAATATTATTTGGGGTCCAGCCATGGAGAAGATTTTAGTCACTAGGATAAGATAAAGAATAAACACATTATAAAAAAATCACATTAGGATTTTCTTTTTAACCTGTTCCTTAAAACACTAGTGCTTAGGAAATCTAATGGAGGCAAAAGCAGTCAAGGGTAGTTTAGGGTTAGGGTTAGGGTTAGGGTTAGTGTTAGGGTTAGGGTACGGCTTAGGGTATGGGATAGGGGACGGGTGAGGGTACGGCGTAGGGTAGGGGTTAGGGTTAGGGTTAGGGTTAGGGTTAGGGTTAGGGTACGGCTTAGGGTACGGGTGAGGGTACGGGTGAGGGTACTGCGTAGGGTATTGGTTAGGGTTAGGGTACGGCTTAGGATACGGGTTAGGGTACGGGTTAGGGTACGGCGTAGGGTATGGGTTAGGGTTAGGGTTAGGGTTAGGGTTAGGGTTAGGGTTAGGGTACGGCTTAGGGTACGGGTTAGGGTACGGGTGAGGGTATGGCGTAGGGTATAGGTTAGGGTTAGGGTTAGGGTTAGGGTACGGCTTAGGATACGGGTTAGGGTACGGGTGAGGGTACGGCGTAGCGTATGGGTTAGGGTTAGGGTTAGGGTTAGGGTACGGCTTAGGGTACGGGTTAGGGTACGGGTGAGGGTACGGCGTAGGGTATAGGTTAGGGTTAGGGTACGGCTTAGGATACGGGTTAGGGTACGGGTGAGGGTACGGCGTAGCGTATGGGTTAGGGTTAGGGTTAGGGTTAGGGTACGGCTTAGGGTATGGGTTAGGGTACGGGTGAGGGTACGGCGTAGGGTATGGGTTAGGGTTAGGGTTAGGGTTAGGGTTAGTTTTAGGGTTAGGGATTGGTTTAGGGTACGGGTTAGGATTAGCGTACGTGTTAGGGTTAGGGTTTGGGTTAGGGTTAGGGTACGCGTTAGGGTTAGGGTATGGGTTAGGGTTAGGGTACACGTTAGGATTAGGGTATTTATTAAACCTATCCCACTCTCTAGATACCACTTAGCACGTAAAGGAATATTATTTGGGGTCCAGCCATGGAGAAGATTTTAGTCACTAGGATAAGATAAAGAATAAACACATTATAAAAAAATCACATTAGGATTTTCTTTTTAACCTGTTCCTTAAAACACTAGTGCTTAGGAAATCTAATGGAGGCAAAAGCAGTCAAGGGTAGTTTAGGGTTAGGGTTAGGGTTAGGGTTAGTGTTAGGGTTAGGGATTGGTTTAGGGTACGGGTTAGGATTAGCGTACGTGTTAGGGTTAGGGTTTGGGTTAGGGTTAGGGTACGCGTTAGGGTATTGGTTAGGGTTAGGGTACGGCTTAGGATACGGGTTAGGGTACGGGTTAGGGTACGGCGTAGGGTATGGGTTAGGGTTAGGGTTAGGGTTAGGGTTAGGGTTAGGGTTAGGGTACGGCTTAGGGTACGGGTTAGGGTACGGGTGAGGGTATGGCGTAGGGTATAGGTTAGGGTTAGGGTTAGGGTTAGGGTACGGCTTAGGATACGGGTTAGGGTACGGGTGAGGGTACGGCGTAGCGTATGGGTTAGGGTTAGGGTTAGGGTTAGGGTACGGCTTAGGGTACGGGTTAGGGTACGGGTGAGGGTACGGCGTAGGGTATAGGTTAGGGTTAGGGTTAGGGTTAGGGTACGGCTTAGGATACGGGTTAGGGTACGGGTGAGGGTACGGCGTAGCGTATGGGTTAGGGTTAGGGTTAGGGTTAGGGTACGGCTTAGGGTACGGGTTAGGGTACGGGTGAGGGTACGGCGTAGGGTATGGGTTAGGGTTAGGGTTAGGGTTAGGGTTAGTTTTAGGGTTAGGGATTGGTTTAGGGTACGGGTTAGGATTAGCGTACGTGTTAGGGTTAGGGTTTGGGTTAGGGTTAGGGTACGCGTTAGGGTTAGGGTATGGGTTAGGGTTAGGGTACACGTTAGGATTAGGGTATTTATTAAACCTATCCCACTCTCTAGATACCACTTAGCACGTAAAGGAATATTATTTGGGGTCCAGCCATGGAGAAGATTTTAGTCACTAGGATAAGATAAAGAATAAACACATTATAAAAAAATCACATTAGGATTTTCTTTTTAACCTGTTCCTTAAAACACTAGTGCTTAGGAAATCTAATGGAGGCAAAAGCAGTCAAGGGTAGTTTAGGGTTAGGGTTAGGGTTAGGGTTAGTGTTAGGGTTAGGGTACGGCTTAGGGTATGGGATAGGGGACGGGTGAGGGTACGGCGTAGGGTAGGGGTTAGGGTTAGGGTTAGGGTTAGGGTTAGGGTTAGGGTACGGCTTAGGGTACGGGTGAGGGTACGGGTGAGGGTACTGCGTAGGGTATTGGTTAGGGTTAGGGTACGGCTTAGGATACGGGTTAGGGTACGGGTTAGGGTACGGCGTAGGGTATGGGTTAGGGTTAGGGTTAGGGTTAGGGTTAGGGTTAGGGTACGGCTTAGGGTACGGGTTAGGGTACGGGTGAGGGTATGGCGTAGGGTATAGGTTAGGGTTAGGGTTAGGGTTAGGGTACGGCTTAGGATACGGGTTAGGGTACGGGTGAGGGTACGGCGTAGCGTATGGGTTAGGGTTAGGGTTAGGGTTAGGGTACGGCTTAGGGTACGGGTCAGGGTACGGGTGAGGGTACGGCGTAGGGTATAGGTTAGGGTTAGGGTTAGGGTTAGGGTACGGCTTAGGATACGGGTTAGGGTACGGGTGAGGGTACGGCGTAGCGTATGGGTTAGGGTTAGGGTTAGGGTTAGGGTACGGCTTAGGGTACGGGTTAGGGTACGGGTGAGGGTACGGCGTAGGGTATGGGTTAGGGTTAGGGTTAGGGTTAGGGTTAGTTTTAGGGTTAGGGATTGGTTTAGGGTACGGGTTAGGATTAGCGTACGTGTTAGGGTTAGGGTTTGGGTTAGGGTTAGGGTACGCGTTAGGGTTAGGGTATGGGTTAGGGTTAGGGTACACGTTAGGATTAGGGTATTTATTAAACCTATCCCACTCTCTAGATACCACTTAGCACGTAAAGGAATATTATTTGGGGTCCAGCCATGGAGAAGATTTTAGTCACTAGGATAAGATAAAGAATAAACACATTATAAAAAAATCACATTAGGATTTTCTTTTTAACCTGTTCCTTAAAACACTAGTGCTTAGGAAATCTAATGGAGGCAAAAGCAGTCAAGGGTAGTTTAGGGTTAGGGTTAGGGTTAGGGTTAGTGTTAGGGTTAGGGTACGGCTTAGGGTATGGGATAGGGGACGGGTGAGGGTACGGCGTAGGGTAGGGGTTAGGGTTAGGGTTAGGGTTAGGGTTAGGGTTAGGGTACGGCTTAGGGTACGGGTGAGGGTACGGGTGAGGGTACTGCGTAGGGTATTGGTTAGGGTTAGGGTACGGCTTAGGATACGGGTTAGGGTACGGGTTAGGGTACGGCGTAGGGTATGGGTTAGGGTTAGGGTTAGGGTTAGGGTTAGGGTTAGGGTTAGGGTACGGCTTAGGGTACGGGTTAGGGTACGGGTGAGGGTATGGCGTAGGGTATAGGTTAGGGTTAGGGTTAGGGTTAGGGTACGGCTTAGGATACGGGTTAGGGTACGGGTGAGGGTACGGCGTAGCGTATGGGTTAGGGTTAGGGTTAGGGTTAGGGTACGGCTTAGGGTACGGGTTAGGGTACGGGTGAGGGTACGGCGTAGGGTATAGGTTAGGGTTAGGGTTAGGGTTAGGGTACGGCTTAGGATACGGGTTAGGGTACGGGTGAGGGTACGGCGTAGCGTATGGGTTAGGGTTAGGGTTAGGGTTAGGGTACGGCTTAGGGTACGGGTTAGGGTACGGGTGAGGGTACGGCGTAGGGTATGGGTTAGGGTTAGGGTTAGGGTTAGGGTTAGTTTTAGGGTTAGGGATTGGTTTAGGGTACGGGTTAGGATTAGCGTACGTGTTAGGGTTAGGGTTTGGGTTAGGGTTAGGGTACGCGTTAGGGTTAGGGTATGGGTTAGGGTTAGGGTACACGTTAGGATTAGGGTATTTATTAAACCTATCCCACTCTCTAGATACCACTTAGCACGTAAAGGAATATTATTTGGGGTCCAGCCATGGAGAAGATTTTAGTCACTAGGATAAGATAAAGAATAAACACATTATAAAAAAATCACATTAGGATTTTCTTTTTAACCTGTTCCTTAAAACACTAGTGCTTAGGAAATCTAATGGAGGCAAAAGCAGTCAAGGGTAGTTTAGGGTTAGGGTTAGGGTTAGGGTTAGTGTTAGGGTTAGGGTACGGCTTAGGGTATGGGATAGGGGACGGGTGAGGGTACGGCGTAGGGTAGGGGTTAGGGTTAGGGTTAGGGTTAGGGTTAGGGTTAGGGTACGGCTTAGGGTACGGGTGAGGGTACGGGTGAGGGTACTGCGTAGGGTATTGGTTAGGGTTAGGGTACGGCTTAGGATACGGGTTAGGGTACGGGTTAGGGTACGGCGTAGGGTATGGGTTAGGGTTAGGGTTAGGGTTAGGGTTAGGGTTAGGGTTAGGGTACGGCTTAGGGTACGGGTTAGGGTACGGGTGAGGGTATGGCGTAGGGTATAGGTTAGGGTTAGGGTTAGGGTTAGGGTACGGCTTAGGATACGGGTTAGGGTACGGGTGAGGGTACGGCGTAGCGTATGGGTTAGGGTTAGGGTTAGGGTTAGGGTACGGCTTAGGGTACGGGTTAGGGTACGGGTGAGGGTACGGCGTAGGGTATAGGTTAGGGTTAGGGTTAGGGTTAGGGTACGGCTTAGGATACGGGTTAGGGTACGGGTGAGGGTACGGCGTAGCGTATGGGTTAGGGTTAGGGTTAGGGTTAGGGTACGGCTTAGGGTACGGGTTAGGGTACGGGTGAGGGTACGGCGTAGGGTATGGGTTAGGGTTAGGGTTAGGGTTAGGGTTAGTTTTAGGGTTAGGGATTGGTTTAGGGTACGGGTTAGGATTAGCGTACGTGTTAGGGTTAGGGTTTGGGTTAGGGTTAGGGTACGCGTTAGGGTTAGGGTATGGGTTAGGGTTAGGGTACACGTTAGGATTAGGGTATTTATTAAACCTATCCCACTCTCTAGATACCACTTAGCACGTAAAGGAATATTATTTGGGGTCCAGCCATGGAGAAGATTTTAGTCACTAGGATAAGATAAAGAATAAACACATTATAAAAAAATCACATTAGGATTTTCTTTTTAACCTGTTCCTTAAAACACTAGTGCTTAGGAAATCTAATGGAGGCAAAAGCAGTCAAGGGTAGTTTAGGGTTAGGGTTAGGGTTAGGGTTAGTGTTAGGGTTAGGGATTGGTTTAGGGTACGGGTTAGGATTAGCGTACGTGTTAGGGTTAGGGTTTGGGTTAGGGTTAGGGTACGCGTTAGGGTATTGGTTAGGGTTAGGGTACGGCTTAGGATACGGGTTAGGGTACGGGTTAGGGTACGGCGTAGGGTATGGGTTAGGGTTAGGGTTAGGGTTAGGGTTAGGGTTAGGGTTAGGGTACGGCTTAGGGTACGGGTTAGGGTACGGGTGAGGGTATGGCGTAGGGTATAGGTTAGGGTTAGGGTTAGGGTTAGGGTACGGCTTAGGATACGGGTTAGGGTACGGGTGAGGGTACGGCGTAGCGTATGGGTTAGGGTTAGGGTTAGGGTTAGGGTACGGCTTAGGGTACGGGTTAGGGTACGGGTGAGGGTACGGCGTAGGGTATAGGTTAGGGTTAGGGTTAGGGTTAGGGTACGGCTTAGGATACGGGTTAGGGTACGGGTGAGGGTACGGCGTAGCGTATGGGTTAGGGTTAGGGTTAGGGTTAGGGTACGGCTTAGGGTACGGGTTAGGGTACGGGTGAGGGTACGGCGTAGGGTATGGGTTAGGGTTAGGGTTAGGGTTAGGGTTAGTTTTAGGGTTAGGGATTGGTTTAGGGTACGGGTTAGGATTAGCGTACGTGTTAGGGTTAGGGTTTGGGTTAGGGTTAGGGTACGCGTTAGGGTTAGGGTATGGGTTAGGGTTAGGGTACACGTTAGGATTAGGGTATTTATTAAACCTATCCCACTCTCTAGATACCACTTAGCACGTAAAGGAATATTATTTGGGGTCCAGCCATGGAGAAGATTTTAGTCACTAGGATAAGATAAAGAATAAACACATTATAAAAAAATCACATTAGGATTTTCTTTTTAACCTGTTCCTTAAAACACTAGTGCTTAGGAAATCTAATGGAGGCAAAAGCAGTCAAGGGTAGTTTAGGGTTAGGGTTAGGGTTAGGGTTAGTGTTAGGGTTAGGGTACGGCTTAGGGTATGGGATAGGGGACGGGTGAGGGTACGGCGTAGGGTAGGGGTTAGGGTTAGGGTTAGGGTTAGGGTTAGGGTTAGGGTACGGCTTAGGGTACGGGTGAGGGTACGGGTGAGGGTACTGCGTAGGGTATTGGTTAGGGTTAGGGTACGGCTTAGGATACGGGTTAGGGTACGGGTTAGGGTACGGCGTAGGGTATGGGTTAGGGTTAGGGTTAGGGTTAGGGTTAGGGTTAGGGTACGGCTTAGGGTACGGGTTAGGGTACGGGTGAGGGTATGGCGTAGGGTATAGGTTAGGGTTAGGGTTAGGGTTAGGGTACGGCTTAGGATACGGGTTAGGGTACGGGTGAGGGTACGGCGTAGCGTATGGGTTAGGGTTAGGGTTAGGGTTAGGGTACGGCTTAGGGTACGGGTCAGGGTACGGGTGAGGGTACGGCGTAGGGTATAGGTTAGGGTTAGGGTTAGGGTTAGGGTACGGCTTAGGATACGGGTTAGGGTACGGGTGAGGGTACGGCGTAGCGTATGGGTTAGGGTTAGGGTTAGGGTTAGGGTACGGCTTAGGGTACGGGTTAGGGTACGGGTGAGGGTACGGCGTAGGGTATGGGTTAGGGTTAGGGTTAGGGTTAGGGTTAGTTTTAGGGTTAGGGATTGGTTTAGGGTACGGGTTAGGATTAGCGTACGTGTTAGGGTTAGGGTTTGGGTTAGGGTTAGGGTACGCGTTAGGGTTAGGGTATGGGTTAGGGTTAGGGTACACGTTAGGATTAGGGTATTTATTAAACCTATCCCACTCTCTAGATACCACTTAGCACGTAAAGGAATATTATTTGGGGTCCAGCCATGGAGAAGATTTTAGTCACTAGGATAAGATAAAGAATAAACACATTATAAAAAAATCACATTAGGATTTTCTTTTTAACCTGTTCCTTAAAACACTAGTGCTTAGGAAATCTAATGGAGGCAAAAGCAGTCAAGGGTAGTTTAGGGTTAGGGTTAGGGTTAGGGTTAGTGTTAGGGTTAGGGTACGGCTTAGGGTATGGGATAGGGGACGGGTGAGGGTACGGCGTAGGGTAGGGGTTAGGGTTAGGGTTAGGGTTAGGGTTAGGGTTAGGGTACGGCTTAGGGTACGGGTGAGGGTACGGGTGAGGGTACTGCGTAGGGTATTGGTTAGGGTTAGGGTACGGCTTAGGATACGGGTTAGGGTACGGGTTAGGGTACGGCGTAGGGTATGGGTTAGGGTTAGGGTTAGGGTTAGGGTTAGGGTTAGGGTTAGGGTACGGCTTAGGGTACGGGTTAGGGTACGGGTGAGGGTATGGCGTAGGGTATAGGTTAGGGTTAGGGTTAGGGTTAGGGTACGGCTTAGGATACGGGTTAGGGTACGGGTGAGGGTACGGCGTAGCGTATGGGTTAGGGTTAGGGTTAGGGTTAGGGTACGGCTTAGGGTACGGGTTAGGGTACGGGTGAGGGTACGGCGTAGGGTATAGGTTAGGGTTAGGGTTAGGGTTAGGGTACGGCTTAGGATACGGGTTAGGGTACGGGTGAGGGTACGGCGTAGCGTATGGGTTAGGGTTAGGGTTAGGGTTAGGGTACGGCTTAGGGTACGGGTTAGGGTACGGGTGAGGGTACGGCGTAGGGTATGGGTTAGGGTTAGGGTTAGGGTTAGGGTTAGTTTTAGGGTTAGGGATTGGTTTAGGGTACGGGTTAGGATTAGCGTACGTGTTAGGGTTAGGGTTTGGGTTAGGGTTAGGGTACGCGTTAGGGTTAGGGTATGGGTTAGGGTTAGGGTACACGTTAGGATTAGGGTATTTATTAAACCTATCCCACTCTCTAGATACCACTTAGCACGTAAAGGAATATTATTTGGGGTCCAGCCATGGAGAAGATTTTAGTCACTAGGATAAGATAAAGAATAAACACATTATAAAAAAATCACATTAGGATTTTCTTTTTAACCTGTTCCTTAAAACACTAGTGCTTAGGAAATCTAATGGAGGCAAAAGCAGTCAAGGGTAGTTTAGGGTTAGGGTTAGGGTTAGGGTTAGTGTTAGGGTTAGGGTACGGCTTAGGGTATGGGATAGGGGACGGGTGAGGGTACGGCGTAGGGTAGGGGTTAGGGTTAGGGTTAGGGTTAGGGTTAGGGTTAGGGTACGGCTTAGGGTACGGGTGAGGGTACGGGTGAGGGTACTGCGTAGGGTATTGGTTAGGGTTAGGGTACGGCTTAGGATACGGGTTAGGGTACGGGTTAGGGTACGGCGTAGGGTATGGGTTAGGGTTAGGGTTAGGGTTAGGGTTAGGGTTAGGGTTAGGGTACGGCTTAGGGTACGGGTTAGGGTACGGGTGAGGGTATGGCGTAGGGTATAGGTTAGGGTTAGGGTTAGGGTTAGGGTACGGCTTAGGATACGGGTTAGGGTACGGGTGAGGGTACGGCGTAGCGTATGGGTTAGGGTTAGGGTTAGGGTTAGGGTACGGCTTAGGGTACGGGTTAGGGTACGGGTGAGGGTACGGCGTAGGGTATAGGTTAGGGTTAGGGTTAGGGTTAGGGTACGGCTTAGGATACGGGTTAGGGTACGGGTGAGGGTACGGCGTAGCGTATGGGTTAGGGTTAGGGTTAGGGTTAGGGTACGGCTTAGGGTACGGGTTAGGGTACGGGTGAGGGTACGGCGTAGGGTATGGGTTAGGGTTAGGGTTAGGGTTAGGGTTAGTTTTAGGGTTAGGGATTGGTTTAGGGTACGGGTTAGGATTAGCGTACGTGTTAGGGTTAGGGTTTGGGTTAGGGTTAGGGTACGCGTTAGGGTTAGGGTATGGGTTAGGGTTAGGGTACACGTTAGGATTAGGGTATTTATTAAACCTATCCCACTCTCTAGATACCACTTAGCACGTAAAGGAATATTATTTGGGGTCCAGCCATGGAGAAGATTTTAGTCACTAGGATAAGATAAAGAATAAACACATTATAAAAAAATCACATTAGGATTTTCTTTTTAACCTGTTCCTTAAAACACTAGTGCTTAGGAAATCTAATGGAGGCAAAAGCAGTCAAGGGTAGTTTAGGGTTAGGGTTAGGGTTAGGGTTAGTGTTAGGGTTAGGGTACGGCTTAGGGTATGGGATAGGGGACGGGTGAGGGTACGGCGTAGGGTAGGGGTTAGGGTTAGGGTTAGGGTTAGGGTTAGGGTTAGGGTACGGCTTAGGGTACGGGTGAGGGTACGGGTGAGGGTACTGCGTAGGGTATTGGTTAGGGTTAGGGTACGGCTTAGGATACGGGTTAGGGTACGGGTTAGGGTACGGCGTAGGGTATGGGTTAGGGTTAGGGTTAGGGTTAGGGTTAGGGTTAGGGTTAGGGTACGGCTTAGGGTACGGGTTAGGGTACGGGTGAGGGTATGGCGTAGGGTATAGGTTAGGGTTAGGGTTAGGGTTAGGGTACGGCTTAGGATACGGGTTAGGGTACGGGTGAGGGTACGGCGTAGCGTATGGGTTAGGGTTAGGGTTAGGGTTAGGGTACGGCTTAGGGTACGGGTTAGGGTACGGGTGAGGGTACGGCGTAGGGTATAGGTTAGGGTTAGGGTTAGGGTTAGGGTACGGCTTAGGATACGGGTTAGGGTACGGGTGAGGGTACGGCGTAGCGTATGGGTTAGGGTTAGGGTTAGGGTTAGGGTACGGCTTAGGGTACGGGTTAGGGTACGGGTGAGGGTACGGCGTAGGGTATGGGTTAGGGTTAGGGTTAGGGTTAGGGTTAGTTTTAGGGTTAGGGATTGGTTTAGGGTACGGGTTAGGATTAGCGTACGTGTTAGGGTTAGGGTTTGGGTTAGGGTTAGGGTACGCGTTAGGGTTAGGGTATGGGTTAGGGTTAGGGTACACGTTAGGATTAGGGTATTTATTAAACCTATCCCACTCTCTAGATACCACTTAGCACGTAAAGGAATATTATTTGGGGTCCAGCCATGGAGAAGATTTTAGTCACTAGGATAAGATAAAGAATAAACACATTATAAAAAAATCACATTAGGATTTTCTTTTTAACCTGTTCCTTAAAACACTAGTGCTTAGGAAATCTAATGGAGGCAAAAGCAGTCAAGGGTAGTTTAGGGTTAGGGTTAGGGTTAGGGTTAGTGTTAGGGTTAGGGTACGGCTTAGGGTATGGGATAGGGGACGGGTGAGGGTACGGCGTAGGGTAGGGGTTAGGGTTAGGGTTAGGGTTAGGGTTAGGGTTAGGGTACGGCTTAGGGTACGGGTGAGGGTACGGGTGAGGGTACTGCGTAGGGTATTGGTTAGGGTTAGGGTACGGCTTAGGATACGGGTTAGGGTACGGGTTAGGGTACGGCGTAGGGTATGGGTTAGGGTTAGGGTTAGGGTTAGGGTTAGGGTTAGGGTTAGGGTACGGCTTAGGGTACGGGTTAGGGTACGGGTGAGGGTATGGCGTAGGGTATAGGTTAGGGTTAGGGTTAGGGTTAGGGTACGGCTTAGGATACGGGTTAGGGTACGGGTGAGGGTACGGCGTAGCGTATGGGTTAGGGTTAGGGTTAGGGTTAGGGTACGGCTTAGGGTACGGGTTAGGGTACGGGTGAGGGTACGGCGTAGGGTATAGGTTAGGGTTAGGGTTAGGGTTAGGGTACGGCTTAGGATACGGGTTAGGGTACGGGTGAGGGTACGGCGTAGCGTATGGGTTAGGGTTAGGGTTAGGGTTAGGGTACGGCTTAGGGTACGGGTTAGGGTACGGGTGAGGGTACGGCGTAGGGTATGGGTTAGGGTTAGGGTTAGGGTTAGGGTTAGTTTTAGGGTTAGGGATTGGTTTAGGGTACGGGTTAGGATTAGCGTACGTGTTAGGGTTAGGGTTTGGGTTAGGGTTAGGGTACGCGTTAGGGTTAGGGTATGGGTTAGGGTTAGGGTACACGTTAGGATTAGGGTATTTATTAAACCTATCCCACTCTCTAGATACCACTTAGCACGTAAAGGAATATTATTTGGGGTCCAGCCATGGAGAAGATTTTAGTCACTAGGATAAGATAAAGAATAAACACATTATAAAAAAATCACATTAGGATTTTCTTTTTAACCTGTTCCTTAAAACACTAGTGCTTAGGAAATCTAATGGAGGCAAAAGCAGTCAAGGGTAGTTTAGGGTTAGGGTTAGGGTTAGGGTTAGTGTTAGGGTTAGGGATTGGTTTAGGGTACGGGTTAGGATTAGCGTACGTGTTAGGGTTAGGGTTTGGGTTAGGGTTAGGGTACGCGTTAGGGTATTGGTTAGGGTTAGGGTACGGCTTAGGATACGGGTTAGGGTACGGGTTAGGGTACGGCGTAGGGTATGGGTTAGGGTTAGGGTTAGGGTTAGGGTTAGGGTTAGGGTTAGGGTACGGCTTAGGGTACGGGTTAGGGTACGGGTGAGGGTATGGCGTAGGGTATAGGTTAGGGTTAGGGTTAGGGTTAGGGTACGGCTTAGGATACGGGTTAGGGTACGGGTGAGGGTACGGCGTAGCGTATGGGTTAGGGTTAGGGTTAGGGTTAGGGTACGGCTTAGGGTACGGGTTAGGGTACGGGTGAGGGTACGGCGTAGGGTATAGGTTAGGGTTAGGGTTAGGGTTAGGGTACGGCTTAGGATACGGGTTAGGGTACGGGTGAGGGTACGGCGTAGCGTATGGGTTAGGGTTAGGGTTAGGGTTAGGGTACGGCTTAGGGTACGGGTTAGGGTACGGGTGAGGGTACGGCGTAGGGTATGGGTTAGGGTTAGGGTTAGGGTTAGGGTTAGTTTTAGGGTTAGGGATTGGTTTAGGGTACGGGTTAGGATTAGCGTACGTGTTAGGGTTAGGGTTTGGGTTAGGGTTAGGGTACGCGTTAGGGTTAGGGTATGGGTTAGGGTTAGGGTACACGTTAGGATTAGGGTATTTATTAAACCTATCCCACTCTCTAGATACCACTTAGCACGTAAAGGAATATTATTTGGGGTCCAGCCATGGAGAAGATTTTAGTCACTAGGATAAGATAAAGAATAAACACATTATAAAAAAATCACATTAGGATTTTCTTTTTAACCTGTTCCTTAAAACACTAGTGCTTAGGAAATCTAATGGAGGCAAAAGCAGTCAAGGGTAGTTTAGGGTTAGGGTTAGGGTTAGGGTTAGTGTTAGGGTTAGGGTACGGCTTAGGGTATGGGATAGGGGACGGGTGAGGGTACGGCGTAGGGTAGGGGTTAGGGTTAGGGTTAGGGTTAGGGTTAGGGTTAGGGTACGGCTTAGGGTACGGGTGAGGGTACGGGTGAGGGTACTGCGTAGGGTATTGGTTAGGGTTAGGGTACGGCTTAGGATACGGGTTAGGGTACGGGTTAGGGTACGGCGTAGGGTATGGGTTAGGGTTAGGGTTAGGGTTAGGGTTAGGGTTAGGGTTAGGGTACGGCTTAGGGTACGGGTTAGGGTACGGGTGAGGGTATGGCGTAGGGTATAGGTTAGGGTTAGGGTTAGGGTTAGGGTACGGCTTAGGATACGGGTTAGGGTACGGGTGAGGGTACGGCGTAGCGTATGGGTTAGGGTTAGGGTTAGGGTTAGGGTACGGCTTAGGGTACGGGTTAGGGTACGGGTGAGGGTACGGCGTAGGGTATAGGTTAGGGTTAGGGTTAGGGTTAGGGTACGGCTTAGGATACGGGTTAGGGTACGGGTGAGGGTACGGCGTAGCGTATGGGTTAGGGTTAGGGTTAGGGTTAGGGTACGGCTTAGGGTACGGGTTAGGGTACGGGTGAGGGTACGGCGTAGGGTATGGGTTAGGGTTAGGGTTAGGGTTAGGGTTAGTTTTAGGGTTAGGGATTGGTTTAGGGTACGGGTTAGGATTAGCGTACGTGTTAGGGTTAGGGTTTGGGTTAGGGTTAGGGTACGCGTTAGGGTTAGGGTATGGGTTAGGGTTAGGGTACACGTTAGGATTAGGGTATTTATTAAACCTATCCCACTCTCTAGATACCACTTAGCACGTAAAGGAATATTATTTGGGGTCCAGCCATGGAGAAGATTTTAGTCACTAGGATAAGATAAAGAATAAACACATTATAAAAAAATCACATTAGGATTTTCTTTTTAACCTGTTCCTTAAAACACTAGTGCTTAGGAAATCTAATGGAGGCAAAAGCAGTCAAGGGTAGTTTAGGGTTAGGGTTAGGGTTAGGGTTAGTGTTAGGGTTAGGGTACGGCTTAGGGTATGGGATAGGGGACGGGTGAGGGTACGGCGTAGGGTAGGGGTTAGGGTTAGGGTTAGGGTTAGGGTTAGGGTTAGGGTACGGCTTAGGGTACGGGTGAGGGTACGGGTGAGGGTACTGCGTAGGGTATTGGTTAGGGTTAGGGTACGGCTTAGGATACGGGTTAGGGTACGGGTTAGGGTACGGCGTAGGGTATGGGTTAGGGTTAGGGTTAGGGTTAGGGTTAGGGTTAGGGTTAGGGTACGGCTTAGGGTACGGGTTAGGGTACGGGTGAGGGTATGGCGTAGGGTATAGGTTAGGGTTAGGGTTAGGGTTAGGGTACGGCTTAGGATACGGGTTAGGGTACGGGTGAGGGTACGGCGTAGCGTATGGGTTAGGGTTAGGGTTAGGGTTAGGGTACGGCTTAGGGTACGGGTTAGGGTACGGGTGAGGGTACGGCGTAGGGTATAGGTTAGGGTTAGGGTTAGGGTTAGGGTACGGCTTAGGATACGGGTTAGGGTACGGGTGAGGGTACGGCGTAGCGTATGGGTTAGGGTTAGGGTTAGGGTTAGGGTACGGCTTAGGGTACGGGTTAGGGTACGGGTGAGGGTACGGCGTAGGGTATGGGTTAGGGTTAGGGTTAGGGTTAGGGTTAGTTTTAGGGTTAGGGATTGGTTTAGGGTACGGGTTAGGATTAGCGTACGTGTTAGGGTTAGGGTTTGGGTTAGGGTTAGGGTACGCGTTAGGGTTAGGGTATGGGTTAGGGTTAGGGTACACGTTAGGATTAGGGTATTTATTAAACCTATCCCACTCTCTAGATACCACTTAGCACGTAAAGGAATATTATTTGGGGTCCAGCCATGGAGAAGATTTTAGTCACTAGGATAAGATAAAGAATAAACACATTATAAAAAAATCACATTAGGATTTTCTTTTTAACCTGTTCCTTAAAACACTAGTGCTTAGGAAATCTAATGGAGGCAAAAGCAGTCAAGGGTAGTTTAGGGTTAGGGTTAGGGTTAGGGTTAGTGTTAGGGTTAGGGTACGGCTTAGGGTATGGGATAGGGGACGGGTGAGGGTACGGCGTAGGGTAGGGGTTAGGGTTAGGGTTAGGGTTAGGGTTAGGGTTAGGGTACGGCTTAGGGTACGGGTGAGGGTACGGGTGAGGGTACTGCGTAGGGTATTGGTTAGGGTTAGGGTACGGCTTAGGATACGGGTTAGGGTACGGGTTAGGGTACGGCGTAGGGTATGGGTTAGGGTTAGGGTTAGGGTTAGGGTTAGGGTTAGGGTTAGGGTACGGCTTAGGGTACGGGTTAGGGTACGGGTGAGGGTATGGCGTAGGGTATAGGTTAGGGTTAGGGTTAGGGTTAGGGTACGGCTTAGGATACGGGTTAGGGTACGGGTGAGGGTACGGCGTAGCGTATGGGTTAGGGTTAGGGTTAGGGTTAGGGTACGGCTTAGGGTACGGGTTAGGGTACGGGTGAGGGTACGGCGTAGGGTATAGGTTAGGGTTAGGGTTAGGGTTAGGGTACGGCTTAGGATACGGGTTAGGGTACGGGTGAGGGTACGGCGTAGCGTATGGGTTAGGGTTAGGGTTAGGGTTAGGGTACGGCTTAGGGTACGGGTTAGGGTACGGGTGAGGGTACGGCGTAGGGTATGGGTTAGGGTTAGGGTTAGGGTTAGGGTTAGTTTTAGGGTTAGGGATTGGTTTAGGGTACGGGTTAGGATTAGCGTACGTGTTAGGGTTAGGGTTTGGGTTAGGGTTAGGGTACGCGTTAGGGTTAGGGTATGGGTTAGGGTTAGGGTACACGTTAGGATTAGGGTATTTATTAAACCTATCCCACTCTCTAGATACCACTTAGCACGTAAAGGAATATTATTTGGGGTCCAGCCATGGAGAAGATTTTAGTCACTAGGATAAGATAAAGAATAAACACATTATAAAAAAATCACATTAGGATTTTCTTTTTAACCTGTTCCTTAAAACACTAGTGCTTAGGAAATCTAATGGAGGCAAAAGCAGTCAAGGGTAGTTTAGGGTTAGGGTTAGGGTTAGGGTTAGTGTTAGGGTTAGGGATTGGTTTAGGGTACGGGTTAGGATTAGCGTACGTGTTAGGGTTAGGGTTTGGGTTAGGGTTAGGGTACGCGTTAGGGTATTGGTTAGGGTTAGGGTACGGCTTAGGATACGGGTTAGGGTACGGGTTAGGGTACGGCGTAGGGTATGGGTTAGGGTTAGGGTTAGGGTTAGGGTTAGGGTTAGGGTTAGGGTACGGCTTAGGGTACGGGTTAGGGTACGGGTGAGGGTATGGCGTAGGGTATAGGTTAGGGTTAGGGTTAGGGTTAGGGTACGGCTTAGGATACGGGTTAGGGTACGGGTGAGGGTACGGCGTAGCGTATGGGTTAGGGTTAGGGTTAGGGTTAGGGTACGGCTTAGGGTACGGGTTAGGGTACGGGTGAGGGTACGGCGTAGGGTATAGGTTAGGGTTAGGGTTAGGGTTAGGGTACGGCTTAGGATACGGGTTAGGGTACGGGTGAGGGTACGGCGTAGCGTATGGGTTAGGGTTAGGGTTAGGGTTAGGGTACGGCTTAGGGTACGGGTTAGGGTACGGGTGAGGGTACGGCGTAGGGTATGGGTTAGGGTTAGGGTTAGGGTTAGGGTTAGTTTTAGGGTTAGGGATTGGTTTAGGGTACGGGTTAGGATTAGCGTACGTGTTAGGGTTAGGGTTTGGGTTAGGGTTAGGGTACGCGTTAGGGTTAGGGTATGGGTTAGGGTTAGGGTACACGTTAGGATTAGGGTATTTATTAAACCTATCCCACTCTCTAGATACCACTTAGCACGTAAAGGAATATTATTTGGGGTCCAGCCATGGAGAAGATTTTAGTCACTAGGATAAGATAAAGAATAAACACATTATAAAAAAATCACATTAGGATTTTCTTTTTAACCTGTTCCTTAAAACACTAGTGCTTAGGAAATCTAATGGAGGCAAAAGCAGTCAAGGGTAGTTTAGGGTTAGGGTTAGGGTTAGGGTTAGTGTTAGGGTTAGGGTACGGCTTAGGGTATGGGATAGGGGACGGGTGAGGGTACGGCGTAGGGTAGGGGTTAGGGTTAGGGTTAGGGTTAGGGTTAGGGTTAGGGTACGGCTTAGGGTACGGGTGAGGGTACGGGTGAGGGTACTGCGTAGGGTATTGGTTAGGGTTAGGGTACGGCTTAGGATACGGGTTAGGGTACGGGTTAGGGTACGGCGTAGGGTATGGGTTAGGGTTAGGGTTAGGGTTAGGGTTAGGGTTAGGGTACGGCTTAGGGTACGGGTTAGGGTACGGGTGAGGGTATGGCGTAGGGTATAGGTTAGGGTTAGGGTTAGGGTTAGGGTACGGCTTAGGATACGGGTTAGGGTACGGGTGAGGGTACGGCGTAGCGTATGGGTTAGGGTTAGGGTTAGGGTTAGGGTACGGCTTAGGGTACGGGTCAGGGTACGGGTGAGGGTACGGCGTAGGGTATAGGTTAGGGTTAGGGTTAGGGTTAGGGTACGGCTTAGGATACGGGTTAGGGTACGGGTGAGGGTACGGCGTAGCGTATGGGTTAGGGTTAGGGTTAGGGTTAGGGTACGGCTTAGGGTACGGGTTAGGGTACGGGTGAGGGTACGGCGTAGGGTATGGGTTAGGGTTAGGGTTAGGGTTAGGGTTAGTTTTAGGGTTAGGGATTGGTTTAGGGTACGGGTTAGGATTAGCGTACGTGTTAGGGTTAGGGTTTGGGTTAGGGTTAGGGTACGCGTTAGGGTTAGGGTATGGGTTAGGGTTAGGGTACACGTTAGGATTAGGGTATTTATTAAACCTATCCCACTCTCTAGATACCACTTAGCACGTAAAGGAATATTATTTGGGGTCCAGCCATGGAGAAGATTTTAGTCACTAGGATAAGATAAAGAATAAACACATTATAAAAAAATCACATTAGGATTTTCTTTTTAACCTGTTCCTTAAAACACTAGTGCTTAGGAAATCTAATGGAGGCAAAAGCAGTCAAGGGTAGTTTAGGGTTAGGGTTAGGGTTAGGGTTAGTGTTAGGGTTAGGGTACGGCTTAGGGTATGGGATAGGGGACGGGTGAGGGTACGGCGTAGGGTAGGGGTTAGGGTTAGGGTTAGGGTTAGGGTTAGGGTTAGGGTACGGCTTAGGGTACGGGTGAGGGTACGGGTGAGGGTACTGCGTAGGGTATTGGTTAGGGTTAGGGTACGGCTTAGGATACGGGTTAGGGTACGGGTTAGGGTACGGCGTAGGGTATGGGTTAGGGTTAGGGTTAGGGTTAGGGTTAGGGTTAGGGTTAGGGTACGGCTTAGGGTACGGGTTAGGGTACGGGTGAGGGTATGGCGTAGGGTATAGGTTAGGGTTAGGGTTAGGGTTAGGGTACGGCTTAGGATACGGGTTAGGGTACGGGTGAGGGTACGGCGTAGCGTATGGGTTAGGGTTAGGGTTAGGGTTAGGGTACGGCTTAGGGTACGGGTTAGGGTACGGGTGAGGGTACGGCGTAGGGTATAGGTTAGGGTTAGGGTTAGGGTTAGGGTACGGCTTAGGATACGGGTTAGGGTACGGGTGAGGGTACGGCGTAGCGTATGGGTTAGGGTTAGGGTTAGGGTTAGGGTACGGCTTAGGGTACGGGTTAGGGTACGGGTGAGGGTACGGCGTAGGGTATGGGTTAGGGTTAGGGTTAGGGTTAGGGTTAGTTTTAGGGTTAGGGATTGGTTTAGGGTACGGGTTAGGATTAGCGTACGTGTTAGGGTTAGGGTTTGGGTTAGGGTTAGGGTACGCGTTAGGGTTAGGGTATGGGTTAGGGTTAGGGTACACGTTAGGATTAGGGTATTTATTAAACCTATCCCACTCTCTAGATACCACTTAGCACGTAAAGGAATATTATTTGGGGTCCAGCCATGGAGAAGATTTTAGTCACTAGGATAAGATAAAGAATAAACACATTATAAAAAAATCACATTAGGATTTTCTTTTTAACCTGTTCCTTAAAACACTAGTGCTTAGGAAATCTAATGGAGGCAAAAGCAGTCAAGGGTAGTTTAGGGTTAGGGTTAGGGTTAGGGTTAGTGTTAGGGTTAGGGTACGGCTTAGGGTATGGGATAGGGGACGGGTGAGGGTACGGCGTAGGGTAGGGGTTAGGGTTAGGGTTAGGGTTAGGGTTAGGGTTAGGGTACGGCTTAGGGTACGGGTGAGGGTACGGGTGAGGGTACTGCGTAGGGTATTGGTTAGGGTTAGGGTACGGCTTAGGATACGGGTTAGGGTACGGGTTAGGGTACGGCGTAGGGTATGGGTTAGGGTTAGGGTTAGGGTTAGGGTTAGGGTTAGGGTTAGGGTACGGCTTAGGGTACGGGTTAGGGTACGGGTGAGGGTATGGCGTAGGGTATAGGTTAGGGTTAGGGTTAGGGTTAGGGTACGGCTTAGGATACGGGTTAGGGTACGGGTGAGGGTACGGCGTAGCGTATGGGTTAGGGTTAGGGTTAGGGTTAGGGTACGGCTTAGGGTACGGGTTAGGGTACGGGTGAGGGTACGGCGTAGGGTATAGGTTAGGGTTAGGGTTAGGGTTAGGGTACGGCTTAGGATACGGGTTAGGGTACGGGTGAGGGTACGGCGTAGCGTATGGGTTAGGGTTAGGGTTAGGGTTAGGGTACGGCTTAGGGTACGGGTTAGGGTACGGGTGAGGGTACGGCGTAGGGTATGGGTTAGGGTTAGGGTTAGGGTTAGGGTTAGTTTTAGGGTTAGGGATTGGTTTAGGGTACGGGTTAGGATTAGCGTACGTGTTAGGGTTAGGGTTTGGGTTAGGGTTAGGGTACGCGTTAGGGTTAGGGTATGGGTTAGGGTTAGGGTACACGTTAGGATTAGGGTATTTATTAAACCTATCCCACTCTCTAGATACCACTTAGCACGTAAAGGAATATTATTTGGGGTCCAGCCATGGAGAAGATTTTAGTCACTAGGATAAGATAAAGAATAAACACATTATAAAAAAATCACATTAGGATTTTCTTTTTAACCTGTTCCTTAAAACACTAGTGCTTAGGAAATCTAATGGAGGCAAAAGCAGTCAAGGGTAGTTTAGGGTTAGGGTTAGGGTTAGGGTTAGTGTTAGGGTTAGGGTACGGCTTAGGGTATGGGATAGGGGACGGGTGAGGGTACGGCGTAGGGTAGGGGTTAGGGTTAGGGTTAGGGTTAGGGTTAGGGTTAGGGTACGGCTTAGGGTACGGGTGAGGGTACGGGTGAGGGTACTGCGTAGGGTATTGGTTAGGGTTAGGGTACGGCTTAGGATACGGGTTAGGGTACGGGTTAGGGTACGGCGTAGGGTATGGGTTAGGGTTAGGGTTAGGGTTAGGGTTAGGGTTAGGGTTAGGGTACGGCTTAGGGTACGGGTTAGGGTACGGGTGAGGGTATGGCGTAGGGTATAGGTTAGGGTTAGGGTTAGGGTTAGGGTACGGCTTAGGATACGGGTTAGGGTACGGGTGAGGGTACGGCGTAGCGTATGGGTTAGGGTTAGGGTTAGGGTTAGGGTACGGCTTAGGGTACGGGTTAGGGTACGGGTGAGGGTACGGCGTAGGGTATAGGTTAGGGTTAGGGTTAGGGTTAGGGTACGGCTTAGGATACGGGTTAGGGTACGGGTGAGGGTACGGCGTAGCGTATGGGTTAGGGTTAGGGTTAGGGTTAGGGTACGGCTTAGGGTACGGGTTAGGGTACGGGTGAGGGTACGGCGTAGGGTATGGGTTAGGGTTAGGGTTAGGGTTAGGGTTAGTTTTAGGGTTAGGGATTGGTTTAGGGTACGGGTTAGGATTAGCGTACGTGTTAGGGTTAGGGTTTGGGTTAGGGTTAGGGTACGCGTTAGGGTTAGGGTATGGGTTAGGGTTAGGGTACACGTTAGGATTAGGGTATTTATTAAACCTATCCCACTCTCTAGATACCACTTAGCACGTAAAGGAATATTATTTGGGGTCCAGCCATGGAGAAGATTTTAGTCACTAGGATAAGATAAAGAATAAACACATTATAAAAAAATCACATTAGGATTTTCTTTTTAACCTGTTCCTTAAAACACTAGTGCTTAGGAAATCTAATGGAGGCAAAAGCAGTCAAGGGTAGTTTAGGGTTAGGGTTAGGGTTAGGGTTAGTGTTAGGGTTAGGGTACGGCTTAGGGTATGGGATAGGGGACGGGTGAGGGTACGGCGTAGGGTAGGGGTTAGGGTTAGGGTTAGGGTTAGGGTTAGGGTTAGGGTACGGCTTAGGGTACGGGTGAGGGTACGGGTGAGGGTACTGCGTAGGGTATTGGTTAGGGTTAGGGTACGGCTTAGGATACGGGTTAGGGTACGGGTTAGGGTACGGCGTAGGGTATGGGTTAGGGTTAGGGTTAGGGTTAGGGTTAGGGTTAGGGTTAGGGTACGGCTTAGGGTACGGGTTAGGGTACGGGTGAGGGTATGGCGTAGGGTATAGGTTAGGGTTAGGGTTAGGGTTAGGGTACGGCTTAGGATACGGGTTAGGGTACGGGTGAGGGTACGGCGTAGCGTATGGGTTAGGGTTAGGGTTAGGGTTAGGGTACGGCTTAGGGTACGGGTTAGGGTACGGGTGAGGGTACGGCGTAGGGTATAGGTTAGGGTTAGGGTTAGGGTTAGGGTACGGCTTAGGATACGGGTTAGGGTACGGGTGAGGGTACGGCGTAGCGTATGGGTTAGGGTTAGGGTTAGGGTTAGGGTACGGCTTAGGGTACGGGTTAGGGTACGGGTGAGGGTACGGCGTAGGGTATGGGTTAGGGTTAGGGTTAGGGTTAGGGTTAGTTTTAGGGTTAGGGATTGGTTTAGGGTACGGGTTAGGATTAGCGTACGTGTTAGGGTTAGGGTTTGGGTTAGGGTTAGGGTACGCGTTAGGGTTAGGGTATGGGTTAGGGTTAGGGTACACGTTAGGATTAGGGTATTTATTAAACCTATCCCACTCTCTAGATACCACTTAGCACGTAAAGGAATATTATTTGGGGTCCAGCCATGGAGAAGATTTTAGTCACTAGGATAAGATAAAGAATAAACACATTATAAAAAAATCACATTAGGATTTTCTTTTTAACCTGTTCCTTAAAACACTAGTGCTTAGGAAATCTAATGGAGGCAAAAGCAGTCAAGGGTAGTTTAGGGTTAGGGTTAGGGTTAGGGTTAGTGTTAGGGTTAGGGATTGGTTTAGGGTACGGGTTAGGATTAGCGTACGTGTTAGGGTTAGGGTTTGGGTTAGGGTTAGGGTACGCGTTAGGGTATTGGTTAGGGTTAGGGTACGGCTTAGGATACGGGTTAGGGTACGGGTTAGGGTACGGCGTAGGGTATGGGTTAGGGTTAGGGTTAGGGTTAGGGTTAGGGTTAGGGTTAGGGTACGGCTTAGGGTACGGGTTAGGGTACGGGTGAGGGTATGGCGTAGGGTATAGGTTAGGGTTAGGGTTAGGGTTAGGGTACGGCTTAGGATACGGGTTAGGGTACGGGTGAGGGTACGGCGTAGCGTATGGGTTAGGGTTAGGGTTAGGGTTAGGGTACGGCTTAGGGTATGGGTTAGGGTACGGGTGAGGGTACGGCGTAGGGTATAGGTTAGGGTTAGGGTTAGGGTTAGGGTACGGCTTAGGATACGGGTTAGGGTACGGGTGAGGGTACGGCGTAGCGTATGGGTTAGGGTTAGGGTTAGGGTTAGGGTACGGCTTAGGGTACGGGTTAGGGTACGGGTGAGGGTACGGCGTAGGGTATGGGTTAGGGTTAGGGTTAGGGTTAGGGTTAGTTTTAGGGTTAGGGATTGGTTTAGGGTACGGGTTAGGATTAGCGTACGTGTTAGGGTTAGGGTTTGGGTTAGGGTTAGGGTACGCGTTAGGGTTAGGGTATGGGTTAGGGTTAGGGTACACGTTAGGATTAGGGTATTTATTAAACCTATCCCACTCTCTAGATACCACTTAGCACGTAAAGGAATATTATTTGGGGTCCAGCCATGGAGAAGATTTTAGTCACTAGGATAAGATAAAGAATAAACACATTATAAAAAAATCACATTAGGATTTTCTTTTTAACCTGTTCCTTAAAACACTAGTGCTTAGGAAATCTAATGGAGGCAAAAGCAGTCAAGGGTAGTTTAGGGTTAGGGTTAGGGTTAGGGTTAGTGTTAGGGTTAGGGTACGGCTTAGGGTATGGGATAGGGGACGGGTGAGGGTACGGCGTAGGGTAGGGGTTAGGGTTAGGGTTAGGGTTAGGGTTAGGGTTAGGGTACGGCTTAGGGTACGGGTGAGGGTACGGGTGAGGGTACTGCGTAGGGTATTGGTTAGGGTTAGGGTACGGCTTAGGATACGGGTTAGGGTACGGGTTAGGGTACGGCGTAGGGTATGGGTTAGGGTTAGGGTTAGGGTTAGGGTTAGGGTTAGGGTTAGGGTACGGCTTAGGGTACGGGTTAGGGTACGGGTGAGGGTATGGCGTAGGGTATAGGTTAGGGTTAGGGTTAGGGTTAGGGTACGGCTTAGGATACGGGTTAGGGTACGGGTGAGGGTACGGCGTAGCGTATGGGTTAGGGTTAGGGTTAGGGTTAGGGTACGGCTTAGGGTACGGGTTAGGGTACGGGTGAGGGTACGGCGTAGGGTATAGGTTAGGGTTAGGGTTAGGGTTAGGGTACGGCTTAGGATACGGGTTAGGGTACGGGTGAGGGTACGGCGTAGCGTATGGGTTAGGGTTAGGGTTAGGGTTAGGGTACGGCTTAGGGTACGGGTTAGGGTACGGGTGAGGGTACGGCGTAGGGTATGGGTTAGGGTTAGGGTTAGGGTTAGGGTTAGTTTTAGGGTTAGGGATTGGTTTAGGGTACGGGTTAGGATTAGCGTACGTGTTAGGGTTAGGGTTTGGGTTAGGGTTAGGGTACGCGTTAGGGTTAGGGTATGGGTTAGGGTTAGGGTACACGTTAGGATTAGGGTATTTATTAAACCTATCCCACTCTCTAGATACCACTTAGCACGTAAAGGAATATTATTTGGGGTCCAGCCATGGAGAAGATTTTAGTCACTAGGATAAGATAAAGAATAAACACATTATAAAAAAATCACATTAGGATTTTCTTTTTAACCTGTTCCTTAAAACACTAGTGCTTAGGAAATCTAATGGAGGCAAAAGCAGTCAAGGGTAGTTTAGGGTTAGGGTTAGGGTTAGGGTTAGTGTTAGGGTTAGGGTACGGCTTAGGGTATGGGATAGGGGACGGGTGAGGGTACGGCGTAGGGTAGGGGTTAGGGTTAGGGTTAGGGTTAGGGTTAGGGTTAGGGTACGGCTTAGGGTACGGGTGAGGGTACGGGTGAGGGTACTGCGTAGGGTATTGGTTAGGGTTAGGGTACGGCTTAGGATACGGGTTAGGGTACGGGTTAGGGTACGGCGTAGGGTATGGGTTAGGGTTAGGGTTAGGGTTAGGGTTAGGGTTAGGGTTAGGGTACGGCTTAGGGTACGGGTTAGGGTACGGGTGAGGGTATGGCGTAGGGTATAGGTTAGGGTTAGGGTTAGGGTTAGGGTACGGCTTAGGATACGGGTTAGGGTACGGGTGAGGGTACGGCGTAGCGTATGGGTTAGGGTTAGGGTTAGGGTTAGGGTACGGCTTAGGGTACGGGTTAGGGTACGGGTGAGGGTACGGCGTAGGGTATAGGTTAGGGTTAGGGTTAGGGTTAGGGTACGGCTTAGGATACGGGTTAGGGTACGGGTGAGGGTACGGCGTAGCGTATGGGTTAGGGTTAGGGTTAGGGTTAGGGTACGGCTTAGGGTACGGGTTAGGGTACGGGTGAGGGTACGGCGTAGGGTATGGGTTAGGGTTAGGGTTAGGGTTAGGGTTAGTTTTAGGGTTAGGGATTGGTTTAGGGTACGGGTTAGGATTAGCGTACGTGTTAGGGTTAGGGTTTGGGTTAGGGTTAGGGTACGCGTTAGGGTTAGGGTATGGGTTAGGGTTAGGGTACACGTTAGGATTAGGGTATTTATTAAACCTATCCCACTCTCTAGATACCACTTAGCACGTAAAGGAATATTATTTGGGGTCCAGCCATGGAGAAGATTTTAGTCACTAGGATAAGATAAAGAATAAACACATTATAAAAAAATCACATTAGGATTTTCTTTTTAACCTGTTCCTTAAAACACTAGTGCTTAGGAAATCTAATGGAGGCAAAAGCAGTCAAGGGTAGTTTAGGGTTAGGGTTAGGGTTAGGGTTAGTGTTAGGGTTAGGGTACGGCTTAGGGTATGGGATAGGGGACGGGTGAGGGTACGGCGTAGGGTAGGGGTTAGGGTTAGGGTTAGGGTTAGGGTTAGGGTTAGGGTACGGCTTAGGGTACGGGTGAGGGTACGGGTGAGGGTACTGCGTAGGGTATTGGTTAGGGTTAGGGTACGGCTTAGGATACGGGTTAGGGTACGGGTTAGGGTACGGCGTAGGGTATGGGTTAGGGTTAGGGTTAGGGTTAGGGTTAGGGTTAGGGTTAGGGTACGGCTTAGGGTACGGGTTAGGGTACGGGTGAGGGTATGGCGTAGGGTATAGGTTAGGGTTAGGGTTAGGGTTAGGGTACGGCTTAGGATACGGGTTAGGGTACGGGTGAGGGTACGGCGTAGCGTATGGGTTAGGGTTAGGGTTAGGGTTAGGGTACGGCTTAGGGTACGGGTTAGGGTACGGGTGAGGGTACGGCGTAGGGTATAGGTTAGGGTTAGGGTTAGGGTTAGGGTACGGCTTAGGATACGGGTTAGGGTACGGGTGAGGGTACGGCGTAGCGTATGGGTTAGGGTTAGGGTTAGGGTTAGGGTACGGCTTAGGGTACGGGTTAGGGTACGGGTGAGGGTACGGCGTAGGGTATGGGTTAGGGTTAGGGTTAGGGTTAGGGTTAGTTTTAGGGTTAGGGATTGGTTTAGGGTACGGGTTAGGATTAGCGTACGTGTTAGGGTTAGGGTTTGGGTTAGGGTTAGGGTACGCGTTAGGGTTAGGGTATGGGTTAGGGTTAGGGTACACGTTAGGATTAGGGTATTTATTAAACCTATCCCACTCTCTAGATACCACTTAGCACGTAAAGGAATATTATTTGGGGTCCAGCCATGGAGAAGATTTTAGTCACTAGGATAAGATAAAGAATAAACACATTATAAAAAAATCACATTAGGATTTTCTTTTTAACCTGTTCCTTAAAACACTAGTGCTTAGGAAATCTAATGGAGGCAAAAGCAGTCAAGGGTAGTTTAGGGTTAGGGTTAGGGTTAGGGTTAGTGTTAGGGTTAGGGATTGGTTTAGGGTACGGGTTAGGATTAGCGTACGTGTTAGGGTTAGGGTTTGGGTTAGGGTTAGGGTACGCGTTAGGGTATTGGTTAGGGTTAGGGTACGGCTTAGGATACGGGTTAGGGTACGGGTTAGGGTACGGCGTAGGGTATGGGTTAGGGTTAGGGTTAGGGTTAGGGTTAGGGTTAGGGTTAGGGTACGGCTTAGGGTACGGGTTAGGGTACGGGTGAGGGTATGGCGTAGGGTATAGGTTAGGGTTAGGGTTAGGGTTAGGGTACGGCTTAGGATACGGGTTAGGGTACGGGTGAGGGTACGGCGTAGCGTATGGGTTAGGGTTAGGGTTAGGGTTAGGGTACGGCTTAGGGTACGGGTTAGGGTACGGGTGAGGGTACGGCGTAGGGTATAGGTTAGGGTTAGGGTTAGGGTTAGGGTACGGCTTAGGATACGGGTTAGGGTACGGGTGAGGGTACGGCGTAGCGTATGGGTTAGGGTTAGGGTTAGGGTTAGGGTACGGCTTAGGGTACGGGTTAGGGTACGGGTGAGGGTACGGCGTAGGGTATGGGTTAGGGTTAGGGTTAGGGTTAGGGTTAGTTTTAGGGTTAGGGATTGGTTTAGGGTACGGGTTAGGATTAGCGTACGTGTTAGGGTTAGGGTTTGGGTTAGGGTTAGGGTACGCGTTAGGGTTAGGGTATGGGTTAGGGTTAGGGTACACGTTAGGATTAGGGTATTTATTAAACCTATCCCACTCTCTAGATACCACTTAGCACGTAAAGGAATATTATTTGGGGTCCAGCCATGGAGAAGATTTTAGTCACTAGGATAAGATAAAGAATAAACACATTATAAAAAAATCACATTAGGATTTTCTTTTTAACCTGTTCCTTAAAACACTAGTGCTTAGGAAATCTAATGGAGGCAAAAGCAGTCAAGGGTAGTTTAGGGTTAGGGTTAGGGTTAGGGTTAGTGTTAGGGTTAGGGTACGGCTTAGGGTATGGGATAGGGGACGGGTGAGGGTACGGCGTAGGGTAGGGGTTAGGGTTAGGGTTAGGGTTAGGGTTAGGGTTAGGGTACGGCTTAGGGTACGGGTGAGGGTACGGGTGAGGGTACTGCGTAGGGTATTGGTTAGGGTTAGGGTACGGCTTAGGATACGGGTTAGGGTACGGGTTAGGGTACGGCGTAGGGTATGGGTTAGGGTTAGGGTTAGGGTTAGGGTTAGGGTTAGGGTTAGGGTACGGCTTAGGGTACGGGTTAGGGTACGGGTGAGGGTATGGCGTAGGGTATAGGTTAGGGTTAGGGTTAGGGTTAGGGTACGGCTTAGGATACGGGTTAGGGTACGGGTGAGGGTACGGCGTAGCGTATGGGTTAGGGTTAGGGTTAGGGTTAGGGTACGGCTTAGGGTACGGGTTAGGGTACGGGTGAGGGTACGGCGTAGGGTATAGGTTAGGGTTAGGGTTAGGGTTAGGGTACGGCTTAGGATACGGGTTAGGGTACGGGTGAGGGTACGGCGTAGCGTATGGGTTAGGGTTAGGGTTAGGGTTAGGGTACGGCTTAGGGTACGGGTTAGGGTACGGGTGAGGGTACGGCGTAGGGTATGGGTTAGGGTTAGGGTTAGGGTTAGGGTTAGTTTTAGGGTTAGGGATTGGTTTAGGGTACGGGTTAGGATTAGCGTACGTGTTAGGGTTAGGGTTTGGGTTAGGGTTAGGGTACGCGTTAGGGTTAGGGTATGGGTTAGGGTTAGGGTACACGTTAGGATTAGGGTATTTATTAAACCTATCCCACTCTCTAGATACCACTTAGCACGTAAAGGAATATTATTTGGGGTCCAGCCATGGAGAAGATTTTAGTCACTAGGATAAGATAAAGAATAAACACATTATAAAAAAATCACATTAGGATTTTCTTTTTAACCTGTTCCTTAAAACACTAGTGCTTAGGAAATCTAATGGAGGCAAAAGCAGTCAAGGGTAGTTTAGGGTTAGGGTTAGGGTTAGGGTTAGTGTTAGGGTTAGGGTACGGCTTAGGGTATGGGATAGGGGACGGGTGAGGGTACGGCGTAGGGTAGGGGTTAGGGTTAGGGTTAGGGTTAGGGTTAGGGTTAGGGTACGGCTTAGGGTACGGGTGAGGGTACGGGTGAGGGTACTGCGTAGGGTATTGGTTAGGGTTAGGGTACGGCTTAGGATACGGGTTAGGGTACGGGTTAGGGTACGGCGTAGGGTATGGGTTAGGGTTAGGGTTAGGGTTAGGGTTAGGGTTAGGGTTAGGGTACGGCTTAGGGTACGGGTTAGGGTACGGGTGAGGGTATGGCGTAGGGTATAGGTTAGGGTTAGGGTTAGGGTTAGGGTACGGCTTAGGATACGGGTTAGGGTACGGGTGAGGGTACGGCGTAGCGTATGGGTTAGGGTTAGGGTTAGGGTTAGGGTACGGCTTAGGGTACGGGTTAGGGTACGGGTGAGGGTACGGCGTAGGGTATAGGTTAGGGTTAGGGTTAGGGTTAGGGTACGGCTTAGGATACGGGTTAGGGTACGGGTGAGGGTACGGCGTAGCGTATGGGTTAGGGTTAGGGTTAGGGTTAGGGTACGGCTTAGGGTACGGGTTAGGGTACGGGTGAGGGTACGGCGTAGGGTATGGGTTAGGGTTAGGGTTAGGGTTAGGGTTAGTTTTAGGGTTAGGGATTGGTTTAGGGTACGGGTTAGGATTAGCGTACGTGTTAGGGTTAGGGTTTGGGTTAGGGTTAGGGTACGCGTTAGGGTTAGGGTATGGGTTAGGGTTAGGGTACACGTTAGGATTAGGGTATTTATTAAACCTATCCCACTCTCTAGATACCACTTAGCACGTAAAGGAATATTATTTGGGGTCCAGCCATGGAGAAGATTTTAGTCACTAGGATAAGATAAAGAATAAACACATTATAAAAAAATCACATTAGGATTTTCTTTTTAACCTGTTCCTTAAAACACTAGTGCTTAGGAAATCTAATGGAGGCAAAAGCAGTCAAGGGTAGTTTAGGGTTAGGGTTAGGGTTAGGGTTAGTGTTAGGGTTAGGGTACGGCTTAGGGTATGGGATAGGGGACGGGTGAGGGTACGGCGTAGGGTAGGGGTTAGGGTTAGGGTTAGGGTTAGGGTTAGGGTTAGGGTACGGCTTAGGGTACGGGTGAGGGTACGGGTGAGGGTACTGCGTAGGGTATTGGTTAGGGTTAGGGTACGGCTTAGGATACGGGTTAGGGTACGGGTTAGGGTACGGCGTAGGGTATGGGTTAGGGTTAGGGTTAGGGTTAGGGTTAGGGTTAGGGTTAGGGTACGGCTTAGGGTACGGGTTAGGGTACGGGTGAGGGTATGGCGTAGGGTATAGGTTAGGGTTAGGGTTAGGGTTAGGGTACGGCTTAGGATACGGGTTAGGGTACGGGTGAGGGTACGGCGTAGCGTATGGGTTAGGGTTAGGGTTAGGGTTAGGGTACGGCTTAGGGTACGGGTTAGGGTACGGGTGAGGGTACGGCGTAGGGTATAGGTTAGGGTTAGGGTTAGGGTTAGGGTACGGCTTAGGATACGGGTTAGGGTACGGGTGAGGGTACGGCGTAGCGTATGGGTTAGGGTTAGGGTTAGGGTTAGGGTACGGCTTAGGGTACGGGTTAGGGTACGGGTGAGGGTACGGCGTAGGGTATGGGTTAGGGTTAGGGTTAGGGTTAGGGTTAGTTTTAGGGTTAGGGATTGGTTTAGGGTACGGGTTAGGATTAGCGTACGTGTTAGGGTTAGGGTTTGGGTTAGGGTTAGGGTACGCGTTAGGGTTAGGGTATGGGTTAGGGTTAGGGTACACGTTAGGATTAGGGTATTTATTAAACCTATCCCACTCTCTAGATACCACTTAGCACGTAAAGGAATATTATTTGGGGTCCAGCCATGGAGAAGATTTTAGTCACTAGGATAAGATAAAGAATAAACACATTATAAAAAAATCACATTAGGATTTTCTTTTTAACCTGTTCCTTAAAACACTAGTGCTTAGGAAATCTAATGGAGGCAAAAGCAGTCAAGGGTAGTTTAGGGTTAGGGTTAGGGTTAGGGTTAGTGTTAGGGTTAGGGTACGGCTTAGGGTATGGGATAGGGGACGGGTGAGGGTACGGCGTAGGGTAGGGGTTAGGGTTAGGGTTAGGGTTAGGGTTAGGGTTAGGGTACGGCTTAGGGTACGGGTGAGGGTACGGGTGAGGGTACTGCGTAGGGTATTGGTTAGGGTTAGGGTACGGCTTAGGATACGGGTTAGGGTACGGGTTAGGGTACGGCGTAGGGTATGGGTTAGGGTTAGGGTTAGGGTTAGGGTTAGGGTTAGGGTTAGGGTACGGCTTAGGGTACGGGTTAGGGTACGGGTGAGGGTATGGCGTAGGGTATAGGTTAGGGTTAGGGTTAGGGTTAGGGTACGGCTTAGGATACGGGTTAGGGTACGGGTGAGGGTACGGCGTAGCGTATGGGTTAGGGTTAGGGTTAGGGTTAGGGTACGGCTTAGGGTACGGGTTAGGGTACGGGTGAGGGTACGGCGTAGGGTATAGGTTAGGGTTAGGGTTAGGGTTAGGGTACGGCTTAGGATACGGGTTAGGGTACGGGTGAGGGTACGGCGTAGCGTATGGGTTAGGGTTAGGGTTAGGGTTAGGGTACGGCTTAGGGTACGGGTTAGGGTACGGGTGAGGGTACGGCGTAGGGTATGGGTTAGGGTTAGGGTTAGGGTTAGGGTTAGTTTTAGGGTTAGGGATTGGTTTAGGGTACGGGTTAGGATTAGCGTACGTGTTAGGGTTAGGGTTTGGGTTAGGGTTAGGGTACGCGTTAGGGTTAGGGTATGGGTTAGGGTTAGGGTACACGTTAGGATTAGGGTATTTATTAAACCTATCCCACTCTCTAGATACCACTTAGCACGTAAAGGAATATTATTTGGGGTCCAGCCATGGAGAAGATTTTAGTCACTAGGATAAGATAAAGAATAAACACATTATAAAAAAATCACATTAGGATTTTCTTTTTAACCTGTTCCTTAAAACACTAGTGCTTAGGAAATCTAATGGAGGCAAAAGCAGTCAAGGGTAGTTTAGGGTTAGGGTTAGGGTTAGGGTTAGTGTTAGGGTTAGGGTACGGCTTAGGGTATGGGATAGGGGACGGGTGAGGGTACGGCGTAGGGTAGGGGTTAGGGTTAGGGTTAGGGTTAGGGTTAGGGTTAGGGTACGGCTTAGGGTACGGGTGAGGGTACGGGTGAGGGTACTGCGTAGGGTATTGGTTAGGGTTAGGGTACGGCTTAGGATACGGGTTAGGGTACGGGTTAGGGTACGGCGTAGGGTATGGGTTAGGGTTAGGGTTAGGGTTAGGGTTAGGGTTAGGGTTAGGGTACGGCTTAGGGTACGGGTTAGGGTACGGGTGAGGGTATGGCGTAGGGTATAGGTTAGGGTTAGGGTTAGGGTTAGGGTACGGCTTAGGATACGGGTTAGGGTACGGGTGAGGGTACGGCGTAGCGTATGGGTTAGGGTTAGGGTTAGGGTTAGGGTACGGCTTAGGGTACGGGTTAGGGTACGGGTGAGGGTACGGCGTAGGGTATAGGTTAGGGTTAGGGTTAGGGTTAGGGTACGGCTTAGGATACGGGTTAGGGTACGGGTGAGGGTACGGCGTAGCGTATGGGTTAGGGTTAGGGTTAGGGTTAGGGTACGGCTTAGGGTACGGGTTAGGGTACGGGTGAGGGTACGGCGTAGGGTATGGGTTAGGGTTAGGGTTAGGGTTAGGGTTAGTTTTAGGGTTAGGGATTGGTTTAGGGTACGGGTTAGGATTAGCGTACGTGTTAGGGTTAGGGTTTGGGTTAGGGTTAGGGTACGCGTTAGGGTTAGGGTATGGGTTAGGGTTAGGGTACACGTTAGGATTAGGGTATTTATTAAACCTATCCCACTCTCTAGATACCACTTAGCACGTAAAGGAATATTATTTGGGGTCCAGCCATGGAGAAGATTTTAGTCACTAGGATAAGATAAAGAATAAACACATTATAAAAAAATCACATTAGGATTTTCTTTTTAACCTGTTCCTTAAAACACTAGTGCTTAGGAAATCTAATGGAGGCAAAAGCAGTCAAGGGTAGTTTAGGGTTAGGGTTAGGGTTAGGGTTAGTGTTAGGGTTAGGGATTGGTTTAGGGTACGGGTTAGGATTAGCGTACGTGTTAGGGTTAGGGTTTGGGTTAGGGTTAGGGTACGCGTTAGGGTATTGGTTAGGGTTAGGGTACGGCTTAGGATACGGGTTAGGGTACGGGTTAGGGTACGGCGTAGGGTATGGGTTAGGGTTAGGGTTAGGGTTAGGGTTAGGGTTAGGGTTAGGGTACGGCTTAGGGTACGGGTTAGGGTACGGGTGAGGGTATGGCGTAGGGTATAGGTTAGGGTTAGGGTTAGGGTTAGGGTACGGCTTAGGATACGGGTTAGGGTACGGGTGAGGGTACGGCGTAGCGTATGGGTTAGGGTTAGGGTTAGGGTTAGGGTACGGCTTAGGGTACGGGTTAGGGTACGGGTGAGGGTACGGCGTAGGGTATAGGTTAGGGTTAGGGTTAGGGTTAGGGTACGGCTTAGGATACGGGTTAGGGTACGGGTGAGGGTACGGCGTAGCGTATGGGTTAGGGTTAGGGTTAGGGTTAGGGTACGGCTTAGGGTACGGGTTAGGGTACGGGTGAGGGTACGGCGTAGGGTATGGGTTAGGGTTAGGGTTAGGGTTAGGGTTAGTTTTAGGGTTAGGGATTGGTTTAGGGTACGGGTTAGGATTAGCGTACGTGTTAGGGTTAGGGTTTGGGTTAGGGTTAGGGTACGCGTTAGGGTTAGGGTATGGGTTAGGGTTAGGGTACACGTTAGGATTAGGGTATTTATTAAACCTATCCCACTCTCTAGATACCACTTAGCACGTAAAGGAATATTATTTGGGGTCCAGCCATGGAGAAGATTTTAGTCACTAGGATAAGATAAAGAATAAACACATTATAAAAAAATCACATTAGGATTTTCTTTTTAACCTGTTCCTTAAAACACTAGTGCTTAGGAAATCTAATGGAGGCAAAAGCAGTCAAGGGTAGTTTAGGGTTAGGGTTAGGGTTAGGGTTAGTGTTAGGGTTAGGGTACGGCTTAGGGTATGGGATAGGGGACGGGTGAGGGTACGGCGTAGGGTAGGGGTTAGGGTTAGGGTTAGGGTTAGGGTTAGGGTTAGGGTACGGCTTAGGGTACGGGTGAGGGTACGGGTGAGGGTACTGCGTAGGGTATTGGTTAGGGTTAGGGTACGGCTTAGGATACGGGTTAGGGTACGGGTTAGGGTACGGCGTAGGGTATGGGTTAGGGTTAGGGTTAGGGTTAGGGTTAGGGTTAGGGTTAGGGTACGGCTTAGGGTACGGGTTAGGGTACGGGTGAGGGTATGGCGTAGGGTATAGGTTAGGGTTAGGGTTAGGGTTAGGGTACGGCTTAGGATACGGGTTAGGGTACGGGTGAGGGTACGGCGTAGCGTATGGGTTAGGGTTAGGGTTAGGGTTAGGGTACGGCTTAGGGTACGGGTTAGGGTACGGGTGAGGGTACGGCGTAGGGTATAGGTTAGGGTTAGGGTTAGGGTTAGGGTACGGCTTAGGATACGGGTTAGGGTACGGGTGAGGGTACGGCGTAGCGTATGGGTTAGGGTTAGGGTTAGGGTTAGGGTACGGCTTAGGGTACGGGTTAGGGTACGGGTGAGGGTACGGCGTAGGGTATGGGTTAGGGTTAGGGTTAGGGTTAGGGTTAGTTTTAGGGTTAGGGATTGGTTTAGGGTACGGGTTAGGATTAGCGTACGTGTTAGGGTTAGGGTTTGGGTTAGGGTTAGGGTACGCGTTAGGGTTAGGGTATGGGTTAGGGTTAGGGTACACGTTAGGATTAGGGTATTTATTAAACCTATCCCACTCTCTAGATACCACTTAGCACGTAAAGGAATATTATTTGGGGTCCAGCCATGGAGAAGATTTTAGTCACTAGGATAAGATAAAGAATAAACACATTATAAAAAAATCACATTAGGATTTTCTTTTTAACCTGTTCCTTAAAACACTAGTGCTTAGGAAATCTAATGGAGGCAAAAGCAGTCAAGGGTAGTTTAGGGTTAGGGTTAGGGTTAGGGTTAGTGTTAGGGTTAGGGTACGGCTTAGGGTATGGGATAGGGGACGGGTGAGGGTACGGCGTAGGGTAGGGGTTAGGGTTAGGGTTAGGGTTAGGGTTAGGGTTAGGGTACGGCTTAGGGTACGGGTGAGGGTACGGGTGAGGGTACTGCGTAGGGTATTGGTTAGGGTTAGGGTACGGCTTAGGATACGGGTTAGGGTACGGGTTAGGGTACGGCGTAGGGTATGGGTTAGGGTTAGGGTTAGGGTTAGGGTTAGGGTTAGGGTTAGGGTACGGCTTAGGGTACGGGTTAGGGTACGGGTGAGGGTATGGCGTAGGGTATAGGTTAGGGTTAGGGTTAGGGTTAGGGTACGGCTTAGGATACGGGTTAGGGTACGGGTGAGGGTACGGCGTAGCGTATGGGTTAGGGTTAGGGTTAGGGTTAGGGTACGGCTTAGGGTACGGGTTAGGGTACGGGTGAGGGTACGGCGTAGGGTATAGGTTAGGGTTAGGGTTAGGGTTAGGGTACGGCTTAGGATACGGGTTAGGGTACGGGTGAGGGTACGGCGTAGCGTATGGGTTAGGGTTAGGGTTAGGGTTAGGGTACGGCTTAGGGTACGGGTTAGGGTACGGGTGAGGGTACGGCGTAGGGTATGGGTTAGGGTTAGGGTTAGGGTTAGGGTTAGTTTTAGGGTTAGGGATTGGTTTAGGGTACGGGTTAGGATTAGCGTACGTGTTAGGGTTAGGGTTTGGGTTAGGGTTAGGGTACGCGTTAGGGTTAGGGTATGGGTTAGGGTTAGGGTACACGTTAGGATTAGGGTATTTATTAAACCTATCCCACTCTCTAGATACCACTTAGCACGTAAAGGAATATTATTTGGGGTCCAGCCATGGAGAAGATTTTAGTCACTAGGATAAGATAAAGAATAAACACATTATAAAAAAATCACATTAGGATTTTCTTTTTAACCTGTTCCTTAAAACACTAGTGCTTAGGAAATCTAATGGAGGCAAAAGCAGTCAAGGGTAGTTTAGGGTTAGGGTTAGGGTTAGGGTTAGTGTTAGGGTTAGGGTACGGCTTAGGGTATGGGATAGGGGACGGGTGAGGGTACGGCGTAGGGTAGGGGTTAGGGTTAGGGTTAGGGTTAGGGTTAGGGTTAGGGTACGGCTTAGGGTACGGGTGAGGGTACGGGTGAGGGTACTGCGTAGGGTATTGGTTAGGGTTAGGGTACGGCTTAGGATACGGGTTAGGGTACGGGTTAGGGTACGGCGTAGGGTATGGGTTAGGGTTAGGGTTAGGGTTAGGGTTAGGGTTAGGGTTAGGGTACGGCTTAGGGTACGGGTTAGGGTACGGGTGAGGGTATGGCGTAGGGTATAGGTTAGGGTTAGGGTTAGGGTTAGGGTACGGCTTAGGATACGGGTTAGGGTACGGGTGAGGGTACGGCGTAGCGTATGGGTTAGGGTTAGGGTTAGGGTTAGGGTACGGCTTAGGGTACGGGTTAGGGTACGGGTGAGGGTACGGCGTAGGGTATAGGTTAGGGTTAGGGTTAGGGTTAGGGTACGGCTTAGGATACGGGTTAGGGTACGGGTGAGGGTACGGCGTAGCGTATGGGTTAGGGTTAGGGTTAGGGTTAGGGTACGGCTTAGGGTACGGGTTAGGGTACGGGTGAGGGTACGGCGTAGGGTATGGGTTAGGGTTAGGGTTAGGGTTAGGGTTAGTTTTAGGGTTAGGGATTGGTTTAGGGTACGGGTTAGGATTAGCGTACGTGTTAGGGTTAGGGTTTGGGTTAGGGTTAGGGTACGCGTTAGGGTTAGGGTATGGGTTAGGGTTAGGGTACACGTTAGGATTAGGGTATTTATTAAACCTATCCCACTCTCTAGATACCACTTAGCACGTAAAGGAATATTATTTGGGGTCCAGCCATGGAGAAGATTTTAGTCACTAGGATAAGATAAAGAATAAACACATTATAAAAAAATCACATTAGGATTTTCTTTTTAACCTGTTCCTTAAAACACTAGTGCTTAGGAAATCTAATGGAGGCAAAAGCAGTCAAGGGTAGTTTAGGGTTAGGGTTAGGGTTAGGGTTAGTGTTAGGGTTAGGGTACGGCTTAGGGTATGGGATAGGGGACGGGTGAGGGTACGGCGTAGGGTAGGGGTTAGGGTTAGGGTTAGGGTTAGGGTTAGGGTTAGGGTACGGCTTAGGGTACGGGTGAGGGTACGGGTGAGGGTACTGCGTAGGGTATTGGTTAGGGTTAGGGTACGGCTTAGGATACGGGTTAGGGTACGGGTTAGGGTACGGCGTAGGGTATGGGTTAGGGTTAGGGTTAGGGTTAGGGTTAGGGTTAGGGTTAGGGTACGGCTTAGGGTACGGGTTAGGGTACGGGTGAGGGTATGGCGTAGGGTATAGGTTAGGGTTAGGGTTAGGGTTAGGGTACGGCTTAGGATACGGGTTAGGGTACGGGTGAGGGTACGGCGTAGCGTATGGGTTAGGGTTAGGGTTAGGGTTAGGGTACGGCTTAGGGTACGGGTTAGGGTACGGGTGAGGGTACGGCGTAGGGTATAGGTTAGGGTTAGGGTTAGGGTTAGGGTACGGCTTAGGATACGGGTTAGGGTACGGGTGAGGGTACGGCGTAGCGTATGGGTTAGGGTTAGGGTTAGGGTTAGGGTACGGCTTAGGGTACGGGTTAGGGTACGGGTGAGGGTACGGCGTAGGGTATGGGTTAGGGTTAGGGTTAGGGTTAGGGTTAGTTTTAGGGTTAGGGATTGGTTTAGGGTACGGGTTAGGATTAGCGTACGTGTTAGGGTTAGGGTTTGGGTTAGGGTTAGGGTACGCGTTAGGGTTAGGGTATGGGTTAGGGTTAGGGTACACGTTAGGATTAGGGTATTTATTAAACCTATCCCACTCTCTAGATACCACTTAGCACGTAAAGGAATATTATTTGGGGTCCAGCCATGGAGAAGATTTTAGTCACTAGGATAAGATAAAGAATAAACACATTATAAAAAAATCACATTAGGATTTTCTTTTTAACCTGTTCCTTAAAACACTAGTGCTTAGGAAATCTAATGGAGGCAAAAGCAGTCAAGGGTAGTTTAGGGTTAGGGTTAGGGTTAGGGTTAGTGTTAGGGTTAGGGTACGGCTTAGGGTATGGGATAGGGGACGGGTGAGGGTACGGCGTAGGGTAGGGGTTAGGGTTAGGGTTAGGGTTAGGGTTAGGGTTAGGGTACGGCTTAGGGTACGGGTGAGGGTACGGGTGAGGGTACTGCGTAGGGTATTGGTTAGGGTTAGGGTACGGCTTAGGATACGGGTTAGGGTACGGGTTAGGGTACGGCGTAGGGTATGGGTTAGGGTTAGGGTTAGGGTTAGGGTTAGGGTTAGGGTTAGGGTACGGCTTAGGGTACGGGTTAGGGTACGGGTGAGGGTATGGCGTAGGGTATAGGTTAGGGTTAGGGTTAGGGTTAGGGTACGGCTTAGGATACGGGTTAGGGTACGGGTGAGGGTACGGCGTAGCGTATGGGTTAGGGTTAGGGTTAGGGTTAGGGTACGGCTTAGGGTACGGGTTAGGGTACGGGTGAGGGTACGGCGTAGGGTATAGGTTAGGGTTAGGGTTAGGGTTAGGGTACGGCTTAGGATACGGGTTAGGGTACGGGTGAGGGTACGGCGTAGCGTATGGGTTAGGGTTAGGGTTAGGGTTAGGGTACGGCTTAGGGTACGGGTTAGGGTACGGGTGAGGGTACGGCGTAGGGTATGGGTTAGGGTTAGGGTTAGGGTTAGGGTTAGTTTTAGGGTTAGGGATTGGTTTAGGGTACGGGTTAGGATTAGCGTACGTGTTAGGGTTAGGGTTTGGGTTAGGGTTAGGGTACGCGTTAGGGTTAGGGTATGGGTTAGGGTTAGGGTACACGTTAGGATTAGGGTATTTATTAAACCTATCCCACTCTCTAGATACCACTTAGCACGTAAAGGAATATTATTTGGGGTCCAGCCATGGAGAAGATTTTAGTCACTAGGATAAGATAAAGAATAAACACATTATAAAAAAATCACATTAGGATTTTCTTTTTAACCTGTTCCTTAAAACACTAGTGCTTAGGAAATCTAATGGAGGCAAAAGCAGTCAAGGGTAGTTTAGGGTTAGGGTTAGGGTTAGGGTTAGTGTTAGGGTTAGGGTACGGCTTAGGGTATGGGATAGGGGACGGGTGAGGGTACGGCGTAGGGTAGGGGTTAGGGTTAGGGTTAGGGTTAGGGTTAGGGTTAGGGTACGGCTTAGGGTACGGGTGAGGGTACGGGTGAGGGTACTGCGTAGGGTATTGGTTAGGGTTAGGGTACGGCTTAGGATACGGGTTAGGGTACGGGTTAGGGTACGGCGTAGGGTATGGGTTAGGGTTAGGGTTAGGGTTAGGGTTAGGGTTAGGGTTAGGGTACGGCTTAGGGTACGGGTTAGGGTACGGGTGAGGGTATGGCGTAGGGTATAGGTTAGGGTTAGGGTTAGGGTTAGGGTACGGCTTAGGATACGGGTTAGGGTACGGGTGAGGGTACGGCGTAGCGTATGGGTTAGGGTTAGGGTTAGGGTTAGGGTACGGCTTAGGGTACGGGTTAGGGTACGGGTGAGGGTACGGCGTAGGGTATAGGTTAGGGTTAGGGTTAGGGTTAGGGTACGGCTTAGGATACGGGTTAGGGTACGGGTGAGGGTACGGCGTAGCGTATGGGTTAGGGTTAGGGTTAGGGTTAGGGTACGGCTTAGGGTACGGGTTAGGGTACGGGTGAGGGTACGGCGTAGGGTATGGGTTAGGGTTAGGGTTAGGGTTAGGGTTAGTTTTAGGGTTAGGGATTGGTTTAGGGTACGGGTTAGGATTAGCGTACGTGTTAGGGTTAGGGTTTGGGTTAGGGTTAGGGTACGCGTTAGGGTTAGGGTATGGGTTAGGGTTAGGGTACACGTTAGGATTAGGGTATTTATTAAACCTATCCCACTCTCTAGATACCACTTAGCACGTAAAGGAATATTATTTGGGGTCCAGCCATGGAGAAGATTTTAGTCACTAGGATAAGATAAAGAATAAACACATTATAAAAAAATCACATTAGGATTTTCTTTTTAACCTGTTCCTTAAAACACTAGTGCTTAGGAAATCTAATGGAGGCAAAAGCAGTCAAGGGTAGTTTAGGGTTAGGGTTAGGGTTAGGGTTAGTGTTAGGGTTAGGGTACGGCTTAGGGTATGGGATAGGGGACGGGTGAGGGTACGGCGTAGGGTAGGGGTTAGGGTTAGGGTTAGGGTTAGGGTTAGGGTTAGGGTACGGCTTAGGGTACGGGTGAGGGTACGGGTGAGGGTACTGCGTAGGGTATTGGTTAGGGTTAGGGTACGGCTTAGGATACGGGTTAGGGTACGGGTTAGGGTACGGCGTAGGGTATGGGTTAGGGTTAGGGTTAGGGTTAGGGTTAGGGTTAGGGTTAGGGTACGGCTTAGGGTACGGGTTAGGGTACGGGTGAGGGTATGGCGTAGGGTATAGGTTAGGGTTAGGGTTAGGGTTAGGGTACGGCTTAGGATACGGGTTAGGGTACGGGTGAGGGTACGGCGTAGCGTATGGGTTAGGGTTAGGGTTAGGGTTAGGGTACGGCTTAGGGTACGGGTTAGGGTACGGGTGAGGGTACGGCGTAGGGTATAGGTTAGGGTTAGGGTTAGGGTTAGGGTACGGCTTAGGATACGGGTTAGGGTACGGGTGAGGGTACGGCGTAGCGTATGGGTTAGGGTTAGGGTTAGGGTTAGGGTACGGCTTAGGGTACGGGTTAGGGTACGGGTGAGGGTACGGCGTAGGGTATGGGTTAGGGTTAGGGTTAGGGTTAGGGTTAGTTTTAGGGTTAGGGATTGGTTTAGGGTACGGGTTAGGATTAGCGTACGTGTTAGGGTTAGGGTTTGGGTTAGGGTTAGGGTACGCGTTAGGGTTAGGGTATGGGTTAGGGTTAGGGTACACGTTAGGATTAGGGTATTTATTAAACCTATCCCACTCTCTAGATACCACTTAGCACGTAAAGGAATATTATTTGGGGTCCAGCCATGGAGAAGATTTTAGTCACTAGGATAAGATAAAGAATAAACACATTATAAAAAAATCACATTAGGATTTTCTTTTTAACCTGTTCCTTAAAACACTAGTGCTTAGGAAATCTAATGGAGGCAAAAGCAGTCAAGGGTAGTTTAGGGTTAGGGTTAGGGTTAGGGTTAGTGTTAGGGTTAGGGTACGGCTTAGGGTATGGGATAGGGGACGGGTGAGGGTACGGCGTAGGGTAGGGGTTAGGGTTAGGGTTAGGGTTAGGGTTAGGGTACGGCTTAGGGTACGGGTTAGGGTACGGGTGAGGGTATGGCGTAGGGTATAGGTTAGGGTTAGGGTTAGGGTTAGGGTTAGGGTACGGCTTAGGATACGGGTTAGGGTACGGGTGAGGGTACGGCGTAGCGTATGGGTTAGGGTTAGGGTTAGGGTTAGGGTACGGCTTAGGGTACGGGTTAGGGTACGGGTGAGGGTACGGCGTAGGGTATAGGTTAGGGTTAGGGTTAGGGTTAGGGTACGGCTTAGGATACGGGTTAGGGTACGGGTGAGGGTACGGCGTAGCGTATGGGTTAGGGTTAGGGTTAGGGTTAGGGTACGGCTTAGGGTACGGGTTAGGGTACGGGTGAGGGTACGGCGTAGGGTATGGGTTAGGGTTAGGGTTAGGGTTAGGGTTAGTTTTAGGGTTAGGGATTGGTTTAGGGTACGGGTTAGGATTAGCGTACGTGTTAGGGTTAGGGTTTGGGTTAGGGTTAGGGTACGCGTTAGGGTTAGGGTATGGGTTAGGGTTAGGGTACACGTTAGGATTAGGGTATTTATTAAACCTATCCCACTCTCTAGATACCACTTAGCACGTAAAGGAATATTATTTGGGGTCCAGCCATGGAGAAGATTTTAGTCACTAGGATAAGATAAAGAATAAACACATTATAAAAAAATCACATTAGGATTTTCTTTTTAACCTGTTCCTTAAAACACTAGTGCTTAGGAAATCTAATGGAGGCAAAAGCAGTCAAGGGTAGTTTAGGGTTAGGGTTAGGGTTAGGGTTAGTGTTAGGGTTAGGGTACGGCTTAGGGTATGGGATAGGGGACGGGTGAGGGTACGGCGTAGGGTAGGGGTTAGGGTTAGGGTTAGGGTTAGGGTTAGGGTTAGGGTACGGCTTAGGGTACGGGTGAGGGTACGGGTGAGGGTACTGCGTAGGGTATTGGTTAGGGTTAGGGTACGGCTTAGGATACGGGTTAGGGTACGGGTTAGGGTACGGCGTAGGGTATGGGTTAGGGTTAGGGTTAGGGTTAGGGTTAGGGTTAGGGTTAGGGTACGGCTTAGGGTACGGGTTAGGGTACGGGTGAGGGTATGGCGTAGGGTATAGGTTAGGGTTAGGGTTAGGGTTAGGGTACGGCTTAGGATACGGGTTAGGGTACGGGTGAGGGTACGGCGTAGCGTATGGGTTAGGGTTAGGGTTAGGGTTAGGGTACGGCTTAGGGTACGGGTTAGGGTACGGGTGAGGGTACGGCGTAGGGTATAGGTTAGGGTTAGGGTTAGGGTTAGGGTACGGCTTAGGATACGGGTTAGGGTACGGGTGAGGGTACGGCGTAGCGTATGGGTTAGGGTTAGGGTTAGGGTTAGGGTACGGCTTAGGGTACGGGTTAGGGTACGGGTGAGGGTACGGCGTAGGGTATGGGTTAGGGTTAGGGTTAGGGTTAGGGTTAGTTTTAGGGTTAGGGATTGGTTTAGGGTACGGGTTAGGATTAGCGTACGTGTTAGGGTTAGGGTTTGGGTTAGGGTTAGGGTACGCGTTAGGGTTAGGGTATGGGTTAGGGTTAGGGTACACGTTAGGATTAGGGTATTTATTAAACCTATCCCACTCTCTAGATACCACTTAGCACGTAAAGGAATATTATTTGGGGTCCAGCCATGGAGAAGATTTTAGTCACTAGGATAAGATAAAGAATAAACACATTATAAAAAAATCACATTAGGATTTTCTTTTTAACCTGTTCCTTAAAACACTAGTGCTTAGGAAATCTAATGGAGGCAAAAGCAGTCAAGGGTAGTTTAGGGTTAGGGTTAGGGTACGGCTTAGGGTATGGGATAGGGGACGGGTGAGGGTACGGCGTAGGGTAGGGGTTAGGGTTAGGGTTAGGGTTAGGGTTAGGGTTAGGGTACGGCTTAGGGTACGGGTGAGGGTACGGGTGAGGGTACTGCGTAGGGTATTGGTTAGGGTTAGGGTACGGCTTAGGATACGGGTTAGGGTACGGGTTAGGGTACGGCGTAGGGTATGGGTTAGGGTTAGGGTTAGGGTTAGGGTTAGGGTTAGGGTTAGGGTACGGCTTAGGGTACGGGTTAGGGTACGGGTGAGGGTATGGCGTAGGGTATAGGTTAGGGTTAGGGTTAGGGTTAGGGTACGGCTTAGGATACGGGTTAGGGTACGGGTGAGGGTACGGCGTAGCGTATGGGTTAGGGTTAGGGTTAGGGTTAGGGTACGGCTTAGGGTACGGGTTAGGGTACGGGTGAGGGTACGGCGTAGGGTATAGGTTAGGGTTAGGGTTAGGGTTAGGGTACGGCTTAGGATACGGGTTAGGGTACGGGTGAGGGTACGGCGTAGCGTATGGGTTAGGGTTAGGGTTAGGGTTAGGGTACGGCTTAGGGTACGGGTTAGGGTACGGGTGAGGGTACGGCGTAGGGTATGGGTTAGGGTTAGGGTTAGGGTTAGGGTTAGTTTTAGGGTTAGGGATTGGTTTAGGGTACGGGTTAGGATTAGCGTACGTGTTAGGGTTAGGGTTTGGGTTAGGGTTAGGGTACGCGTTAGGGTTAGGGTATGGGTTAGGGTTAGGGTACACGTTAGGATTAGGGTATTTATTAAACCTATCCCACTCTCTAGATACCACTTAGCACGTAAAGGAATATTATTTGGGGTCCAGCCATGGAGAAGATTTTAGTCACTAGGATAAGATAAAGAATAAACACATTATAAAAAAATCACATTAGGATTTTCTTTTTAACCTGTTCCTTAAAACACTAGTGCTTAGGAAATCTAATGGAGGCAAAAGCAGTCAAGGGTAGTTTAGGGTTAGGGTTAGGGTTAGGGTTAGTGTTAGGGTTAGGGTACGGCTTAGGGTATGGGATAGGGGACGGGTGAGGGTACGGCGTAGGGTAGGGGTTAGGGTTAGGGTTAGGGTTAGGGTTAGGGTTAGGGTACGGCTTAGGGTACGGGTGAGGGTACGGGTGAGGGTACTGCGTAGGGTATTGGTTAGGGTTAGGGTACGGCTTAGGATACGGGTTAGGGTACGGGTTAGGGTACGGCGTAGGGTATGGGTTAGGGTTAGGGTTAGGGTTAGGGTTAGGGTTAGGGTTAGGGTACGGCTTAGGGTACGGGTTAGGGTACGGGTGAGGGTATGGCGTAGGGTATAGGTTAGGGTTAGGGTTAGGGTTAGGGTACGGCTTAGGATACGGGTTAGGGTACGGGTGAGGGTACGGCGTAGCGTATGGGTTAGGGTTAGGGTTAGGGTTAGGGTACGGCTTAGGGTACGGGTTAGGGTACGGGTGAGGGTACGGCGTAGGGTATAGGTTAGGGTTAGGGTTAGGGTTAGGGTACGGCTTAGGATACGGGTTAGGGTACGGGTGAGGGTACGGCGTAGCGTATGGGTTAGGGTTAGGGTTAGGGTTAGGGTACGGCTTAGGGTACGGGTTAGGGTACGGGTGAGGGTACGGCGTAGGGTATGGGTTAGGGTTAGGGTTAGGGTTAGGGTTAGTTTTAGGGTTAGGGATTGGTTTAGGGTACGGGTTAGGATTAGCGTACGTGTTAGGGTTAGGGTTTGGGTTAGGGTTAGGGTACGCGTTAGGGTTAGGGTATGGGTTAGGGTTAGGGTACACGTTAGGATTAGGGTATTTATTAAACCTATCCCACTCTCTAGATACCACTTAGCACGTAAAGGAATATTATTTGGGGTCCAGCCATGGAGAAGATTTTAGTCACTAGGATAAGATAAAGAATAAACACATTATAAAAAAATCACATTAGGATTTTCTTTTTAACCTGTTCCTTAAAACACTAGTGCTTAGGAAATCTAATGGAGGCAAAAGCAGTCAAGGGTAGTTTAGGGTTAGGGTTAGGGTTAGGGTTAGTGTTAGGGTTAGGGTACGGCTTAGGGTATGGGATAGGGGACGGGTGAGGGTACGGCGTAGGGTAGGGGTTAGGGTTAGGGTTAGGGTTAGGGTTAGGGTTAGGGTACGGCTTAGGGTACGGGTGAGGGTACGGGTGAGGGTACTGCGTAGGGTATTGGTTAGGGTTAGGGTACGGCTTAGGATACGGGTTAGGGTACGGGTTAGGGTACGGCGTAGGGTATGGGTTAGGGTTAGGGTTAGGGTTAGGGTTAGGGTTAGGGTTAGGGTACGGCTTAGGGTACGGGTTAGGGTACGGGTGAGGGTATGGCGTAGGGTATAGGTTAGGGTTAGGGTTAGGGTTAGGGTACGGCTTAGGATACGGGTTAGGGTACGGGTGAGGGTACGGCGTAGCGTATGGGTTAGGGTTAGGGTTAGGGTTAGGGTACGGCTTAGGGTACGGGTTAGGGTACGGGTGAGGGTACGGCGTAGGGTATAGGTTAGGGTTAGGGTTAGGGTTAGGGTACGGCTTAGGATACGGGTTAGGGTACGGGTGAGGGTACGGCGTAGCGTATGGGTTAGGGTTAGGGTTAGGGTTAGGGTACGGCTTAGGGTACGGGTTAGGGTACGGGTGAGGGTACGGCGTAGGGTATGGGTTAGGGTTAGGGTTAGGGTTAGGGTTAGTTTTAGGGTTAGGGATTGGTTTAGGGTACGGGTTAGGATTAGCGTACGTGTTAGGGTTAGGGTTTGGGTTAGGGTTAGGGTACGCGTTAGGGTTAGGGTATGGGTTAGGGTTAGGGTACACGTTAGGATTAGGGTATTTATTAAACCTATCCCACTCTCTAGATACCACTTAGCACGTAAAGGAATATTATTTGGGGTCCAGCCATGGAGAAGATTTTAGTCACTAGGATAAGATAAAGAATAAACACATTATAAAAAAATCACATTAGGATTTTCTTTTTAACCTGTTCCTTAAAACACTAGTGCTTAGGAAATCTAATGGAGGCAAAAGCAGTCAAGGGTAGTTTAGGGTTAGGGTTAGGGTTAGGGTTAGTGTTAGGGTTAGGGTACGGCTTAGGGTATGGGATAGGGGACGGGTGAGGGTACGGCGTAGGGTAGGGGTTAGGGTTAGGGTTAGGGTTAGGGTTAGGGTTAGGGTACGGCTTAGGGTACGGGTGAGGGTACGGGTGAGGGTACTGCGTAGGGTATTGGTTAGGGTTAGGGTACGGCTTAGGATACGGGTTAGGGTACGGGTTAGGGTACGGCGTAGGGTATGGGTTAGGGTTAGGGTTAGGGTTAGGGTTAGGGTTAGGGTTAGGGTACGGCTTAGGGTACGGGTTAGGGTACGGGTGAGGGTATGGCGTAGGGTATAGGTTAGGGTTAGGGTTAGGGTTAGGGTACGGCTTAGGATACGGGTTAGGGTACGGGTGAGGGTACGGCGTAGCGTATGGGTTAGGGTTAGGGTTAGGGTTAGGGTACGGCTTAGGGTACGGGTTAGGGTACGGGTGAGGGTACGGCGTAGGGTATAGGTTAGGGTTAGGGTTAGGGTTAGGGTACGGCTTAGGATACGGGTTAGGGTACGGGTGAGGGTACGGCGTAGCGTATGGGTTAGGGTTAGGGTTAGGGTTAGGGTACGGCTTAGGGTACGGGTTAGGGTACGGGTGAGGGTACGGCGTAGGGTATGGGTTAGGGTTAGGGTTAGGGTTAGGGTTAGTTTTAGGGTTAGGGATTGGTTTAGGGTACGGGTTAGGATTAGCGTACGTGTTAGGGTTAGGGTTTGGGTTAGGGTTAGGGTACGCGTTAGGGTTAGGGTATGGGTTAGGGTTAGGGTACACGTTAGGATTAGGGTATTTATTAAACCTATCCCACTCTCTAGATACCACTTAGCACGTAAAGGAATATTATTTGGGGTCCAGCCATGGAGAAGATTTTAGTCACTAGGATAAGATAAAGAATAAACACATTATAAAAAAATCACATTAGGATTTTCTTTTTAACCTGTTCCTTAAAACACTAGTGCTTAGGAAATCTAATGGAGGCAAAAGCAGTCAAGGGTAGTTTAGGGTTAGGGTTAGGGTTAGGGTTAGTGTTAGGGTTAGGGTACGGCTTAGGGTATGGGATAGGGGACGGGTGAGGGTACGGCGTAGGGTAGGGGTTAGGGTTAGGGTTAGGGTTAGGGTTAGGGTTAGGGTACGGCTTAGGGTACGGGTGAGGGTACGGGTGAGGGTACTGCGTAGGGTATTGGTTAGGGTTAGGGTACGGCTTAGGATACGGGTTAGGGTACGGGTTAGGGTACGGCGTAGGGTATGGGTTAGGGTTAGGGTTAGGGTTAGGGTTAGGGTTAGGGTTAGGGTACGGCTTAGGGTACGGGTTAGGGTACGGGTGAGGGTATGGCGTAGGGTATAGGTTAGGGTTAGGGTTAGGGTTAGGGTACGGCTTAGGATACGGGTTAGGGTACGGGTGAGGGTACGGCGTAGCGTATGGGTTAGGGTTAGGGTTAGGGTTAGGGTACGGCTTAGGGTACGGGTTAGGGTACGGGTGAGGGTACGGCGTAGGGTATAGGTTAGGGTTAGGGTTAGGGTTAGGGTACGGCTTAGGATACGGGTTAGGGTACGGGTGAGGGTACGGCGTAGCGTATGGGTTAGGGTTAGGGTTAGGGTTAGGGTACGGCTTAGGGTACGGGTTAGGGTACGGGTGAGGGTACGGCGTAGGGTATGGGTTAGGGTTAGGGTTAGGGTTAGGGTTAGTTTTAGGGTTAGGGATTGGTTTAGGGTACGGGTTAGGATTAGCGTACGTGTTAGGGTTAGGGTTTGGGTTAGGGTTAGGGTACGCGTTAGGGTTAGGGTATGGGTTAGGGTTAGGGTACACGTTAGGATTAGGGTATTTATTAAACCTATCCCACTCTCTAGATACCACTTAGCACGTAAAGGAATATTATTTGGGGTCCAGCCATGGAGAAGATTTTAGTCACTAGGATAAGATAAAGAATAAACACATTATAAAAAAATCACATTAGGATTTTCTTTTTAACCTGTTCCTTAAAACACTAGTGCTTAGGAAATCTAATGGAGGCAAAAGCAGTCAAGGGTAGTTTAGGGTTAGGGTTAGGGTTAGGGTTAGTGTTAGGGTTAGGGTACGGCTTAGGGTATGGGATAGGGGACGGGTGAGGGTACGGCGTAGGGTAGGGGTTAGGGTTAGGGTTAGGGTTAGGGTTAGGGTTAGGGTACGGCTTAGGGTACGGGTGAGGGTACGGGTGAGGGTACTGCGTAGGGTATTGGTTAGGGTTAGGGTACGGCTTAGGATACGGGTTAGGGTACGGGTTAGGGTACGGCGTAGGGTATGGGTTAGGGTTAGGGTTAGGGTTAGGGTTAGGGTTAGGGTTAGGGTACGGCTTAGGGTACGGGTTAGGGTACGGGTGAGGGTATGGCGTAGGGTATAGGTTAGGGTTAGGGTTAGGGTTAGGGTACGGCTTAGGATACGGGTTAGGGTACGGGTGAGGGTACGGCGTAGCGTATGGGTTAGGGTTAGGGTTAGGGTTAGGGTACGGCTTAGGGTACGGGTTAGGGTACGGGTGAGGGTACGGCGTAGGGTATAGGTTAGGGTTAGGGTTAGGGTTAGGGTACGGCTTAGGATACGGGTTAGGGTACGGGTGAGGGTACGGCGTAGCGTATGGGTTAGGGTTAGGGTTAGGGTTAGGGTACGGCTTAGGGTACGGGTTAGGGTACGGGTGAGGGTACGGCGTAGGGTATGGGTTAGGGTTAGGGTTAGGGTTAGGGTTAGTTTTAGGGTTAGGGATTGGTTTAGGGTACGGGTTAGGATTAGCGTACGTGTTAGGGTTAGGGTTTGGGTTAGGGTTAGGGTACGCGTTAGGGTTAGGGTATGGGTTAGGGTTAGGGTACACGTTAGGATTAGGGTATTTATTAAACCTATCCCACTCTCTAGATACCACTTAGCACGTAAAGGAATATTATTTGGGGTCCAGCCATGGAGAAGATTTTAGTCACTAGGATAAGATAAAGAATAAACACATTATAAAAAAATCACATTAGGATTTTCTTTTTAACCTGTTCCTTAAAACACTAGTGCTTAGGAAATCTAATGGAGGCAAAAGCAGTCAAGGGTAGTTTAGGGTTAGGGTTAGGGTTAGGGTTAGTGTTAGGGTTAGGGTACGGCTTAGGGTATGGGATAGGGGACGGGTGAGGGTACGGCGTAGGGTAGGGGTTAGGGTTAGGGTTAGGGTTAGGGTTAGGGTTAGGGTACGGCTTAGGGTACGGGTGAGGGTACGGGTGAGGGTACTGCGTAGGGTATTGGTTAGGGTTAGGGTACGGCTTAGGATACGGGTTAGGGTACGGGTTAGGGTACGGCGTAGGGTATGGGTTAGGGTTAGGGTTAGGGTTAGGGTTAGGGTTAGGGTTAGGGTACGGCTTAGGGTACGGGTTAGGGTACGGGTGAGGGTATGGCGTAGGGTATAGGTTAGGGTTAGGGTTAGGGTTAGGGTACGGCTTAGGATACGGGTTAGGGTACGGGTGAGGGTACGGCGTAGCGTATGGGTTAGGGTTAGGGTTAGGGTTAGGGTACGGCTTAGGGTACGGGTTAGGGTACGGGTGAGGGTACGGCGTAGGGTATAGGTTAGGGTTAGGGTTAGGGTTAGGGTACGGCTTAGGATACGGGTTAGGGTACGGGTGAGGGTACGGCGTAGCGTATGGGTTAGGGTTAGGGTTAGGGTTAGGGTACGGCTTAGGGTACGGGTTAGGGTACGGGTGAGGGTACGGCGTAGGGTATGGGTTAGGGTTAGGGTTAGGGTTAGGGTTAGTTTTAGGGTTAGGGATTGGTTTAGGGTACGGGTTAGGATTAGCGTACGTGTTAGGGTTAGGGTTTGGGTTAGGGTTAGGGTACGCGTTAGGGTTAGGGTATGGGTTAGGGTTAGGGTACACGTTAGGATTAGGGTATTTATTAAACCTATCCCACTCTCTAGATACCACTTAGCACGTAAAGGAATATTATTTGGGGTCCAGCCATGGAGAAGATTTTAGTCACTAGGATAAGATAAAGAATAAACACATTATAAAAAAATCACATTAGGATTTTCTTTTTAACCTGTTCCTTAAAACACTAGTGCTTAGGAAATCTAATGGAGGCAAAAGCAGTCAAGGGTAGTTTAGGGTTAGGGTTAGGGTTAGGGTTAGTGTTAGGGTTAGGGTACGGCTTAGGGTATGGGATAGGGGACGGGTGAGGGTACGGCGTAGGGTAGGGGTTAGGGTTAGGGTTAGGGTTAGGGTTAGGGTACGGCTTAGGGTACGGGTTAGGGTACGGGTGAGGGTATGGCGTAGGGTATAGGTTAGGGTTAGGGTTAGGGTTAGGGTTAGGGTACGGCTTAGGATACGGGTTAGGGTACGGGTGAGGGTACGGCGTAGCGTATGGGTTAGGGTTAGGGTTAGGGGTTAGGGTACGGCTTAGGGTACGGGTTAGGGTACGGGTGAGGGTACGGCGTAGGGTATAGGTTAGGGTTAGGGTTAGGGTTAGGGTACGGCTTAGGATACGGGTTAGGGTACGGGTGAGGGTACGGCGTAGCGTATGGGTTAGGGTTAGGGTTAGGGTTAGGGTACGGCTTAGGGTACGGGTTAGGGTACGGGTGAGGGTACGGCGTAGGGTATGGGTTAGGGTTAGGGTTAGGGTTAGGGTTAGTTTTAGGTTAGGGATTGGTTTAGGGTACGGGTTAGGATTAGCGTACGTGTTAGGGTTAGGGTTTGGGTTAGGGTTAGGGTACGCGTTAGGGTTAGGGTATTGGGTTAGGGTTAGGGTACACGTTAGGATTAGGGTATTTATTAAACCTATCCCACTCTCTAGATACCACTTAGCACGTAAAGGAATATTATTTGGGGTCCAGCCATGGAGAAGATTTTAGTCACTAGGATAAGATAAAGAATAAACACATTATAAAAAATCACATTAGGATTTTCTTTTTACCTGTTCCTTAAACACTAGTGCTTAGGAAATCTAATGGAGGCAAAAGCAGTCAAGGGTAGTTTAGGGTTAGGGTTAGGGTTAGGGTTAGTGTTAGGGTTAGGGTACGGCTTAGGGTATGGGATAGGGGACGGGTGAGGGTACGGCGTAGGGTAGGGGTTAGGGTTAGGGTTAGGGTTAGGGTTAGGGTTAGGGTACGGCTTAGGGTACGGGTGAGGGTACGGGTGAGGGTACTGCGTAGGGTATTGGTTAGGGTTAGGGTACGGCTTAGGATACGGGTTAGGGTACGGGTTAGGGTACGGCGTAGGTATGGGTTAGGGTTAGGGTTAGGGTTAGGGTTAGGGTTAGGGTTAGGGTACGGCTTTAGGGTACGGGTTAGGGTACGGGTGAGGGTATGGCGTAGGGTGATAGGTTAGGGTTAGGGTTAGGGTTAGGGTACGGCTTAGGATACGGGTTAGGGTACGGGTGAGGGTACGGCGTAGCGTATGGGTTAGGGTTAGGGTTAGGGTTAGGGTACGGCTTAGGGTACGGGTTAGGGTACGGGTGAGGGTACGGCGTAGGGTATAGGTTAGGGTTAGGGTTAGGGTTAGGGTACGGCTTAGGATACGGGTTAGGGTACGGGTGAGGGTACGGCGTAGCGTATGGGTTAGGGTTAGGGTTAGGGTTAGGGTACGGCTTAGGGTACGGGTTAGGGTACGGGTGAGGGTACGGCGTAGGGTATGGGTTAGGGTTAGGGTTAGGGTTAGGGTTAGTTTTAGGGTTAGGGATTGGTTTAGGGTACGGGTTAGGATTAGCGTACGTGTTAGGGTTAGGGTTTGGGTTAGGGTTAGGGTACGCGTTAGGGTTAGGGTATGGGTTAGGGTTAGGGTACACGTTAGGATTAGGGTATTTATTAAACCTATCCCACTCTCTAGATACCACTTAGCACGTAAAGGAATATTATTTGGGGTCCAGCCATGGAGAAGATTTTAGTCACTAGGATAAGATAAAGAATAAACACATTATAAAAAAATCACATTAGGATTTTCTTTTTAACCTGTTCCTTAAAACACTAGTGCTTAGGAAATCTAATGGAGGCAAAAGCAGTCAAGGGTAGTTTAGGGTTAGGGTTAGGGTTAGGGTTAGTGTTAGGGTTAGGGTACGGCTTAGGGTATGGGATAGGGGACGGGTGAGGGTACGGCGTAGGGTAGGGGTTAGGGTTAGGGTTAGGGTTAGGGTTAGGGTTAGGGTACGGCTTAGGGTACGGGTGAGGGTACGGGTGAGGGTACTGCGTAGGGTATTGGTTAGGGTTAGGGTACGGCTTAGGATACGGGTTAGGGTACGGGTTAGGGTACGGCGTAGGGTATGGGTTAGGGTTAGGGTTAGGGTTAGGGTTAGGGTTAGGGTTAGGGTACGGCTTAGGGTACGGGTTAGGGTACGGGTGAGGGTATGGCGTAGGGTATAGGTTAGGGTTAGGGTTAGGGTTAGGGTACGGCTTAGGATACGGGTTAGGGTACGGGTGAGGGTACGGCGTAGCGTATGGGTTAGGGTTAGGGTTAGGGTTAGGGTACGGCTTAGGGTACGGGTTAGGGTACGGGTGAGGGTACGGCGTAGGGTATAGGTTAGGGTTAGGGTTAGGGTTAGGGTACGGCTTAGGATACGGGTTAGGGTACGGGTGAGGGTACGGCGTAGCGTATGGGTTAGGGTTAGGGTTAGGGTTAGGGTACGGCTTAGGGTACGGGTTAGGGTACGGGTGAGGGTACGGCGTAGGGTATGGGTTAGGGTTAGGGTTAGGGTTAGGGTTAGTTTTAGGGTTAGGGATTGGTTTAGGGTACGGGTTAGGATTAGCGTACGTGTTAGGGTTAGGGTTTGGGTTAGGGTTAGGGTACGCGTTAGGGTTAGGGTATGGGTTAGGGTTAGGGTACACGTTAGGATTAGGGTATTTATTAAACCTATCCCACTCTCTAGATACCACTTAGCACGTAAAGGAATATTATTTGGGGTCCAGCCATGGAGAAGATTTTAGTCACTAGGATAAGATAAAGAATAAACACATTATAAAAAAATCACATTAGGATTTTCTTTTTAACCTGTTCCTTAAAACACTAGTGCTTAGGAAATCTAATGGAGGCAAAAGCAGTCAAGGGTAGTTTAGGGTTAGGGTTAGGGTTAGGGTTAGTGTTAGGGTTAGGGTACGGCTTAGGGTATGGGATAGGGGACGGGTGAGGGTACGGCGTAGGGTAGGGGTTAGGGTTAGGGTTAGGGTTAGGGTTAGGGTTAGGGTACGGCTTAGGGTACGGGTGAGGGTACGGGTGAGGGTACTGCGTAGGGTATTGGTTAGGGTTAGGGTACGGCTTAGGATACGGGTTAGGGTACGGGTTAGGGTACGGCGTAGGGTATGGGTTAGGGTTAGGGTTAGGGTTAGGGTTAGGGTTAGGGTTAGGGTACGGCTTAGGGTACGGGTTAGGGTACGGGTGAGGGTATGGCGTAGGGTATAGGTTAGGGTTAGGGTTAGGGTTAGGGTACGGCTTAGGATACGGGTTAGGGTACGGGTGAGGGTACGGCGTAGCGTATGGGTTAGGGTTAGGGTTAGGGTTAGGGTACGGCTTAGGGTACGGGTTAGGGTACGGGTGAGGGTACGGCGTAGGGTATAGGTTAGGGTTAGGGTTAGGGTTAGGGTACGGCTTAGGATACGGGTTAGGGTACGGGTGAGGGTACGGCGTAGCGTATGGGTTAGGGTTAGGGTTAGGGTTAGGGTACGGCTTAGGGTACGGGTTAGGGTACGGGTGAGGGTACGGCGTAGGGTATGGGTTAGGGTTAGGGTTAGGGTTAGGGTTAGTTTTAGGGTTAGGGATTGGTTTAGGGTACGGGTTAGGATTAGCGTACGTGTTAGGGTTAGGGTTTGGGTTAGGGTTAGGGTACGCGTTAGGGTTAGGGTATGGGTTAGGGTTAGGGTACACGTTAGGATTAGGGTATTTATTAAACCTATCCCACTCTCTAGATACCACTTAGCACGTAAAGGAATATTATTTGGGGTCCAGCCATGGAGAAGATTTTAGTCACTAGGATAAGATAAAGAATAAACACATTATAAAAAAATCACATTAGGATTTTCTTTTTAACCTGTTCCTTAAAACACTAGTGCTTAGGAAATCTAATGGAGGCAAAAGCAGTCAAGGGTAGTTTAGGGTTAGGGTTAGGGTTAGGGTTAGTGTTAGGGTTAGGGTACGGCTTAGGGTATGGGATAGGGGACGGGTGAGGGTACGGCGTAGGGTAGGGGTTAGGGTTAGGGTTAGGGTTAGGGTTAGGGTTAGGGTACGGCTTAGGGTACGGGTGAGGGTACGGGTGAGGGTACTGCGTAGGGTATTGGTTAGGGTTAGGGTACGGCTTAGGATACGGGTTAGGGTACGGGTTAGGGTACGGCGTAGGGTATGGGTTAGGGTTAGGGTTAGGGTTAGGGTTAGGGTTAGGGTTAGGGTACGGCTTAGGGTACGGGTTAGGGTACGGGTGAGGGTATGGCGTAGGGTATAGGTTAGGGTTAGGGTTAGGGTTAGGGTACGGCTTAGGATACGGGTTAGGGTACGGGTGAGGGTACGGCGTAGCGTATGGGTTAGGGTTAGGGTTAGGGTTAGGGTACGGCTTAGGGTACGGGTTAGGGTACGGGTGAGGGTACGGCGTAGGGTATAGGTTAGGGTTAGGGTTAGGGTTAGGGTACGGCTTAGGATACGGGTTAGGGTACGGGTGAGGGTACGGCGTAGCGTATGGGTTAGGGTTAGGGTTAGGGTTAGGGTACGGCTTAGGGTACGGGTTAGGGTACGGGTGAGGGTACGGCGTAGGGTATGGGTTAGGGTTAGGGTTAGGGTTAGGGTTAGTTTTAGGGTTAGGGATTGGTTTAGGGTACGGGTTAGGATTAGCGTACGTGTTAGGGTTAGGGTTTGGGTTAGGGTTAGGGTACGCGTTAGGGTTAGGGTATGGGTTAGGGTTAGGGTACACGTTAGGATTAGGGTATTTATTAAACCTATCCCACTCTCTAGATACCACTTAGCACGTAAAGGAATATTATTTGGGGTCTAGCCATGGAGAAGATTTTAGTCACTAGGATAAGATAAAGAATAAACACATTATAAAAAAATCACATTAGGATTTTCTTTTTAACCTGTTCCTTAAAACACTAGTGCTTAGGAAATCTAATGGAGGCAAAAGCAGTCAAGGGTAGTTTAGGGTTAGGGTTAGGGTTAGGGTTAGTGTTAGGGTTAGGGTACGGCTTAGGGTATGGGATAGGGGACGGGTGAGGGTACGGCGTAGGGTAGGGGTTAGGGTTAGGGTTAGGGTTAGGGTTAGGGTTAGGGTACGGCTTAGGGTACGGGTGAGGGTACGGGTGAGGGTACTGCGTAGGGTATTGGTTAGGGTTAGGGTACGGCTTAGGATACGGGTTAGGGTACGGGTTAGGGTACGGCGTAGGGTATGGGTTAGGGTTAGGGTTAGGGTTAGGGTTAGGGTACGGCTTAGGGTACGGGTTAGGGTACGGGTGAGGGTATGGCGTAGGGTATAGGTTAGGGTTAGGGTTAGGGTTAGGGTACGGCTTAGGATACGGGTTAGGGTACGGGTGAGGGTACGGCGTAGCGTATGGGTTAGGGTTAGGGTTAGGGTTAGGGTACGGCTTAGGGTACGGGTTAGGGTACGGGTGAGGGTACGGCGTAGGGTATAGGTTAGGGTTAGGGTTAGGGTTAGGGTACGGCTTAGGATACGGGTTAGGGTACGGGTGAGGGTACGGCGTAGCGTATGGGTTAGGGTTAGGGTTAGGGTTAGGGTACGGCTTAGGGTACGGGTTAGGGTACGGGTGAGGGTACGGCGTAGGGTATGGGTTAGGGTTAGGGTTAGGGTTAGGGTTAGTTTTAGGGTTAGGGATTGGTTTAGGGTACGGGTTAGGATTAGCGTACGTGTTAGGGTTAGGGTTTGGGTTAGGGTTAGGGTACGCGTTAGGGTTAGGGTATGGGTTAGGGTTAGGGTACACGTTAGGATTAGGGTATTTATTAAACCTATCCCACTCTCTAGATACCACTTAGCACGTAAAGGAATATTATTTGGGGTCCAGCCATGGAGAAGATTTTAGTCACTAGGATAAGATAAAGAATAAACACATTATAAAAAAATCACATTAGGATTTTCTTTTTAACCTGTTCCTTAAAACACTAGTGCTTAGGAAATCTAATGGAGGCAAAAGCAGTCAAGGGTAGTTTAGGGTTAGGGTTAGGGTTAGGGTTAGTGTTAGGGTTAGGGTACGGCTTAGGGTATGGGATAGGGGACGGGTGAGGGTACGGCGTAGGGTAGGGGTTAGGGTTAGGGTTAGGGTTAGGGTTAGGGTTAGGGTACGGCTTAGGGTACGGGTGAGGGTACGGGTGAGGGTACTGCGTAGGGTATTGGTTAGGGTTAGGGTACGGCTTAGGATACGGGTTAGGGTACGGGTTAGGGTACGGCGTAGGGTATGGGTTAGGGTTAGGGTTAGGGTTAGGGTTAGGGTTAGGGTTAGGGTACGGCTTAGGGTACGGGTTAGGGTACGGGTGAGGGTATGGCGTAGGGTATAGGTTAGGGTTAGGGTTAGGGTTAGGGTACGGCTTAGGATACGGGTTAGGGTACGGGTGAGGGTACGGCGTAGCGTATGGGTTAGGGTTAGGGTTAGGGTTAGGGTACGGCTTAGGGTACGGGTTAGGGTACGGGTGAGGGTACGGCGTAGGGTATAGGTTAGGGTTAGGGTTAGGGTTAGGGTACGGCTTAGGATACGGGTTAGGGTACGGGTGAGGGTACGGCGTAGCGTATGGGTTAGGGTTAGGGTTAGGGTTAGGGTACGGCTTAGGGTACGGGTTAGGGTACGGGTGAGGGTACGGCGTAGGGTATGGGTTAGGGTTAGGGTTAGGGTTAGGGTTAGTTTTAGGGTTAGGGATTGGTTTAGGGTACGGGTTAGGATTAGCGTACGTGTTAGGGTTAGGGTTTGGGTTAGGGTTAGGGTACGCGTTAGGGTTAGGGTATGGGTTAGGGTTAGGGTACACGTTAGGATTAGGGTATTTATTAAACCTATCCCACTCTCTAGATACCACTTAGCACGTAAAGGAATATTATTTGGGGTCCAGCCATGGAGAAGATTTTAGTCACTAGGATAAGATAAAGAATAAACACATTATAAAAAAATCACATTAGGATTTTCTTTTTAACCTGTTCCTTAAAACACTAGTGCTTAGGAAATCTAATGGAGGCAAAAGCAGTCAAGGGTAGTTTAGGGTTAGGGTTAGGGTTAGGGTTAGTGTTAGGGTTAGGGTACGGCTTAGGGTATGGGATAGGGGACGGGTGAGGGTACGGCGTAGGGTAGGGGTTAGGGTTAGGGTTAGGGTTAGGGTTAGGGTTAGGGTACGGCTTAGGGTACGGGTGAGGGTACGGGTGAGGGTACTGCGTAGGGTATTGGTTAGGGTTAGGGTACGGCTTAGGATACGGGTTAGGGTACGGGTTAGGGTACGGCGTAGGGTATGGGTTAGGGTTAGGGTTAGGGTTAGGGTTAGGGTTAGGGTTAGGGTACGGCTTAGGGTACGGGTTAGGGTACGGGTGAGGGTATGGCGTAGGGTATAGGTTAGGGTTAGGGTTAGGGTTAGGGTACGGCTTAGGATACGGGTTAGGGTACGGGTGAGGGTACGGCGTAGCGTATGGGTTAGGGTTAGGGTTAGGGTTAGGGTACGGCTTAGGGTACGGGTTAGGGTACGGGTGAGGGTACGGCGTAGGGTATAGGTTAGGGTTAGGGTTAGGGTTAGGGTACGGCTTAGGATACGGGTTAGGGTACGGGTGAGGGTACGGCGTAGCGTATGGGTTAGGGTTAGGGTTAGGGTTAGGGTACGGCTTAGGGTACGGGTTAGGGTACGGGTGAGGGTACGGCGTAGGGTATGGGTTAGGGTTAGGGTTAGGGTTAGGGTTAGTTTTAGGGTTAGGGATTGGTTTAGGGTACGGGTTAGGATTAGCGTACGTGTTAGGGTTAGGGTTTGGGTTAGGGTTAGGGTACGCGTTAGGGTTAGGGTATGGGTTAGGGTTAGGGTACACGTTAGGATTAGGGTATTTATTAAACCTATCCCACTCTCTAGATACCACTTAGCACGTAAAGGAATATTATTTGGGGTCCAGCCATGGAGAAGATTTTAGTCACTAGGATAAGATAAAGAATAAACACATTATAAAAAAATCACATTAGGATTTTCTTTTTAACCTGTTCCTTAAAACACTAGTGCTTAGGAAATCTAATGGAGGCAAAAGCAGTCAAGGGTAGTTTAGGGTTAGGGTTAGGGTTAGGGTTAGTGTTAGGGTTAGGGTACGGCTTAGGGTATGGGATAGGGGACGGGTGAGGGTACGGCGTAGGGTAGGGGTTAGGGTTAGGGTTAGGGTTAGGGTTAGGGTACGGCTTAGGGTACGGGTTAGGGTACGGGTGAGGGTATGGCGTAGGGTATAGGTTAGGGTTAGGGTTAGGGTTAGGGTTAGGGTACGGCTTAGGATACGGGTTAGGGTACGGGTGAGGGTACGGCGTAGCGTATGGGTTAGGGTTAGGGTTAGGGTTAGGGTACGGCTTAGGGTACGGGTTAGGGTACGGGTGAGGGTACGGCGTAGGGTATAGGTTAGGGTTAGGGTTAGGGTTAGGGTACGGCTTAGGATACGGGTTAGGGTACGGGTGAGGGTACGGCGTAGCGTATGGGTTAGGGTTAGGGTTAGGGTTAGGGTACGGCTTAGGGTACGGGTTAGGGTACGGGTGAGGGTACGGCGTAGGGTATGGGTTAGGGTTAGGGTTAGGGTTAGGGTTAGTTTTAGGGTTAGGGATTGGTTTAGGGTACGGGTTAGGATTAGCGTACGTGTTAGGGTTAGGGTTTGGGTTAGGGTTAGGGTACGCGTTAGGGTTAGGGTATGGGTTAGGGTTAGGGTACACGTTAGGATTAGGGTATTTATTAAACCTATCCCACTCTCTAGATACCACTTAGCACGTAAAGGAATATTATTTGGGGTCCAGCCATGGAGAAGATTTTAGTCACTAGGATAAGATAAAGAATAAACACATTATAAAAAAATCACATTAGGATTTTCTTTTTAACCTGTTCCTTAAAACACTAGTGCTTAGGAAATCTAATGGAGGCAAAAGCAGTCAAGGGTAGTTTAGGGTTAGGGTTAGGGTTAGGGTTAGTGTTAGGGTTAGGGTACGGCTTAGGGTATGGGATAGGGGACGGGTGAGGGTACGGCGTAGGGTAGGGGTTAGGGTTAGGGTTAGGGTTAGGGTTAGGGTTAGGGTACGGCTTAGGGTACGGGTGAGGGTACGGGTGAGGGTACTGCGTAGGGTATTGGTTAGGGTTAGGGTACGGCTTAGGATACGGGTTAGGGTACGGGTTAGGGTACGGCGTAGGGTATGGGTTAGGGTTAGGGTTAGGGTTAGGGTTAGGGTTAGGGTTAGGGTACGGCTTAGGGTACGGGTTAGGGTACGGGTGAGGGTATGGCGTAGGGTATAGGTTAGGGTTAGGGTTAGGGTTAGGGTACGGCTTAGGATACGGGTTAGGGTACGGGTGAGGGTACGGCGTAGCGTATGGGTTAGGGTTAGGGTTAGGGTTAGGGTACGGCTTAGGGTACGGGTTAGGGTACGGGTGAGGGTACGGCGTAGGGTATAGGTTAGGGTTAGGGTTAGGGTTAGGGTACGGCTTAGGATACGGGTTAGGGTACGGGTGAGGGTACGGCGTAGCGTATGGGTTAGGGTTAGGGTTAGGGTTAGGGTACGGCTTAGGGTACGGGTTAGGGTACGGGTGAGGGTACGGCGTAGGGTATGGGTTAGGGTTAGGGTTAGGGTTAGGGTTAGTTTTAGGGTTAGGGATTGGTTTAGGGTACGGGTTAGGATTAGCGTACGTGTTAGGGTTAGGGTTTGGGTTAGGGTTAGGGTACGCGTTAGGGTTAGGGTATGGGTTAGGGTTAGGGTACACGTTAGGATTAGGGTATTTATTAAACCTATCCCACTCTCTAGATACCACTTAGCACGTAAAGGAATATTATTTGGGGTCCAGCCATGGAGAAGATTTTAGTCACTAGGATAAGATAAAGAATAAACACATTATAAAAAAATCACATTAGGATTTTCTTTTTAACCTGTTCCTTAAAACACTAGTGCTTAGGAAATCTAATGGAGGCAAAAGCAGTCAAGGGTAGTTTAGGGTTAGGGTTAGGGTTAGGGTTAGTGTTAGGGTTAGGGTACGGCTTAGGGTATGGGATAGGGGACGGGTGAGGGTACGGCGTAGGGTAGGGGTTAGGGTTAGGGTTAGGGTTAGGGTTAGGGTTAGGGTACGGCTTAGGGTACGGGTGAGGGTACGGGTGAGGGTACTGCGTAGGGTATTGGTTAGGGTTAGGGTACGGCTTAGGATACGGGTTAGGGTACGGGTTAGGGTACGGCGTAGGGTATGGGTTAGGGTTAGGGTTAGGGTTAGGGTTAGGGTTAGGGTTAGGGTACGGCTTAGGGTACGGGTTAGGGTACGGGTGAGGGTATGGCGTAGGGTATAGGTTAGGGTTAGGGTTAGGGTTAGGGTACGGCTTAGGATACGGGTTAGGGTACGGGTGAGGGTACGGCGTAGCGTATGGGTTAGGGTTAGGGTTAGGGTTAGGGTACGGCTTAGGGTACGGGTTAGGGTACGGGTGAGGGTACGGCGTAGGGTATAGGTTAGGGTTAGGGTTAGGGTTAGGGTACGGCTTAGGATACGGGTTAGGGTACGGGTGAGGGTACGGCGTAGCGTATGGGTTAGGGTTAGGGTTAGGGTTAGGGTACGGCTTAGGGTACGGGTTAGGGTACGGGTGAGGGTACGGCGTAGGGTATGGGTTAGGGTTAGGGTTAGGGTTAGGGTTAGTTTTAGGGTTAGGGATTGGTTTAGGGTACGGGTTAGGATTAGCGTACGTGTTAGGGTTAGGGTTTGGGTTAGGGTTAGGGTACGCGTTAGGGTTAGGGTATGGGTTAGGGTTAGGGTACACGTTAGGATTAGGGTATTTATTAAACCTATCCCACTCTCTAGATACCACTTAGCACGTAAAGGAATATTATTTGGGGTCCAGCCATGGAGAAGATTTTAGTCACTAGGATAAGATAAAGAATAAACACATTATAAAAAAATCACATTAGGATTTTCTTTTTAACCTGTTCCTTAAAACACTAGTGCTTAGGAAATCTAATGGAGGCAAAAGCAGTCAAGGGTAGTTTAGGGTTAGGGTTAGGGTTAGGGTTAGTGTTAGGGTTAGGGTACGGCTTAGGGTATGGGATAGGGGACGGGTGAGGGTACGGCGTAGGGTAGGGGTTAGGGTTAGGGTTAGGGTTAGGGTTAGGGTTAGGGTACGGCTTAGGGTACGGGTGAGGGTACGGGTGAGGGTACTGCGTAGGGTATTGGTTAGGGTTAGGGTACGGCTTAGGATACGGGTTAGGGTACGGGTTAGGGTACGGCGTAGGGTATGGGTTAGGGTTAGGGTTAGGGTTAGGGTTAGGGTTAGGGTTAGGGTACGGCTTAGGGTACGGGTTAGGGTACGGGTGAGGGTATGGCGTAGGGTATAGGTTAGGGTTAGGGTTAGGGTTAGGGTACGGCTTAGGATACGGGTTAGGGTACGGGTGAGGGTACGGCGTAGCGTATGGGTTAGGGTTAGGGTTAGGGTTAGGGTACGGCTTAGGGTACGGGTTAGGGTACGGGTGAGGGTACGGCGTAGGGTATAGGTTAGGGTTAGGGTTAGGGTTAGGGTACGGCTTAGGATACGGGTTAGGGTACGGGTGAGGGTACGGCGTAGCGTATGGGTTAGGGTTAGGGTTAGGGTTAGGGTACGGCTTAGGGTACGGGTTAGGGTACGGGTGAGGGTACGGCGTAGGGTATGGGTTAGGGTTAGGGTTAGGGTTAGGGTTAGTTTTAGGGTTAGGGATTGGTTTAGGGTACGGGTTAGGATTAGCGTACGTGTTAGGGTTAGGGTTTGGGTTAGGGTTAGGGTACGCGTTAGGGTTAGGGTATGGGTTAGGGTTAGGGTACACGTTAGGATTAGGGTATTTATTAAACCTATCCCACTCTCTAGATACCACTTAGCACGTAAAGGAATATTATTTGGGGTCCAGCCATGGAGAAGATTTTAGTCACTAGGATAAGATAAAGAATAAACACATTATAAAAAAATCACATTAGGATTTTCTTTTTAACCTGTTCCTTAAAACACTAGTGCTTAGGAAATCTAATGGAGGCAAAAGCAGTCAAGGGTAGTTTAGGGTTAGGGTTAGGGTTAGGGTTAGTGTTAGGGTTAGGGTACGGCTTAGGGTATGGGATAGGGGACGGGTGAGGGTACGGCGTAGGGTAGGGGTTAGGGTTAGGGTTAGGGTTAGGGTTAGGGTTAGGGTACGGCTTAGGGTACGGGTGAGGGTACGGGTGAGGGTACTGCGTAGGGTATTGGTTAGGGTTAGGGTACGGCTTAGGATACGGGTTAGGGTACGGGTTAGGGTACGGCGTAGGGTATGGGTTAGGGTTAGGGTTAGGGTTAGGGTTAGGGTTAGGGTTAGGGTACGGCTTAGGGTACGGGTTAGGGTACGGGTGAGGGTATGGCGTAGGGTATAGGTTAGGGTTAGGGTTAGGGTTAGGGTACGGCTTAGGATACGGGTTAGGGTACGGGTGAGGGTACGGCGTAGCGTATGGGTTAGGGTTAGGGTTAGGGTTAGGGTACGGCTTAGGGTACGGGTTAGGGTACGGGTGAGGGTACGGCGTAGGGTATAGGTTAGGGTTAGGGTTAGGGTTAGGGTACGGCTTAGGATACGGGTTAGGGTACGGGTGAGGGTACGGCGTAGCGTATGGGTTAGGGTTAGGGTTAGGGTTAGGGTACGGCTTAGGGTACGGGTTAGGGTACGGGTGAGGGTACGGCGTAGGGTATGGGTTAGGGTTAGGGTTAGGGTTAGGGTTAGTTTTAGGGTTAGGGATTGGTTTAGGGTACGGGTTAGGATTAGCGTACGTGTTAGGGTTAGGGTTTGGGTTAGGGTTAGGGTACGCGTTAGGGTTAGGGTACGCGTTAGGGTTAGGGTATGGGTTAGGGTTAGGGTACACGTTAGGATTAGGGTATTTATTAAACCTATCCCACTCTCTAGATACCACTTAGCACGTAAAGGAATATTATTTGGGGTCCAGCCATGGAGAAGATTTTAGTCACTAGGATAAGATAAAGAATAAACACATTATAAAAAAATCACATTAGGATTTTCTTTTTAACCTGTTCCTTAAAACACTAGTGCTTAGGAAATCTAATGGAGGCAAAAGCAGTCAAGGGTAGTTTAGGGTTAGGGTTAGGGTTAGGGTTAGTGTTAGGGTTAGGGTACGGCTTAGGGTATGGGATAGGGGACGGGTGAGGGTACGGCGTAGGGTAGGGGTTAGGGTTAGGGTTAGGGTTAGGGTTAGGGTTAGGGTACGGCTTAGGGTACGGGTGAGGGTACGGGTGAGGGTACTGCGTAGGGTATTGGTTAGGGTTAGGGTACGGCTTAGGATACGGGTTAGGGTACGGGTTAGGGTACGGCGTAGGGTATGGGTTAGGGTTAGGGTTAGGGTTAGGGTTAGGGTTAGGGTTAGGGTACGGCTTAGGGTACGGGTTAGGGTACGGGTGAGGGTATGGCGTAGGGTATAGGTTAGGGTTAGGGTTAGGGTTAGGGTACGGCTTAGGATACGGGTTAGGGTACGGGTGAGGGTACGGCGTAGCGTATGGGTTAGGGTTAGGGTTAGGGTTAGGGTACGGCTTAGGGTACGGGTTAGGGTACGGGTGAGGGTACGGCGTAGGGTATAGGTTAGGGTTAGGGTTAGGGTTAGGGTACGGCTTAGGATACGGGTTAGGGTACGGGTGAGGGTACGGCGTAGCGTATGGGTTAGGGTTAGGGTTAGGGTTAGGGTACGGCTTAGGGTACGGGTTAGGGTACGGGTGAGGGTACGGCGTAGGGTATGGGTTAGGGTTAGGGTTAGGGTTAGGGTTAGTTTTAGGGTTAGGGATTGGTTTAGGGTACGGGTTAGGATTAGCGTACGTGTTAGGGTTAGGGTTTGGGTTAGGGTTAGGGTACGCGTTAGGGTTAGGGTATGGGTTAGGGTTAGGGTACACGTTAGGATTAGGGTATTTATTAAACCTATCCCACTCTCTAGATACCACTTAGCACGTAAAGGAATATTATTTGGGGTCCAGCCATGGAGAAGATTTTAGTCACTAGGATAAGATAAAGAATAAACACATTATAAAAAAATCACATTAGGATTTTCTTTTTAACCTGTTCCTTAAAACACTAGTGCTTAGGAAATCTAATGGAGGCAAAAGCAGTCAAGGGTAGTTTAGGGTTAGGGTTAGGGTTAGGGTTAGTGTTAGGGTTAGGGTACGGCTTAGGGTATGGGATAGGGGACGGGTGAGGGTACGGCGTAGGGTAGGGGTTAGGGTTAGGGTTAGGGTTAGGGTTAGGGTACGGCTTAGGGTACGGGTTAGGGTACGGGTGAGGGTATGGCGTAGGGTATAGGTTAGGGTTAGGGTTAGGGTTAGGGTTAGGGTACGGCTTAGGATACGGGTTAGGGTACGGGTGAGGGTACGGCGTAGCGTATGGGTTAGGGTTAGGGTTAGGGTTAGGGTACGGCTTAGGGTACGGGTTAGGGTACGGGTGAGGGTACGGCGTAGGGTATAGGTTAGGGTTAGGGTTAGGGTTAGGGTACGGCTTAGGATACGGGTTAGGGTACGGGTGAGGGTACGGCGTAGCGTATGGGTTAGGGTTAGGGTTAGGGTTAGGGTACGGCTTAGGGTACGGGTTAGGGTACGGGTGAGGGTACGGCGTAGGGTATGGGTTAGGGTTAGGGTTAGGGTTAGGGTTAGTTTTAGGGTTAGGGATTGGTTTAGGGTACGGGTTAGGATTAGCGTACGTGTTAGGGTTAGGGTTTGGGTTAGGGTTAGGGTACGCGTTAGGGTTAGGGTATGGGTTAGGGTTAGGGTACACGTTAGGATTAGGGTATTTATTAAACCTATCCCACTCTCTAGATACCACTTAGCACGTAAAGGAATATTATTTGGGGTCCAGCCATGGAGAAGATTTTAGTCACTAGGATAAGATAAAGAATAAACACATTATAAAAAAATCACATTAGGATTTTCTTTTTAACCTGTTCCTTAAAACACTAGTGCTTAGGAAATCTAATGGAGGCAAAAGCAGTCAAGGGTAGTTTAGGGTTAGGGTTAGGGTTAGGGTTAGTGTTAGGGTTAGGGTACGGCTTAGGGTATGGGATAGGGGACGGGTGAGGGTACGGCGTAGGGTAGGGGTTAGGGTTAGGGTTAGGGTTAGGGTTAGGGTTAGGGTACGGCTTAGGGTACGGGTGAGGGTACGGGTGAGGGTACTGCGTAGGGTATTGGTTAGGGTTAGGGTACGGCTTAGGATACGGGTTAGGGTACGGGTTAGGGTACGGCGTAGGGTATGGGTTAGGGTTAGGGTTAGGGTTAGGGTTAGGGTTAGGGTTAGGGTACGGCTTAGGGTACGGGTTAGGGTACGGGTGAGGGTATGGCGTAGGGTATAGGTTAGGGTTAGGGTTAGGGTTAGGGTACGGCTTAGGATACGGGTTAGGGTACGGGTGAGGGTACGGCGTAGCGTATGGGTTAGGGTTAGGGTTAGGGTTAGGGTACGGCTTAGGGTACGGGTTAGGGTACGGGTGAGGGTACGGCGTAGGGTATAGGTTAGGGTTAGGGTTAGGGTTAGGGTACGGCTTAGGATACGGGTTAGGGTACGGGTGAGGGTACGGCGTAGGGTATGGGTTAGGGTTAGGGTTAGGGTTAGGGTACGGCTTAGGGTACGGGTTAGGGTACGGGTGAGGGTACGGCGTAGGGTATGGGTTAGGGTTAGGGTTAGGGTTAGGGTTAGTTTTAGGGTTAGGGATTGGTTTAGGGTACGGGTTAGGATTAGCGTACGTGTTAGGGTTAGGGTTTGGGTTAGGGTTAGGGTACGCGTTAGGGTTAGGGTATGGGTTAGGGTTAGGGTACACGTTAGGATTAGGGTATTTATTAAACCTATCCCACTCTCTAGATACCACTTAGCACGTAAAGGAATATTATTTGGGGTCCAGCCATGGAGAAGATTTTAGTCACTAGGATAAGATAAAGAATAAACACATTATAAAAAAATCACATTAGGATTTTCTTTTTAACCTGTTCCTTAAAACACTAGTGCTTAGGAAATCTAATGGAGGCAAAAGCAGTCAAGGGTAGTTTAGGGTTAGGGTTAGGGTTAGGGTTAGTGTTAGGGTTAGGGTACGGCTTAGGGTATGGGATAGGGGACGGGTGAGGGTACGGCGTAGGGTAGGGGTTAGGGTTAGGGTTAGGGTTAGGGTTAGGGTTAGGGTACGGCTTAGGGTACGGGTGAGGGTACGGGTGAGGGTACTGCGTAGGGTATTGGTTAGGGTTAGGGTACGGCTTAGGATACGGGTTAGGGTACGGGTTAGGGTACGGCGTAGGGTATGGGTTAGGGTTAGGGTTAGGGTTAGGGTTAGGGTTAGGGTTAGGGTACGGCTTAGGGTACGGGTTAGGGTACGGGTGAGGGTATGGCGTAGGGTATAGGTTAGGGTTAGGGTTAGGGTTAGGGTACGGCTTAGGATACGGGTTAGGGTACGGGTGAGGGTACGGCGTAGCGTATGGGTTAGGGTTAGGGTTAGGGTTAGGGTACGGCTTAGGGTACGGGTTAGGGTACGGGTGAGGGTACGGCGTAGGGTATAGGTTAGGGTTAGGGTTAGGGTTAGGGTACGGCTTAGGATACGGGTTAGGGTACGGGTGAGGGTACGGCGTAGCGTATGGGTTAGGGTTAGGGTTAGGGTTAGGGTACGGCTTAGGGTACGGGTTAGGGTACGGGTGAGGGTACGGCGTAGGGTATGGGTTAGGGTTAGGGTTAGGGTTAGGGTTAGTTTTAGGGTTAGGGATTGGTTTAGGGTACGGGTTAGGATTAGCGTACGTGTTAGGGTTAGGGTTTGGGTTAGGGTTAGGGTACGCGTTAGGGTTAGGGTATGGGTTAGGGTTAGGGTACACGTTAGGATTAGGGTATTTATTAAACCTATCCCACTCTCTAGATACCACTTAGCACGTAAAGGAATATTATTTGGGGTCCAGCCATGGAGAAGATTTTAGTCACTAGGATAAGATAAAGAATAAACACATTATAAAAAAATCACATTAGGATTTTCTTTTTAACCTGTTCCTTAAAACACTAGTGCTTAGGAAATCTAATGGAGGCAAAAGCAGTCAAGGGTAGTTTAGGGTTAGGGTTAGGGTTAGGGTTAGTGTTAGGGTTAGGGTACGGCTTAGGGTATGGGATAGGGGACGGGTGAGGGTACGGCGTAGGGTAGGGGTTAGGGTTAGGGTTAGGGTTAGGGTTAGGGTTAGGGTACGGCTTAGGGTACGGGTGAGGGTACGGGTGAGGGTACTGCGTAGGGTATTGGTTAGGGTTAGGGTACGGCTTAGGATACGGGTTAGGGTACGGGTTAGGGTACGGCGTAGGGTATGGGTTAGGGTTAGGGTTAGGGTTAGGGTTAGGGTTAGGGTTAGGGTACGGCTTAGGGTACGGGTTAGGGTACGGGTGAGGGTATGGCGTAGGGTATAGGTTAGGGTTAGGGTTAGGGTTAGGGTACGGCTTAGGATACGGGTTAGGGTACGGGTGAGGGTACGGCGTAGCGTATGGGTTAGGGTTAGGGTTAGGGTTAGGGTACGGCTTAGGGTACGGGTTAGGGTACGGGTGAGGGTACGGCGTAGGGTATAGGTTAGGGTTAGGGTTAGGGTTAGGGTACGGCTTAGGATACGGGTTAGGGTACGGGTGAGGGTACGGCGTAGCGTATGGGTTAGGGTTAGGGTTAGGGTTAGGGTACGGCTTAGGGTACGGGTTAGGGTACGGGTGAGGGTACGGCGTAGGGTATGGGTTAGGGTTAGGGTTAGGGTTAGGGTTAGTTTTAGGGTTAGGGATTGGTTTAGGGTACGGGTTAGGATTAGCGTACGTGTTAGGGTTAGGGTTTGGGTTAGGGTTAGGGTACGCGTTAGGGTTAGGGTATGGGTTAGGGTTAGGGTACACGTTAGGATTAGGGTATTTATTAAACCTATCCCACTCTCTAGATACCACTTAGCACGTAAAGGAATATTATTTGGGGTCCAGCCATGGAGAAGATTTTAGTCACTAGGATAAGATAAAGAATAAACACATTATAAAAAAATCACATTAGGATTTTCTTTTTAACCTGTTCCTTAAAACACTAGTGCTTAGGAAATCTAATGGAGGCAAAAGCAGTCAAGGGTAGTTTAGGGTTAGGGTTAGGGTTAGGGTTAGTGTTAGGGTTAGGGTACGGCTTAGGGTATGGGATAGGGGACGGGTGAGGGTACGGCGTAGGGTAGGGGTTAGGGTTAGGGTTAGGGTTAGGGTTAGGGTTAGGGTACGGCTTAGGGTACGGGTGAGGGTACGGGTGAGGGTACTGCGTAGGGTATTGGTTAGGGTTAGGGTACGGCTTAGGATACGGGTTAGGGTACGGGTTAGGGTACGGCGTAGGGTATGGGTTAGGGTTAGGGTTAGGGTTAGGGTTAGGGTTAGGGTTAGGGTACGGCTTAGGGTACGGGTTAGGGTACGGGTGAGGGTATGGCGTAGGGTATAGGTTAGGGTTAGGGTTAGGGTTAGGGTACGGCTTAGGATACGGGTTAGGGTACGGGTGAGGGTACGGCGTAGCGTATGGGTTAGGGTTAGGGTTAGGGTTAGGGTACGGCTTAGGGTACGGGTTAGGGTACGGGTGAGGGTACGGCGTAGGGTATAGGTTAGGGTTAGGGTTAGGGTTAGGGTACGGCTTAGGATACGGGTTAGGGTACGGGTGAGGGTACGGCGTAGGGTATGGGTTAGGGTTAGGGTTAGGGTTAGGGTACGGCTTAGGGTACGGGTTAGGGTACGGGTGAGGGTACGGCGTAGGGTATGGGTTAGGGTTAGGGTTAGGGTTAGGGTTAGTTTTAGGGTTAGGGATTGGTTTAGGGTACGGGTTAGGATTAGCGTACGTGTTAGGGTTAGGGTTTGGGTTAGGGTTAGGGTACGCGTTAGGGTTAGGGTATGGGTTAGGGTTAGGGTACACGTTAGGATTAGGGTATTTATTAAACCTATCCCACTCTCTAGATACCACTTAGCACGTAAAGGAATATTATTTGGGGTCCAGCCATGGAGAAGATTTTAGTCACTAGGATAAGATAAAGAATAAACACATTATAAAAAAATCACATTAGGATTTTCTTTTTAACCTGTTCCTTAAAACACTAGTGCTTAGGAAATCTAATGGAGGCAAAAGCAGTCAAGGGTAGTTTAGGGTTAGGGTTAGGGTTAGGGTTAGTGTTAGGGTTAGGGTACGGCTTAGGGTATGGGATAGGGGACGGGTGAGGGTACGGCGTAGGGTAGGGGTTAGGGTTAGGGTTAGGGTTAGGGTTAGGGTTAGGGTACGGCTTAGGGTACGGGTGAGGGTACGGGTGAGGGTACTGCGTAGGGTATTGGTTAGGGTTAGGGTACGGCTTAGGATACGGGTTAGGGTACGGGTTAGGGTACGGCGTAGGGTATGGGTTAGGGTTAGGGTTAGGGTTAGGGTTAGGGTTAGGGTTAGGGTACGGCTTAGGGTACGGGTTAGGGTACGGGTGAGGGTATGGCGTAGGGTATAGGTTAGGGTTAGGGTTAGGGTTAGGGTACGGCTTAGGATACGGGTTAGGGTACGGGTGAGGGTACGGCGTAGCGTATGGGTTAGGGTTAGGGTTAGGGTTAGGGTACGGCTTAGGGTACGGGTTAGGGTACGGGTGAGGGTACGGCGTAGGGTATAGGTTAGGGTTAGGGTTAGGGTTAGGGTACGGCTTAGGATACGGGTTAGGGTACGGGTGAGGGTACGGCGTAGCGTATGGGTTAGGGTTAGGGTTAGGGTTAGGGTACGGCTTAGGGTACGGGTTAGGGTACGGGTGAGGGTACGGCGTAGGGTATGGGTTAGGGTTAGGGTTAGGGTTAGGGTTAGTTTTAGGGTTAGGGATTGGTTTAGGGTACGGGTTAGGATTAGCGTACGTGTTAGGGTTAGGGTTTGGGTTAGGGTTAGGGTACGCGTTAGGGTTAGGGTATGGGTTAGGGTTAGGGTACACGTTAGGATTAGGGTATTTATTAAACCTATCCCACTCTCTAGATACCACTTAGCACGTAAAGGAATATTATTTGGGGTCCAGCCATGGAGAAGATTTTAGTCACTAGGATAAGATAAAGAATAAACACATTATAAAAAAATCACATTAGGATTTTCTTTTTAACCTGTTCCTTAAAACACTAGTGCTTAGGAAATCTAATGGAGGCAAAAGCAGTCAAGGGTAGTTTAGGGTTAGGGTTAGGGTTAGGGTTAGTGTTAGGGTTAGGGTACGGCTTAGGGTATGGGATAGGGGACGGGTGAGGGTACGGCGTAGGGTAGGGGTTAGGGTTAGGGTTAGGGTTAGGGTTAGGGTTAGGGTACGGCTTAGGGTACGGGTGAGGGTACGGGTGAGGGTACTGCGTAGGGTATTGGTTAGGGTTAGGGTACGGCTTAGGATACGGGTTAGGGTACGGGTTAGGGTACGGCGTAGGGTATGGGTTAGGGTTAGGGTTAGGGTTAGGGTTAGGGTTAGGGTTAGGGTACGGCTTAGGGTACGGGTTAGGGTACGGGTGAGGGTATGGCGTAGGGTATAGGTTAGGGTTAGGGTTAGGGTTAGGGTACGGCTTAGGATACGGGTTAGGGTACGGGTGAGGGTACGGCGTAGCGTATGGGTTAGGGTTAGGGTTAGGGTTAGGGTACGGCTTAGGGTACGGGTTAGGGTACGGGTGAGGGTACGGCGTAGGGTATAGGTTAGGGTTAGGGTTAGGGTTAGGGTACGGCTTAGGATACGGGTTAGGGTACGGGTGAGGGTACGGCGTAGCGTATGGGTTAGGGTTAGGGTTAGGGTTAGGGTACGGCTTAGGGTACGGGTTAGGGTACGGGTGAGGGTACGGCGTAGGGTATGGGTTAGGGTTAGGGTTAGGGTTAGGGTTAGTTTTAGGGTTAGGGATTGGTTTAGGGTACGGGTTAGGATTAGCGTACGTGTTAGGGTTAGGGTTTGGGTTAGGGTTAGGGTACGCGTTAGGGTTAGGGTATGGGTTAGGGTTAGGGTACACGTTAGGATTAGGGTATTTATTAAACCTATCCCACTCTCTAGATACCACTTAGCACGTAAAGGAATATTATTTGGGGTCCAGCCATGGAGAAGATTTTAGTCACTAGGATAAGATAAAGAATAAACACATTATAAAAAAATCACATTAGGATTTTCTTTTTAACCTGTTCCTTAAAACACTAGTGCTTAGGAAATCTAATGGAGGCAAAAGCAGTCAAGGGTAGTTTAGGGTTAGGGTTAGGGTTAGGGTTAGTGTTAGGGTTAGGGTACGGCTTAGGGTATGGGATAGGGGACGGGTGAGGGTACGGCGTAGGGTAGGGGTTAGGGTTAGGGTTAGGGTTAGGGTTAGGGTACGGCTTAGGGTACGGGTTAGGGTACGGGTGAGGGTACGGGTGAGGGTACTGCGTAGGGTATTGGTTAGGGTTAGGGTACGGCTTAGGATACGGGTTAGGGTACGGGTTAGGGTACGGCGTAGGGTATGGGTTAGGGTTAGGGTTAGGGTTAGGGTTAGGGTTAGGGTTAGGGTACGGCTTAGGGTACGGGTTAGGGTACGGGTGAGGGTATGGCGTAGGGTATAGGTTAGGGTTAGGGTTAGGGTTAGGGTACGGCTTAGGATACGGGTTAGGGTACGGGTGAGGGTACGGCGTAGCGTATGGGTTAGGGTTAGGGTTAGGGTTAGGGTACGGCTTAGGGTACGGGTTAGGGTACGGGTGAGGGTACGGCGTAGGGTATAGGTTAGGGTTAGGGTTAGGGTTAGGGTACGGCTTAGGATACGGGTTAGGGTACGGGTGAGGGTACGGCGTAGCGTATGGGTTAGGGTTAGGGTTAGGGTTAGGGTACGGCTTAGGGTACGGGTTAGGGTACGGGTGAGGGTACGGCGTAGGGTATGGGTTAGGGTTAGGGTTAGGGTTAGGGTTAGTTTTAGGGTTAGGGATTGGTTTAGGGTACGGGTTAGGATTAGCGTACGTGTTAGGGTTAGGGTTTGGGTTAGGGTTAGGGTACGCGTTAGGGTTAGGGTATGGGTTAGGGTTAGGGTACACGTTAGGATTAGGGTATTTATTAAACCTATCCCACTCTCTAGATACCACTTAGCACGTAAAGGAATATTATTTGGGGTCCAGCCATGGAGAAGATTTTAGTCACTAGGATAAGATAAAGAATAAACACATTATAAAAAAATCACATTAGGATTTTCTTTTTAACCTGTTCCTTAAAACACTAGTGCTTAGGAAATCTAATGGAGGCAAAAGCAGTCAAGGGTAGTTTAGGGTTAGGGTTAGGGTTAGGGTTAGTGTTAGGGTTAGGGTACGGCTTAGGGTATGGGATAGGGGACGGGTGAGGGTACGGCGTAGGGTAGGGGTTAGGGTTAGGGTTAGGGTTAGGGTTAGGGTTAGGGTACGGCTTAGGGTACGGGTGAGGGTACGGGTGAGGGTACTGCGTAGGGTATTGGTTAGGGTTAGGGTACGGCTTAGGATACGGGTTAGGGTACGGGTTAGGGTACGGCGTAGGGTATGGGTTAGGGTTAGGGTTAGGGTTAGGGTTAGGGTTAGGGTTAGGGTACGGCTTAGGGTACGGGTTAGGGTACGGGTGAGGGTATGGCGTAGGGTATAGGTTAGGGTTAGGGTTAGGGTTAGGGTACGGCTTAGGATACGGGTTAGGGTACGGGTGAGGGTACGGCGTAGCGTATGGGTTAGGGTTAGGGTTAGGGTTAGGGTACGGCTTAGGGTACGGGTTAGGGTACGGGTGAGGGTACGGCGTAGGGTATAGGTTAGGGTTAGGGTTAGGGTTAGGGTACGGCTTAGGATACGGGTTAGGGTACGGGTGAGGGTACGGCGTAGCGTATGGGTTAGGGTTAGGGTTAGGGTTAGGGTACGGCTTAGGGTACGGGTTAGGGTACGGGTGAGGGTACGGCGTAGGGTATGGGTTAGGGTTAGGGTTAGGGTTAGGGTTAGTTTTAGGGTTAGGGATTGGTTTAGGGTACGGGTTAGGATTAGCGTACGTGTTAGGGTTAGGGTTTGGGTTAGGGTTAGGGTACGCGTTAGGGTTAGGGTATGGGTTAGGGTTAGGGTACACGTTAGGATTAGGGTATTTATTAAACCTATCCCACTCTCTAGATACCACTTAGCACGTAAAGGAATATTATTTGGGGTCCAGCCATGGAGAAGATTTTAGTCACTAGGATAAGATAAAGAATAAACACATTATAAAAAAATCACATTAGGATTTTCTTTTTAACCTGTTCCTTAAAACACTAGTGCTTAGGAAATCTAATGGAGGCAAAAGCAGTCAAGGGTAGTTTAGGGTTAGGGTTAGGGTTAGGGTTAGTGTTAGGGTTAGGGTACGGCTTAGGGTATGGGATAGGGGACGGGTGAGGGTACGGCGTAGGGTAGGGGTTAGGGTTAGGGTTAGGGTTAGGGTTAGGGTTAGGGTACGGCTTAGGGTACGGGTGAGGGTACGGGTGAGGGTACTGCGTAGGGTATTGGTTAGGGTTAGGGTACGGCTTAGGATACGGGTTAGGGTACGGGTTAGGGTACGGCGTAGGGTATGGGTTAGGGTTAGGGTTAGGGTTAGGGTTAGGGTTAGGGTTAGGGTACGGCTTAGGGTACGGGTTAGGGTACGGGTGAGGGTATGGCGTAGGGTATAGGTTAGGGTTAGGGTTAGGGTTAGGGTACGGCTTAGGATACGGGTTAGGGTACGGGTGAGGGTACGGCGTAGCGTATGGGTTAGGGTTAGGGTTAGGGTTAGGGTACGGCTTAGGGTACGGGTTAGGGTACGGGTGAGGGTACGGCGTAGGGTATAGGTTAGGGTTAGGGTTAGGGTTAGGGTACGGCTTAGGATACGGGTTAGGGTACGGGTGAGGGTACGGCGTAGCGTATGGGTTAGGGTTAGGGTTAGGGTTAGGGTACGGCTTAGGGTACGGGTTAGGGTACGGGTGAGGGTACGGCGTAGGGTATGGGTTAGGGTTAGGGTTAGGGTTAGGGTTAGTTTTAGGGTTAGGGATTGGTTTAGGGTACGGGTTAGGATTAGCGTACGTGTTAGGGTTAGGGTTTGGGTTAGGGTTAGGGTACGCGTTAGGGTTAGGGTATGGGTTAGGGTTAGGGTACACGTTAGGATTAGGGTATTTATTAAACCTATCCCACTCTCTAGATACCACTTAGCACGTAAAGGAATATTATTTGGGGTCCAGCCATGGAGAAGATTTTAGTCACTAGGATAAGATAAAGAATAAACACATTATAAAAAAATCACATTAGGATTTTCTTTTTAACCTGTTCCTTAAAACACTAGTGCTTAGGAAATCTAATGGAGGCAAAAGCAGTCAAGGGTAGTTTAGGGTTAGGGTTAGGGTTAGGGTTAGTGTTAGGGTTAGGGTACGGCTTAGGGTATGGGATAGGGGACGGGTGAGGGTACGGCGTAGGGTAGGGGTTAGGGTTAGGGTTAGGGTTAGGGTTAGGGTTAGGGTACGGCTTAGGGTACGGGTGAGGGTACGGGTGAGGGTACTGCGTAGGGTATTGGTTAGGGTTAGGGTACGGCTTAGGATACGGGTTAGGGTACGGGTTAGGGTACGGCGTAGGGTATGGGTTAGGGTTAGGGTTAGGGTTAGGGTTAGGGTTAGGGTTAGGGTACGGCTTAGGGTACGGGTTAGGGTACGGGTGAGGGTATGGCGTAGGGTATAGGTTAGGGTTAGGGTTAGGGTTAGGGTACGGCTTAGGATACGGGTTAGGGTACGGGTGAGGGTACGGCGTAGCGTATGGGTTAGGGTTAGGGTTAGGGTTAGGGTACGGCTTAGGGTACGGGTTAGGGTACGGGTGAGGGTACGGCGTAGGGTATAGGTTAGGGTTAGGGTTAGGGTTAGGGTACGGCTTAGGATACGGGTTAGGGTACGGGTGAGGGTACGGCGTAGCGTATGGGTTAGGGTTAGGGTTAGGGTTAGGGTACGGCTTAGGGTACGGGTTAGGGTACGGGTGAGGGTACGGCGTAGGGTATGGGTTAGGGTTAGGGTTAGGGTTAGGGTTAGTTTTAGGGTTAGGGATTGGTTTAGGGTACGGGTTAGGATTAGCGTACGTGTTAGGGTTAGGGTTTGGGTTAGGGTTAGGGTACGCGTTAGGGTTAGGGTATGGGTTAGGGTTAGGGTACACGTTAGGATTAGGGTATTTATTAAACCTATCCCACTCTCTAGATACCACTTAGCACGTAAAGGAATATTATTTGGGGTCCAGCCATGGAGAAGATTTTAGTCACTAGGATAAGATAAAGAATAAACACATTATAAAAAAATCACATTAGGATTTTCTTTTTAACCTGTTCCTTAAAACACTAGTGCTTAGGAAATCTAATGGAGGCAAAAGCAGTCAAGGGTAGTTTAGGGTTAGGGTTAGGGTTAGGGTTAGTGTTAGGGTTAGGGTACGGCTTAGGGTATGGGATAGGGGACGGGTGAGGGTACGGCGTAGGGTAGGGGTTAGGGTTAGGGTTAGGGTTAGGGTTAGGGTTAGGGTACGGCTTAGGGTACGGGTGAGGGTACGGGTGAGGGTACTGCGTAGGGTATTGGTTAGGGTTAGGGTACGGCTTAGGATACGGGTTAGGGTACGGGTTAGGGTACGGCGTAGGGTATGGGTTAGGGTTAGGGTTAGGGTTAGGGTTAGGGTTAGGGTTAGGGTACGGCTTAGGGTACGGGTTAGGGTACGGGTGAGGGTATGGCGTAGGGTATAGGTTAGGGTTAGGGTTAGGGTTAGGGTACGGCTTAGGATACGGGTTAGGGTACGGGTGAGGGTACGGCGTAGCGTATGGGTTAGGGTTAGGGTTAGGGTTAGGGTACGGCTTAGGGTACGGGTTAGGGTACGGGTGAGGGTACGGCGTAGGGTATAGGTTAGGGTTAGGGTTAGGGTTAGGGTACGGCTTAGGATACGGGTTAGGGTACGGGTGAGGGTACGGCGTAGCGTATGGGTTAGGGTTAGGGTTAGGGTTAGGGTACGGCTTAGGGTACGGGTTAGGGTACGGGTGAGGGTACGGCGTAGGGTATGGGTTAGGGTTAGGGTTAGGGTTAGGGTTAGTTTTAGGGTTAGGGATTGGTTTAGGGTACGGGTTAGGATTAGCGTACGTGTTAGGGTTAGGGTTTGGGTTAGGGTTAGGGTACGCGTTAGGGTTAGGGTATGGGTTAGGGTTAGGGTACACGTTAGGATTAGGGTATTTATTAAACCTATCCCACTCTCTAGATACCACTTAGCACGTAAAGGAATATTATTTGGGGTCCAGCCATGGAGAAGATTTTAGTCACTAGGATAAGATAAAGAATAAACACATTATAAAAAAATCACATTAGGATTTTCTTTTTAACCTGTTCCTTAAAACACTAGTGCTTAGGAAATCTAATGGAGGCAAAAGCAGTCAAGGGTAGTTTAGGGTTAGGGTTAGGGTTAGGGTTAGTGTTAGGGTTAGGGTACGGCTTAGGGTATGGGATAGGGGACGGGTGAGGGTACGGCGTAGGGTAGGGGTTAGGGTTAGGGTTAGGGTTAGGGTTAGGGTTAGGGTACGGCTTAGGGTACGGGTGAGGGTACGGGTGAGGGTACTGCGTAGGGTATTGGTTAGGGTTAGGGTACGGCTTAGGATACGGGTTAGGGTACGGGTTAGGGTACGGCGTAGGGTATGGGTTAGGGTTAGGGTTAGGGTTAGGGTTAGGGTTAGGGTTAGGGTACGGCTTAGGGTACGGGTTAGGGTACGGGTGAGGGTATGGCGTAGGGTATAGGTTAGGGTTAGGGTTAGGGTTAGGGTACGGCTTAGGATACGGGTTAGGGTACGGGTGAGGGTACGGCGTAGCGTATGGGTTAGGGTTAGGGTTAGGGTTAGGGTACGGCTTAGGGTACGGGTTAGGGTACGGGTGAGGGTACGGCGTAGGGTATAGGTTAGGGTTAGGGTTAGGGTTAGGGTACGGCTTAGGATACGGGTTAGGGTACGGGTGAGGGTACGGCGTAGCGTATGGGTTAGGGTTAGGGTTAGGGTTAGGGTACGGCTTAGGGTACGGGTTAGGGTACGGGTGAGGGTACGGCGTAGGGTATGGGTTAGGGTTAGGGTTAGGGTTAGGGTTAGTTTTAGGGTTAGGGATTGGTTTAGGGTACGGGTTAGGATTAGCGTACGTGTTAGGGTTAGGGTTTGGGTTAGGGTTAGGGTACGCGTTAGGGTTAGGGTATGGGTTAGGGTTAGGGTACACGTTAGGATTAGGGTATTTATTAAACCTATCCCACTCTCTAGATACCACTTAGCACGTAAAGGAATATTATTTGGGGTCCAGCCATGGAGAAGATTTTAGTCACTAGGATAAGATAAAGAATAAACACATTATAAAAAAATCACATTAGGATTTTCTTTTTAACCTGTTCCTTAAAACACTAGTGCTTAGGAAATCTAATGGAGGCAAAAGCAGTCAAGGGTAGTTTAGGGTTAGGGTTAGGGTTAGGGTTAGTGTTAGGGTTAGGGTACGGCTTAGGGTATGGGATAGGGGACGGGTGAGGGTACGGCGTAGGGTAGGGGTTAGGGTTAGGGTTAGGGTTAGGGTTAGGGTTAGGGTACGGCTTAGGGTACGGGTGAGGGTACGGGTGAGGGTACTGCGTAGGGTATTGGTTAGGGTTAGGGTACGGCTTAGGATACGGGTTAGGGTACGGGTTAGGGTACGGCGTAGGGTATGGGTTAGGGTTAGGGTTAGGGTTAGGGTTAGGGTTAGGGTTAGGGTACGGCTTAGGGTACGGGTTAGGGTACGGGTGAGGGTATGGCGTAGGGTATAGGTTAGGGTTAGGGTTAGGGTTAGGGTACGGCTTAGGATACGGGTTAGGGTACGGGTGAGGGTACGGCGTAGCGTATGGGTTAGGGTTAGGGTTAGGGTTAGGGTACGGCTTAGGGTACGGGTTAGGGTACGGGTGAGGGTACGGCGTAGGGTATAGGTTAGGGTTAGGGTTAGGGTTAGGGTACGGCTTAGGATACGGGTTAGGGTACGGGTGAGGGTACGGCGTAGCGTATGGGTTAGGGTTAGGGTTAGGGTTAGGGTACGGCTTAGGGTACGGGTTAGGGTACGGGTGAGGGTACGGCGTAGGGTATGGGTTAGGGTTAGGGTTAGGGTTAGGGTTAGTTTTAGGGTTAGGGATTGGTTTAGGGTACGGGTTAGGATTAGCGTACGTGTTAGGGTTAGGGTTTGGGTTAGGGTTAGGGTACGCGTTAGGGTTAGGGTATGGGTTAGGGTTAGGGTACACGTTAGGATTAGGGTATTTATTAAACCTATCCCACTCTCTAGATACCACTTAGCACGTAAAGGAATATTATTTGGGGTCCAGCCATGGAGAAGATTTTAGTCACTAGGATAAGATAAAGAATAAACACATTATAAAAAAATCACATTAGGATTTTCTTTTTAACCTGTTCCTTAAAACACTAGTGCTTAGGAAATCTAATGGAGGCAAAAGCAGTCAAGGGTAGTTTAGGGTTAGGGTTAGGGTTAGGGTTAGTGTTAGGGTTAGGGTACGGCTTAGGGTATGGGATAGGGGACGGGTGAGGGTACGGCGTAGGGTAGGGGTTAGGGTTAGGGTTAGGGTTAGGGTTAGGGTTAGGGTACGGCTTAGGGTACGGGTGAGGGTACGGGTGAGGGTACTGCGTAGGGTATTGGTTAGGGTTAGGGTACGGCTTAGGATACGGGTTAGGGTACGGGTTAGGGTACGGCGTAGGGTATGGGTTAGGGTTAGGGTTAGGGTTAGGGTTAGGGTTAGGGTTAGGGTACGGCTTAGGGTACGGGTTAGGGTACGGGTGAGGGTATGGCGTAGGGTATAGGTTAGGGTTAGGGTTAGGGTTAGGGTACGGCTTAGGATACGGGTTAGGGTACGGGTGAGGGTACGGCGTAGCGTATGGGTTAGGGTTAGGGTTAGGGTTAGGGTACGGCTTAGGGTACGGGTTAGGGTACGGGTGAGGGTACGGCGTAGGGTATAGGTTAGGGTTAGGGTTAGGGTTAGGGTACGGCTTAGGATACGGGTTAGGGTACGGGTGAGGGTACGGCGTAGCGTATGGGTTAGGGTTAGGGTTAGGGTTAGGGTACGGCTTAGGGTACGGGTTAGGGTACGGGTGAGGGTACGGCGTAGGGTATGGGTTAGGGTTAGGGTTAGGGTTAGGGTTAGTTTTAGGGTTAGGGATTGGTTTAGGGTACGGGTTAGGATTAGCGTACGTGTTAGGGTTAGGGTTTGGGTTAGGGTTAGGGTACGCGTTAGGGTTAGGGTATGGGTTAGGGTTAGGGTACACGTTAGGATTAGGGTATTTATTAAACCTATCCCACTCTCTAGATACCACTTAGCACGTAAAGGAATATTATTTGGGGTCCAGCCATGGAGAAGATTTTAGTCACTAGGATAAGATAAAGAATAAACACATTATAAAAAAATCACATTAGGATTTTCTTTTTAACCTGTTCCTTAAAACACTAGTGCTTAGGAAATCTAATGGAGGCAAAAGCAGTCAAGGGTAGTTTAGGGTTAGGGTTAGGGTTAGGGTTAGTGTTAGGGTTAGGGTACGGCTTAGGGTATGGGATAGGGGACGGGTGAGGGTACGGCGTAGGGTAGGGGTTAGGGTTAGGGTTAGGGTTAGGGTTAGGGTTAGGGTACGGCTTAGGGTACGGGTGAGGGTACGGGTGAGGGTACTGCGTAGGGTATTGGTTAGGGTTAGGGTACGGCTTAGGATACGGGTTAGGGTACGGGTTAGGGTACGGCGTAGGGTATGGGTTAGGGTTAGGGTTAGGGTTAGGGTTAGGGTTAGGGTTAGGGTACGGCTTAGGGTACGGGTTAGGGTACGGGTGAGGGTATGGCGTAGGGTATAGGTTAGGGTTAGGGTTAGGGTTAGGGTACGGCTTAGGATACGGGTTAGGGTACGGGTGAGGGTACGGCGTAGCGTATGGGTTAGGGTTAGGGTTAGGGTTAGGGTACGGCTTAGGGTACGGGTTAGGGTACGGGTGAGGGTACGGCGTAGGGTATAGGTTAGGGTTAGGGTTAGGGTTAGGGTACGGCTTAGGATACGGGTTAGGGTACGGGTGAGGGTACGGCGTAGCGTATGGGTTAGGGTTAGGGTTAGGGTTAGGGTACGGCTTAGGGTACGGGTTAGGGTACGGGTGAGGGTACGGCGTAGGGTATGGGTTAGGGTTAGGGTTAGGGTTAGGGTTAGTTTTAGGGTTAGGGATTGGTTTAGGGTACGGGTTAGGATTAGCGTACGTGTTAGGGTTAGGGTTTGGGTTAGGGTTAGGGTACGCGTTAGGGTTAGGGTATGGGTTAGGGTTAGGGTACACGTTAGGATTAGGGTATTTATTAAACCTATCCCACTCTCTAGATACCACTTAGCACGTAAAGGAATATTATTTGGGGTCCAGCCATGGAGAAGATTTTAGTCACTAGGATAAGATAAAGAATAAACACATTATAAAAAAATCACATTAGGATTTTCTTTTTAACCTGTTCCTTAAAACACTAGTGCTTAGGAAATCTAATGGAGGCAAAAGCAGTCAAGGGTAGTTTAGGGTTAGGGTTAGGGTTAGGGTTAGTGTTAGGGTTAGGGTACGGCTTAGGGTATGGGATAGGGGACGGGTGAGGGTACGGCGTAGGGTAGGGGTTAGGGTTAGGGTTAGGGTTAGGGTTAGGGTACGGCTTAGGGTACGGGTTAGGGTACGGGTGAGGGTATGGCGTAGGGTATAGGTTAGGGTTAGGGTTAGGGTTAGGGTTAGGGTACGGCTTAGGATACGGGTTAGGGTACGGGTGAGGGTACGGCGTAGCGTATGGGTTAGGGTTAGGGTTAGGGTTAGGGTACGGCTTAGGGTACGGGTTAGGGTACGGGTGAGGGTACGGCGTAGGGTATAGGTTAGGGTTAGGGTTAGGGTTAGGGTACGGCTTAGGATACGGGTTAGGGTACGGGTGAGGGTACGGCGTAGCGTATGGGTTAGGGTTAGGGTTAGGGTTAGGGTACGGCTTAGGGTACGGGTTAGGGTACGGGTGAGGGTACGGCGTAGGGTATGGGTTAGGGTTAGGGTTAGGGTTAGGGTTAGTTTTAGGGTTAGGGATTGGTTTAGGGTACGGGTTAGGATTAGCGTACGTGTTAGGGTTAGGGTTTGGGTTAGGGTTAGGGTACGCGTTAGGGTTAGGGTATGGGTTAGGGTTAGGGTACACGTTAGGATTAGGGTATTTATTAAACCTATCCCACTCTCTAGATACCACTTAGCACGTAAAGGAATATTATTTGGGGTCCAGCCATGGAGAAGATTTTAGTCACTAGGATAAGATAAAGAATAAACACATTATAAAAAAATCACATTAGGATTTTCTTTTTAACCTGTTCCTTAAAACACTAGTGCTTAGGAAATCTAATGGAGGCAAAAGCAGTCAAGGGTAGTTTAGGGTTAGGGTTAGGGTTAGGGTTAGTGTTAGGGTTAGGGTACGGCTTAGGGTATGGGATAGGGGACGGGTGAGGGTACGGCGTAGGGTAGGGGTTAGGGTTAGGGTTAGGGTTAGGGTTAGGGTTAGGGTACGGCTTAGGGTACGGGTGAGGGTACGGGTGAGGGTACTGCGTAGGGTATTGGTTAGGGTTAGGGTACGGCTTAGGATACGGGTTAGGGTACGGGTTAGGGTACGGCGTAGGGTATGGGTTAGGGTTAGGGTTAGGGTTAGGGTTAGGGTTAGGGTTAGGGTACGGCTTAGGGTACGGGTTAGGGTACGGGTGAGGGTATGGCGTAGGGTATAGGTTAGGGTTAGGGTTAGGGTTAGGGTACGGCTTAGGATACGGGTTAGGGTACGGGTGAGGGTACGGCGTAGCGTATGGGTTAGGGTTAGGGTTAGGGTTAGGGTACGGCTTAGGGTACGGGTTAGGGTACGGGTGAGGGTACGGCGTAGGGTATAGGTTAGGGTTAGGGTTAGGGTTAGGGTACGGCTTAGGATACGGGTTAGGGTACGGGTGAGGGTACGGCGTAGCGTATGGGTTAGGGTTAGGGTTAGGGTTAGGGTACGGCTTAGGGTACGGGTTAGGGTACGGGTGAGGGTACGGCGTAGGGTATGGGTTAGGGTTAGGGTTAGGGTTAGGGTTAGTTTTAGGGTTAGGGATTGGTTTAGGGTACGGGTTAGGATTAGCGTACGTGTTAGGGTTAGGGTTTGGGTTAGGGTTAGGGTACGCGTTAGGGTTAGGGTATGGGTTAGGGTTAGGGTACACGTTAGGATTAGGGTATTTATTAAACCTATCCCACTCTCTAGATACCACTTAGCACGTAAAGGAATATTATTTGGGGTCCAGCCATGGAGAAGATTTTAGTCACTAGGATAAGATAAAGAATAAACACATTATAAAAAAATCACATTAGGATTTTCTTTTTAACCTGTTCCTTAAAACACTAGTGCTTAGGAAATCTAATGGAGGCAAAAGCAGTCAAGGGTAGTTTAGGGTTAGGGTTAGGGTTAGGGTTAGTGTTAGGGTTAGGGTACGGCTTAGGGTATGGGATAGGGGACGGGTGAGGGTACGGCGTAGGGTAGGGGTTAGGGTTAGGGTTAGGGTTAGGGTTAGGGTTAGGGTACGGCTTAGGGTACGGGTGAGGGTACGGGTGAGGGTACTGCGTAGGGTATTGGTTAGGGTTAGGGTACGGCTTAGGATACGGGTTAGGGTACGGGTTAGGGTACGGCGTAGGGTATGGGTTAGGGTTAGGGTTAGGGTTAGGGTTAGGGTTAGGGTTAGGGTACGGCTTAGGGTACGGGTTAGGGTACGGGTGAGGGTATGGCGTAGGGTATAGGTTAGGGTTAGGGTTAGGGTTAGGGTACGGCTTAGGATACGGGTTAGGGTACGGGTGAGGGTACGGCGTAGCGTATGGGTTAGGGTTAGGGTTAGGGTTAGGGTACGGCTTAGGGTACGGGTTAGGGTACGGGTGAGGGTACGGCGTAGGGTATAGGTTAGGGTTAGGGTTAGGGTTAGGGTACGGCTTAGGATACGGGTTAGGGTACGGGTGAGGGTACGGCGTAGCGTATGGGTTAGGGTTAGGGTTAGGGTTAGGGTACGGCTTAGGGTACGGGTTAGGGTACGGGTGAGGGTACGGCGTAGGGTATGGGTTAGGGTTAGGGTTAGGGTTAGGGTTAGTTTTAGGGTTAGGGATTGGTTTAGGGTACGGGTTAGGATTAGCGTACGTGTTAGGGTTAGGGTTTGGGTTAGGGTTAGGGTACGCGTTAGGGTTAGGGTATGGGTTAGGGTTAGGGTACACGTTAGGATTAGGGTATTTATTAAACCTATCCCACTCTCTAGATACCACTTAGCACGTAAAGGAATATTATTTGGGGTCCAGCCATGGAGAAGATTTTAGTCACTAGGATAAGATAAAGAATAAACACATTATAAAAAAATCACATTAGGATTTTCTTTTTAACCTGTTCCTTAAAACACTAGTGCTTAGGAAATCTAATGGAGGCAAAAGCAGTCAAGGGTAGTTTAGGGTTAGGGTTAGGGTTAGGGTTAGTGTTAGGGTTAGGGTACGGCTTAGGGTATGGGATAGGGGACGGGTGAGGGTACGGCGTAGGGTAGGGGTTAGGGTTAGGGTTAGGGTTAGGGTTAGGGTTAGGGTACGGCTTAGGGTACGGGTGAGGGTACGGGTGAGGGTACTGCGTAGGGTATTGGTTAGGGTTAGGGTACGGCTTAGGATACGGGTTAGGGTACGGGTTAGGGTACGGCGTAGGGTATGGGTTAGGGTTAGGGTTAGGGTTAGGGTTAGGGTTAGGGTTAGGGTACGGCTTAGGGTACGGGTTAGGGTACGGGTGAGGGTATGGCGTAGGGTATAGGTTAGGGTTAGGGTTAGGGTTAGGGTACGGCTTAGGATACGGGTTAGGGTACGGGTGAGGGTACGGCGTAGCGTATGGGTTAGGGTTAGGGTTAGGGTTAGGGTACGGCTTAGGGTACGGGTTAGGGTACGGGTGAGGGTACGGCGTAGGGTATAGGTTAGGGTTAGGGTTAGGGTTAGGGTACGGCTTAGGATACGGGTTAGGGTACGGGTGAGGGTACGGCGTAGCGTATGGGTTAGGGTTAGGGTTAGGGTTAGGGTACGGCTTAGGGTACGGGTTAGGGTACGGGTGAGGGTACGGCGTAGGGTATGGGTTAGGGTTAGGGTTAGGGTTAGGGTTAGTTTTAGGGTTAGGGATTGGTTTAGGGTACGGGTTAGGATTAGCGTACGTGTTAGGGTTAGGGTTTGGGTTAGGGTTAGGGTACGCGTTAGGGTTAGGGTATGGGTTAGGGTTAGGGTACACGTTAGGATTAGGGTATTTATTAAACCTATCCCACTCTCTAGATACCACTTAGCACGTAAAGGAATATTATTTGGGGTCCAGCCATGGAGAAGATTTTAGTCACTAGGATAAGATAAAGAATAAACACATTATAAAAAAATCACATTAGGATTTTCTTTTTAACCTGTTCCTTAAAACACTAGTGCTTAGGAAATCTAATGGAGGCAAAAGCAGTCAAGGGTAGTTTAGGGTTAGGGTTAGGGTTAGGGTTAGTGTTAGGGTTAGGGTACGGCTTAGGGTATGGGATAGGGGACGGGTGAGGGTACGGCGTAGGGTAGGGGTTAGGGTTAGGGTTAGGGTTAGGGTTAGGGTTAGGGTACGGCTTAGGGTACGGGTGAGGGTACGGGTGAGGGTACTGCGTAGGGTATTGGTTAGGGTTAGGGTACGGCTTAGGATACGGGTTAGGGTACGGGTTAGGGTACGGCGTAGGGTATGGGTTAGGGTTAGGGTTAGGGTTAGGGTTAGGGTTAGGGTTAGGGTACGGCTTAGGGTACGGGTTAGGGTACGGGTGAGGGTATGGCGTAGGGTATAGGTTAGGGTTAGGGTTAGGGTTAGGGTACGGCTTAGGATACGGGTTAGGGTACGGGTGAGGGTACGGCGTAGCGTATGGGTTAGGGTTAGGGTTAGGGTTAGGGTACGGCTTAGGGTACGGGTTAGGGTACGGGTGAGGGTACGGCGTAGGGTATAGGTTAGGGTTAGGGTTAGGGTTAGGGTACGGCTTAGGATACGGGTTAGGGTACGGGTGAGGGTACGGCGTAGCGTATGGGTTAGGGTTAGGGTTAGGGTTAGGGTACGGCTTAGGGTACGGGTTAGGGTACGGGTGAGGGTACGGCGTAGGGTATGGGTTAGGGTTAGGGTTAGGGTTAGGGTTAGTTTTAGGGTTAGGGATTGGTTTAGGGTACGGGTTAGGATTAGCGTACGTGTTAGGGTTAGGGTTTGGGTTAGGGTTAGGGTACGCGTTAGGGTTAGGGTATGGGTTAGGGTTAGGGTACACGTTAGGATTAGGGTATTTATTAAACCTATCCCACTCTCTAGATACCACTTAGCACGTAAAGGAATATTATTTGGGGTCCAGCCATGGAGAAGATTTTAGTCACTAGGATAAGATAAAGAATAAACACATTATAAAAAAATCACATTAGGATTTTCTTTTTAACCTGTTCCTTAAAACACTAGTGCTTAGGAAATCTAATGGAGGCAAAAGCAGTCAAGGGTAGTTTAGGGTTAGGGTTAGGGTTAGGGTTAGTGTTAGGGTTAGGGTACGGCTTAGGGTATGGGATAGGGGACGGGTGAGGGTACGGCGTAGGGTAGGGGTTAGGGTTAGGGTTAGGGTTAGGGTTAGGGTTAGGGTACGGCTTAGGGTACGGGTGAGGGTACGGGTGAGGGTACTGCGTAGGGTATTGGTTAGGGTTAGGGTACGGCTTAGGATACGGGTTAGGGTACGGGTTAGGGTACGGCGTAGGGTATGGGTTAGGGTTAGGGTTAGGGTTAGGGTTAGGGTTAGGGTTAGGGTACGGCTTAGGGTACGGGTTAGGGTACGGGTGAGGGTATGGCGTAGGGTATAGGTTAGGGTTAGGGTTAGGGTTAGGGTACGGCTTAGGATACGGGTTAGGGTACGGGTGAGGGTACGGCGTAGCGTATGGGTTAGGGTTAGGGTTAGGGTTAGGGTACGGCTTAGGGTACGGGTTAGGGTACGGGTGAGGGTACGGCGTAGGGTATAGGTTAGGGTTAGGGTTAGGGTTAGGGTACGGCTTAGGATACGGGTTAGGGTACGGGTGAGGGTACGGCGTAGCGTATGGGTTAGGGTTAGGGTTAGGGTTAGGGTACGGCTTAGGGTACGGGTTAGGGTACGGGTGAGGGTACGGCGTAGGGTATGGGTTAGGGTTAGGGTTAGGGTTAGGGTTAGTTTTAGGGTTAGGGATTGGTTTAGGGTACGGGTTAGGATTAGCGTACGTGTTAGGGTTAGGGTTTGGGTTAGGGTTAGGGTACGCGTTAGGGTTAGGGTATGGGTTAGGGTTAGGGTACACGTTAGGATTAGGGTATTTATTAAACCTATCCCACTCTCTAGATACCACTTAGCACGTAAAGGAATATTATTTGGGGTCCAGCCATGGAGAAGATTTTAGTCACTAGGATAAGATAAAGAATAAACACATTATAAAAAAATCACATTAGGATTTTCTTTTTAACCTGTTCCTTAAAACACTAGTGCTTAGGAAATCTAATGGAGGCAAAAGCAGTCAAGGGTAGTTTAGGGTTAGGGTTAGGGTTAGGGTTAGTGTTAGGGTTAGGGTACGGCTTAGGGTATGGGATAGGGGACGGGTGAGGGTACGGCGTAGGGTAGGGGTTAGGGTTAGGGTTAGGGTTAGGGTTAGGGTTAGGGTACGGCTTAGGGTACGGGTGAGGGTACGGGTGAGGGTACTGCGTAGGGTATTGGTTAGGGTTAGGGTACGGCTTAGGATACGGGTTAGGGTACGGGTTAGGGTACGGCGTAGGGTATGGGTTAGGGTTAGGGTTAGGGTTAGGGTTAGGGTTAGGGTTAGGGTACGGCTTAGGGTACGGGTTAGGGTACGGGTGAGGGTATGGCGTAGGGTATAGGTTAGGGTTAGGGTTAGGGTTAGGGTACGGCTTAGGATACGGGTTAGGGTACGGGTGAGGGTACGGCGTAGCGTATGGGTTAGGGTTAGGGTTAGGGTTAGGGTACGGCTTAGGGTACGGGTTAGGGTACGGGTGAGGGTACGGCGTAGGGTATAGGTTAGGGTTAGGGTTAGGGTTAGGGTACGGCTTAGGATACGGGTTAGGGTACGGGTGAGGGTACGGCGTAGCGTATGGGTTAGGGTTAGGGTTAGGGTTAGGGTACGGCTTAGGGTACGGGTTAGGGTACGGGTGAGGGTACGGCGTAGGGTATGGGTTAGGGTTAGGGTTAGGGTTAGGGTTAGTTTTAGGGTTAGGGATTGGTTTAGGGTACGGGTTAGGATTAGCGTACGTGTTAGGGTTAGGGTTTGGGTTAGGGTTAGGGTACGCGTTAGGGTTAGGGTATGGGTTAGGGTTAGGGTACACGTTAGGATTAGGGTATTTATTAAACCTATCCCACTCTCTAGATACCACTTAGCACGTAAAGGAATATTATTTGGGGTCCAGCCATGGAGAAGATTTTAGTCACTAGGATAAGATAAAGAATAAACACATTATAAAAAAATCACATTAGGATTTTCTTTTTAACCTGTTCCTTAAAACACTAGTGCTTAGGAAATCTAATGGAGGCAAAAGCAGTCAAGGGTAGTTTAGGGTTAGGGTTAGGGTTAGGGTTAGTGTTAGGGTTAGGGTACGGCTTAGGGTATGGGATAGGGGACGGGTGAGGGTACGGCGTAGGGTAGGGGTTAGGGTTAGGGTTAGGGTTAGGGTTAGGGTACGGCTTAGGGTACGGGTTAGGGTACGGGTGAGGGTATGGCGTAGGGTATAGGTTAGGGTTAGGGTTAGGGTTAGGGTTAGGGTACGGCTTAGGATACGGGTTAGGGTACGGGTGAGGGTACGGCGTAGCGTATGGGTTAGGGTTAGGGTTAGGGTTAGGGTATGGCTTAGGGTACGGGTTAGGGTACGGGTGAGGGTACGGCGTAGGGTATAGGTTAGGGTTAGGGTTAGGGTTAGGGTACGGCTTAGGATACGGGTTAGGGTACGGGTGAGGGTACGGCGTAGCGTATGGGTTAGGGTTAGGGTTAGGGTTAGGGTACGGCTTAGGGTACGGGTTAGGGTACGGGTGAGGGTACGGCGTAGGGTATGGGTTAGGGTTAGGGTTAGGGTTAGGGTTAGTTTTAGGGTTAGGGATTGGTTTAGGGTACGGGTTAGGATTAGCGTACGTGTTAGGGTTAGGGTTTGGGTTAGGGTTAGGGTACGCGTTAGGGTTAGGGTATGGGTTAGGGTTAGGGTACACGTTAGGATTAGGGTATTTATTAAACCTATCCCACTCTCTAGATACCACTTAGCACGTAAAGGAATATTATTTGGGGTCCAGCCATGGAGAAGATTTTAGTCACTAGGATAAGATAAAGAATAAACACATTATAAAAAAATCACATTAGGATTTTCTTTTTAACCTGTTCCTTAAAACACTAGTGCTTAGGAAATCTAATGGAGGCAAAAGCAGTCAAGGGTAGTTTAGGGTTAGGGTTAGGGTTAGGGTTAGTGTTAGGGTTAGGGTACGGCTTAGGGTATGGGATAGGGGACGGGTGAGGGTACGGCGTAGGGTAGGGGTTAGGGTTAGGGTTAGGGTTAGGGTTAGGGTTAGGGTACGGCTTAGGGTACGGGTGAGGGTACGGGTGAGGGTACTGCGTAGGGTATTGGTTAGGGTTAGGGTACGGCTTAGGATACGGGTTAGGGTACGGGTTAGGGTACGGCGTAGGGTATGGGTTAGGGTTAGGGTTAGGGTTAGGGTTAGGGTTAGGGTTAGGGTACGGCTTAGGGTACGGGTTAGGGTACGGGTGAGGGTATGGCGTAGGGTATAGGTTAGGGTTAGGGTTAGGGTTAGGGTACGGCTTAGGATACGGGTTAGGGTACGGGTGAGGGTACGGCGTAGCGTATGGGTTAGGGTTAGGGTTAGGGTTAGGGTACGGCTTAGGGTACGGGTTAGGGTACGGGTGAGGGTACGGCGTAGGGTATAGGTTAGGGTTAGGGTTAGGGTTAGGGTACGGCTTAGGATACGGGTTAGGGTACGGGTGAGGGTACGGCGTAGCGTATGGGTTAGGGTTAGGGTTAGGGTTAGGGTACGGCTTAGGGTACGGGTTAGGGTACGGGTGAGGGTACGGCGTAGGGTATGGGTTAGGGTTAGGGTTAGGGTTAGGGTTAGTTTTAGGGTTAGGGATTGGTTTAGGGTACGGGTTAGGATTAGCGTACGTGTTAGGGTTAGGGTTTGGGTTAGGGTTAGGGTACGCGTTAGGGTTAGGGTATGGGTTAGGGTTAGGGTACACGTTAGGATTAGGGTATTTATTAAACCTATCCCACTCTCTAGATACCACTTAGCACGTAAAGGAATATTATTTGGGGTCCAGCCATGGAGAAGATTTTAGTCACTAGGATAAGATAAAGAATAAACACATTATAAAAAAATCACATTAGGATTTTCTTTTTAACCTGTTCCTTAAAACACTAGTGCTTAGGAAATCTAATGGAGGCAAAAGCAGTCAAGGGTAGTTTAGGGTTAGGGTTAGGGTTAGGGTTAGTGTTAGGGTTAGGGTACGGCTTAGGGTATGGGATAGGGGACGGGTGAGGGTACGGCGTAGGGTAGGGGTTAGGGTTAGGGTTAGGGTTAGGGTTAGGGTTAGGGTACGGCTTAGGGTACGGGTGAGGGTACGGGTGAGGGTACTGCGTAGGGTATTGGTTAGGGTTAGGGTACGGCTTAGGATACGGGTTAGGGTACGGGTTAGGGTACGGCGTAGGGTATGGGTTAGGGTTAGGGTTAGGGTTAGGGTTAGGGTTAGGGTTAGGGTACGGCTTAGGGTACGGGTTAGGGTACGGGTGAGGGTATGGCGTAGGGTATAGGTTAGGGTTAGGGTTAGGGTTAGGGTACGGCTTAGGATACGGGTTAGGGTACGGGTGAGGGTACGGCGTAGCGTATGGGTTAGGGTTAGGGTTAGGGTTAGGGTACGGCTTAGGGTACGGGTTAGGGTACGGGTGAGGGTACGGCGTAGGGTATAGGTTAGGGTTAGGGTTAGGGTTAGGGTACGGCTTAGGATACGGGTTAGGGTACGGGTGAGGGTACGGCGTAGCGTATGGGTTAGGGTTAGGGTTAGGGTTAGGGTACGGCTTAGGGTACGGGTTAGGGTACGGGTGAGGGTACGGCGTAGGGTATGGGTTAGGGTTAGGGTTAGGGTTAGGGTTAGTTTTAGGTTTAGGGATTGGTTTAGGGTACGGGTTAGGATTAGCGTACGTGTTAGGGTTAGGGTTTGGGTTAGGGTTAGGGTACGCGTTAGGGTTAGGGTATGGGTTAGGGTTAGGGTACACGTTAGGATTAGGGTATTTATTAAACCTATCCCACTCTCTAGATACCACTTAGCACGTAAAGGAATATTATTTGGGGTCCAGCCATGGAGAAGATTTTAGTCACTAGGATAAGATAAAGAATAAACACATTATAAAAAAATCACATTAGGATTTTCTTTTTAACCTGTTCCTTAAAACACTAGTGCTTAGGAAATCTAATGGAGGCAAAAGCAGTCAAGGGTAGTTTAGGGTTAGGGTTAGGGTTAGGGTTAGTGTTAGGGTTAGGGTACGGCTTAGGGTATGGGATAGGGGACGGGTGAGGGTACGGCGTAGGGTAGGGGTTAGGGTTAGGGTTAGGGTTAGGGTTAGGGTTAGGGTACGGCTTAGGGTACGGGTGAGGGTACGGGTGAGGGTACTGCGTAGGGTATTGGTTAGGGTTAGGGTACGGCTTAGGATACGGGTTAGGGTACGGGTTAGGGTACGGCGTAGGGTATGGGTTAGGGTTAGGGTTAGGGTTAGGGTTAGGGTTAGGGTTAGGGTACGGCTTAGGGTACGGGTTAGGGTACGGGTGAGGGTATGGCGTAGGGTATAGGTTAGGGTTAGGGTTAGGGTTAGGGTACGGCTTAGGATACGGGTTAGGGTACGGGTGAGGGTACGGCGTAGCGTATGGGTTAGGGTTAGGGTTAGGGTTAGGGTACGGCTTAGGGTACGGGTTAGGGTACGGGTGAGGGTACGGCGTAGGGTATAGGTTAGGGTTAGGGTTAGGGTTAGGGTACGGCTTAGGATACGGGTTAGGGTACGGGTGAGGGTACGGCGTAGCGTATGGGTTAGGGTTAGGGTTAGGGTTAGGGTACGGCTTAGGGTACGGGTTAGGGTACGGGTGAGGGTACGGCGTAGGGTATGGGTTAGGGTTAGGGTTAGGGTTAGGGTTAGTTTTAGGGTTAGGGATTGGTTTAGGGTACGGGTTAGGATTAGCGTACGTGTTAGGGTTAGGGTTTGGGTTAGGGTTAGGGTACGCGTTAGGGTTAGGGTATGGGTTAGGGTTAGGGTACACGTTAGGATTAGGGTATTTATTAAACCTATCCCACTCTCTAGATACCACTTAGCACGTAAAGGAATATTATTTGGGGTCCAGCCATGGAGAAGATTTTAGTCACTAGGATAAGATAAAGAATAAACACATTATAAAAAAATCACATTAGGATTTTCTTTTTAACCTGTTCCTTAAAACACTAGTGCTTAGGAAATCTAATGGAGGCAAAAGCAGTCAAGGGTAGTTTAGGGTTAGGGTTAGGGTTAGGGTTAGTGTTAGGGTTAGGGTACGGCTTAGGGTATGGGATAGGGGACGGGTGAGGGTACGGCGTAGGGTAGGGGTTAGGGTTAGGGTTAGGGTTAGGGTTAGGGTTAGGGTACGGCTTAGGGTACGGGTGAGGGTACGGGTGAGGGTACTGCGTAGGGTATTGGTTAGGGTTAGGGTACGGCTTAGGATACGGGTTAGGGTACGGGTTAGGGTACGGCGTAGGGTATGGGTTAGGGTTAGGGTTAGGGTTAGGGTTAGGGTTAGGGTTAGGGTACGGCTTAGGGTACGGGTTAGGGTACGGGTGAGGGTATGGCGTAGGGTATAGGTTAGGGTTAGGGTTAGGGTTAGGGTACGGCTTAGGATACGGGTTAGGGTACGGGTGAGGGTACGGCGTAGCGTATGGGTTAGGGTTAGGGTTAGGGTTAGGGTACGGCTTAGGGTACGGGTTAGGGTACGGGTGAGGGTACGGCGTAGGGTATAGGTTAGGGTTAGGGTTAGGGTTAGGGTACGGCTTAGGATACGGGTTAGGGTACGGGTGAGGGTACGGCGTAGCGTATGGGTTAGGGTTAGGGTTAGGGTTAGGGTACGGCTTAGGGTACGGGTTAGGGTACGGGTGAGGGTACGGCGTAGGGTATGGGTTAGGGTTAGGGTTAGGGTTAGGGTTAGTTTTAGGGTTAGGGATTGGTTTAGGGTACGGGTTAGGATTAGCGTACGTGTTAGGGTTAGGGTTTGGGTTAGGGTTAGGGTACGCGTTAGGGTTAGGGTATGGGTTAGGGTTAGGGTACACGTTAGGATTAGGGTATTTATTAAACCTATCCCACTCTCTAGATACCACTTAGCACGTAAAGGAATATTATTTGGGGTCCAGCCATGGAGAAGATTTTAGTCACTAGGATAAGATAAAGAATAAACACATTATAAAAAAATCACATTAGGATTTTCTTTTTAACCTGTTCCTTAAAACACTAGTGCTTAGGAAATCTAATGGAGGCAAAAGCAGTCAAGGGTAGTTTAGGGTTAGGGTTAGGGTTAGGGTTAGTGTTAGGGTTAGGGTACGGCTTAGGGTATGGGATAGGGGACGGGTGAGGGTACGGCGTAGGGTAGGGGTTAGGGTTAGGGTTAGGGTTAGGGTTAGGGTTAGGGTACGGCTTAGGGTACGGGTGAGGGTACGGGTGAGGGTACTGCGTAGGGTATTGGTTAGGGTTAGGGTACGGCTTAGGATACGGGTTAGGGTACGGGTTAGGGTACGGCGTAGGGTATGGGTTAGGGTTAGGGTTAGGGTTAGGGTTAGGGTTAGGGTTAGGGTACGGCTTAGGGTACGGGTTAGGGTACGGGTGAGGGTATGGCGTAGGGTATAGGTTAGGGTTAGGGTTAGGGTTAGGGTACGGCTTAGGATACGGGTTAGGGTACGGGTGAGGGTACGGCGTAGCGTATGGGTTAGGGTTAGGGTTAGGGTTAGGGTACGGCTTAGGGTACGGGTTAGGGTACGGGTGAGGGTACGGCGTAGGGTATAGGTTAGGGTTAGGGTTAGGGTTAGGGTACGGCTTAGGATACGGGTTAGGGTACGGGTGAGGGTACGGCGTAGCGTATGGGTTAGGGTTAGGGTTAGGGTTAGGGTACGGCTTAGGGTACGGGTTAGGGTACGGGTGAGGGTACGGCGTAGGGTATGGGTTAGGGTTAGGGTTAGGGTTAGGGTTAGTTTTAGGGTTAGGGATTGGTTTAGGGTACGGGTTAGGATTAGCGTACGTGTTAGGGTTAGGGTTTGGGTTAGGGTTAGGGTACGCGTTAGGGTTAGGGTATGGGTTAGGGTTAGGGTACACGTTAGGATTAGGGTATTTATTAAACCTATCCCACTCTCTAGATACCACTTAGCACGTAAAGGAATATTATTTGGGGTCCAGCCATGGAGAAGATTTTAGTCACTAGGATAAGATAAAGAATAAACACATTATAAAAAAATCACATTAGGATTTTCTTTTTAACCTGTTCCTTAAAACACTAGTGCTTAGGAAATCTAATGGAGGCAAAAGCAGTCAAGGGTAGTTTAGGGTTAGGGTTAGGGTTAGGGTTAGTGTTAGGGTTAGGGTACGGCTTAGGGTATGGGATAGGGGACGGGTGAGGGTACGGCGTAGGGTAGGGGTTAGGGTTAGGGTTAGGGTTAGGGTTAGGGTTAGGGTACGGCTTAGGGTACGGGTGAGGGTACGGGTGAGGGTACTGCGTAGGGTATTGGTTAGGGTTAGGGTACGGCTTAGGATACGGGTTAGGGTACGGGTTAGGGTACGGCGTAGGGTATGGGTTAGGGTTAGGGTTAGGGTTAGGGTTAGGGTACGGCTTAGGGTACGGGTTAGGGTACGGGTGAGGGTATGGCGTAGGGTATAGGTTAGGGTTAGGGTTAGGGTTAGGGTACGGCTTAGGATACGGGTTAGGGTACGGGTGAGGGTACGGCGTAGCGTATGGGTTAGGGTTAGGGTTAGGGTTAGGGTACGGCTTAGGGTACGGGTTAGGGTACGGGTGAGGGTACGGCGTAGGGTATAGGTTAGGGTTAGGGTTAGGGTTAGGGTACGGCTTAGGATACGGGTTAGGGTACGGGTGAGGGTACGGCGTAGCGTATGGGTTAGGGTTAGGGTTAGGGTTAGGGTACGGCTTAGGGTACGGGTTAGGGTACGGGTGAGGGTACGGCGTAGGGTATGGGTTAGGGTTAGGGTTAGGGTTAGGGTTAGTTTTAGGGTTAGGGATTGGTTTAGGGTACGGGTTAGGATTAGCGTACGTGTTAGGGTTAGGGTTTGGGTTAGGGTTAGGGTACGCGTTAGGGTTAGGGTATGGGTTAGGGTTAGGGTACACGTTAGGATTAGGGTATTTATTAAACCTATCCCACTCTCTAGATACCACTTAGCACGTAAAGGAATATTATTTGGGGTCCAGCCATGGAGAAGATTTTAGTCACTAGGATAAGATAAAGAATAAACACATTATAAAAAAATCACATTAGGATTTTCTTTTTAACCTGTTCCTTAAAACACTAGTGCTTAGGAAATCTAATGGAGGCAAAAGCAGTCAAGGGTAGTTTAGGGTTAGGGTTAGGGTTAGGGTTAGTGTTAGGGTTAGGGTACGGCTTAGGGTATGGGATAGGGGACGGGTGAGGGTACGGCGTAGGGTAGGGGTTAGGGTTAGGGTTAGGGTTAGGGTTAGGGTTAGGGTACGGCTTAGGGTACGGGTGAGGGTACGGGTGAGGGTACTGCGTAGGGTATTGGTTAGGGTTAGGGTACGGCTTAGGATACGGGTTAGGGTACGGGTTAGGGTACGGCGTAGGGTATGGGTTAGGGTTAGGGTTAGGGTTAGGGTTAGGGTTAGGGTTAGGGTACGGCTTAGGGTACGGGTTAGGGTACGGGTGAGGGTATGGCGTAGGGTATAGGTTAGGGTTAGGGTTAGGGTTAGGGTACGGCTTAGGATACGGGTTAGGGTACGGGTGAGGGTACGGCGTAGCGTATGGGTTAGGGTTAGGGTTAGGGTTAGGGTACGGCTTAGGGTACGGGTTAGGGTACGGGTGAGGGTACGGCGTAGGGTATAGGTTAGGGTTAGGGTTAGGGTTAGGGTACGGCTTAGGATACGGGTTAGGGTACGGGTGAGGGTACGGCGTAGCGTATGGGTTAGGGTTAGGGTTAGGGTTAGGGTACGGCTTAGGGTACGGGTTAGGGTACGGGTGAGGGTACGGCGTAGGGTATGGGTTAGGGTTAGGGTTAGGGTTAGGGTTAGTTTTAGGGTTAGGGATTGGTTTAGGGTACGGGTTAGGATTAGCGTACGTGTTAGGGTTAGGGTTTGGGTTAGGGTTAGGGTACGCGTTAGGGTTAGGGTATGGGTTAGGGTTAGGGTACACGTTAGGATTAGGGTATTTATTAAACCTATCCCACTCTCTAGATACCACTTAGCACGTAAAGGAATATTATTTGGGGTCCAGCCATGGAGAAGATTTTAGTCACTAGGATAAGATAAAGAATAAACACATTATAAAAAAATCACATTAGGATTTTCTTTTTAACCTGTTCCTTAAAACACTAGTGCTTAGGAAATCTAATGGAGGCAAAAGCAGTCAAGGGTAGTTTAGGGTTAGGGTTAGGGTTAGGGTTAGTGTTAGGGTTAGGGTACGGCTTAGGGTATGGGATAGGGGACGGGTGAGGGTACGGCGTAGGGTAGGGGTTAGGGTTAGGGTTAGGGTTAGGGTTAGGGTTAGGGTACGGCTTAGGGTACGGGTGAGGGTACGGGTGAGGGTACTGCGTAGGGTATTGGTTAGGGTTAGGGTACGGCTTAGGATACGGGTTAGGGTACGGGTTAGGGTACGGCGTAGGGTATGGGTTAGGGTTAGGGTTAGGGTTAGGGTTAGGGTTAGGGTTAGGGTACGGCTTAGGGTACGGGTTAGGGTACGGGTGAGGGTATGGCGTAGGGTATAGGTTAGGGTTAGGGTTAGGGTTAGGGTACGGCTTAGGATACGGGTTAGGGTACGGGTGAGGGTACGGCGTAGCGTATGGGTTAGGGTTAGGGTTAGGGTTAGGGTACGGCTTAGGGTACGGGTTAGGGTACGGGTGAGGGTACGGCGTAGGGTATAGGTTAGGGTTAGGGTTAGGGTTAGGGTACGGCTTAGGATACGGGTTAGGGTACGGGTGAGGGTACGGCGTAGCGTATGGGTTAGGGTTAGGGTTAGGGTTAGGGTACGGCTTAGGGTACGGGTTAGGGTACGGGTGAGGGTACGGCGTAGGGTATGGGTTAGGGTTAGGGTTAGGGTTAGGGTTAGTTTTAGGGTTAGGGATTGGTTTAGGGTACGGGTTAGGATTAGCGTACGTGTTAGGGTTAGGGTTTGGGTTAGGGTTAGGGTACGCGTTAGGGTTAGGGTATGGGTTAGGGTTAGGGTACACGTTAGGATTAGGGTATTTATTAAACCTATCCCACTCTCTAGATACCACTTAGCACGTAAAGGAATATTATTTGGGGTCCAGCCATGGAGAAGATTTTAGTCACTAGGATAAGATAAAGAATAAACACATTATAAAAAAATCACATTAGGATTTTCTTTTTAACCTGTTCCTTAAAACACTAGTGCTTAGGAAATCTAATGGAGGCAAAAGCAGTCAAGGGTAGTTTAGGGTTAGGGTTAGGGTTAGGGTTAGTGTTAGGGTTAGGGTACGGCTTAGGGTATGGGATAGGGGACGGGTGAGGGTACGGCGTAGGGTAGGGGTTAGGGTTAGGGTTAGGGTTAGGGTTAGGGTACGGCTTAGGGTACGGGTTAGGGTACGGGTGAGGGTATGGCGTAGGGTATAGGTTAGGGTTAGGGTTAGGGTTAGGGTTAGGGTACGGCTTAGGATACGGGTTAGGGTACGGGTGAGGGTACGGCGTAGCGTATGGGTTAGGGTTAGGGTTAGGGTTAGGGTACGGCTTAGGGTACGGGTTAGGGTACGGGTGAGGGTACGGCGTAGGGTATAGGTTAGGGTTAGGGTTAGGGTTAGGGTACGGCTTAGGATACGGGTTAGGGTACGGGTGAGGGTACGGCGTAGCGTATGGGTTAGGGTTAGGGTTAGGGTTAGGGTACGGCTTAGGGTACGGGTTAGGGTACGGGTGAGGGTACGGCGTAGGGTATGGGTTAGGGTTAGGGTTAGGGTTAGGGTTAGTTTTAGGGTTAGGGATTGGTTTAGGGTACGGGTTAGGATTAGCGTACGTGTTAGGGTTAGGGTTTGGGTTAGGGTTAGGGTACGCGTTAGGGTTAGGGTATGGGTTAGGGTTAGGGTACACGTTAGGATTAGGGTATTTATTAAACCTATCCCACTCTCTAGATACCACTTAGCACGTAAAGGAATATTATTTGGGGTCCAGCCATGGAGAAGATTTTAGTCACTAGGATAAGATAAAGAATAAACACATTATAAAAAAATCACATTAGGATTTTCTTTTTAACCTGTTCCTTAAAACACTAGTGCTTAGGAAATCTAATGGAGGCAAAAGCAGTCAAGGGTAGTTTAGGGTTAGGGTTAGGGTTAGGGTTAGTGTTAGGGTTAGGGTACGGCTTAGGGTATGGGATAGGGGACGGGTGAGGGTACGGCGTAGGGTAGGGGTTAGGGTTAGGGTTAGGGTTAGGGTTAGGGTTAGGGTACGGCTTAGGGTACGGGTGAGGGTACGGGTGAGGGTACTGCGTAGGGTATTGGTTAGGGTTAGGGTACGGCTTAGGATACGGGTTAGGGTACGGGTTAGGGTACGGCGTAGGGTATGGGTTAGGGTTAGGGTTAGGGTTAGGGTTAGGGTTAGGGTTAGGGTACGGCTTAGGGTACGGGTTAGGGTACGGGTGAGGGTATGGCGTAGGGTATAGGTTAGGGTTAGGGTTAGGGTTAGGGTACGGCTTAGGATACGGGTTAGGGTACGGGTGAGGGTACGGCGTAGCGTATGGGTTAGGGTTAGGGTTAGGGTTAGGGTACGGCTTAGGGTACGGGTTAGGGTACGGGTGAGGGTACGGCGTAGGGTATAGGTTAGGGTTAGGGTTAGGGTTAGGGTACGGCTTAGGATACGGGTTAGGGTACGGGTGAGGGTACGGCGTAGCGTATGGGTTAGGGTTAGGGTTAGGGTTAGGGTACGGCTTAGGGTACGGGTTAGGGTACGGGTGAGGGTACGGCGTAGGGTATGGGTTAGGGTTAGGGTTAGGGTTAGGGTTAGTTTTAGGGTTAGGGATTGGTTTAGGGTACGGGTTAGGATTAGCGTACGTGTTAGGGTTAGGGTTTGGGTTAGGGTTAGGGTACGCGTTAGGGTTAGGGTATGGGTTAGGGTTAGGGTACACGTTAGGATTAGGGTATTTATTAAACCTATCCCACTCTCTAGATACCACTTAGCACGTAAAGGAATATTATTTGGGGTCCAGCCATGGAGAAGATTTTAGTCACTAGGATAAGATAAAGAATAAACACATTATAAAAAAATCACATTAGGATTTTCTTTTTAACCTGTTCCTTAAAACACTAGTGCTTAGGAAATCTAATGGAGGCAAAAGCAGTCAAGGGTAGTTTAGGGTTAGGGTTAGGGTTAGGGTTAGTGTTAGGGTTAGGGTACGGCTTAGGGTATGGGATAGGGGACGGGTGAGGGTACGGCGTAGGGTAGGGGTTAGGGTTAGGGTTAGGGTTAGGGTTAGGGTTAGGGTACGGCTTAGGGTACGGGTGAGGGTACGGGTGAGGGTACTGCGTAGGGTATTGGTTAGGGTTAGGGTACGGCTTAGGATACGGGTTAGGGTACGGGTTAGGGTACGGCGTAGGGTATGGGTTAGGGTTAGGGTTAGGGTTAGGGTTAGGGTTAGGGTTAGGGTACGGCTTAGGGTACGGGTTAGGGTACGGGTGAGGGTATGGCGTAGGGTATAGGTTAGGGTTAGGGTTAGGGTTAGGGTACGGCTTAGGATACGGGTTAGGGTACGGGTGAGGGTACGGCGTAGCGTATGGGTTAGGGTTAGGGTTAGGGTTAGGGTACGGCTTAGGGTACGGGTTAGGGTACGGGTGAGGGTACGGCGTAGGGTATAGGTTAGGGTTAGGGTTAGGGTTAGGGTACGGCTTAGGATACGGGTTAGGGTACGGGTGAGGGTACGGCGTAGCGTATGGGTTAGGGTTAGGGTTAGGGTTAGGGTACGGCTTAGGGTACGGGTTAGGGTACGGGTGAGGGTACGGCGTAGGGTATGGGTTAGGGTTAGGGTTAGGGTTAGGGTTAGTTTTAGGGTTAGGGATTGGTTTAGGGTACGGGTTAGGATTAGCGTACGTGTTAGGGTTAGGGTTTGGGTTAGGGTTAGGGTACGCGTTAGGGTTAGGGTATGGGTTAGGGTTAGGGTACACGTTAGGATTAGGGTATTTATTAAACCTATCCCACTCTCTAGATACCACTTAGCACGTAAAGGAATATTATTTGGGGTCCAGCCATGGAGAAGATTTTAGTCACTAGGATAAGATAAAGAATAAACACATTATAAAAAAATCACATTAGGATTTTCTTTTTAACCTGTTCCTTAAAACACTAGTGCTTAGGAAATCTAATGGAGGCAAAAGCAGTCAAGGGTAGTTTAGGGTTAGGGTTAGGGTTAGGGTTAGTGTTAGGGTTAGGGTACGGCTTAGGGTATGGGATAGGGGACGGGTGAGGGTACGGCGTAGGGTAGGGGTTAGGGTTAGGGTTAGGGTTAGGGTTAGGGTTAGGGTACGGCTTAGGGTACGGGTGAGGGTACGGGTGAGGGTACTGCGTAGGGTATTGGTTAGGGTTAGGGTACGGCTTAGGATACGGGTTAGGGTACGGGTTAGGGTACGGCGTAGGGTATGGGTTAGGGTTAGGGTTAGGGTTAGGGTTAGGGTTAGGGTTAGGGTACGGCTTAGGGTACGGGTTAGGGTACGGGTGAGGGTATGGCGTAGGGTATAGGTTAGGGTTAGGGTTAGGGTTAGGGTACGGCTTAGGATACGGGTTAGGGTACGGGTGAGGGTACGGCGTAGCGTATGGGTTAGGGTTAGGGTTAGGGTTAGGGTACGGCTTAGGGTACGGGTTAGGGTACGGGTGAGGGTACGGCGTAGGGTATAGGTTAGGGTTAGGGTTAGGGTTAGGGTACGGCTTAGGATACGGGTTAGGGTACGGGTGAGGGTACGGCGTAGCGTATGGGTTAGGGTTAGGGTTAGGGTTAGGGTACGGCTTAGGGTACGGGTTAGGGTACGGGTGAGGGTACGGCGTAGGGTATGGGTTAGGGTTAGGGTTAGGGTTAGGGTTAGTTTTAGGGTTAGGGATTGGTTTAGGGTACGGGTTAGGATTAGCGTACGTGTTAGGGTTAGGGTTTGGGTTAGGGTTAGGGTACGCGTTAGGGTTAGGGTATGGGTTAGGGTTAGGGTACACGTTAGGATTAGGGTATTTATTAAACCTATCCCACTCTCTAGATACCACTTAGCACGTAAAGGAATATTATTTGGGGTCCAGCCATGGAGAAGATTTTAGTCACTAGGATAAGATAAAGAATAAACACATTATAAAAAAATCACATTAGGATTTTCTTTTTAACCTGTTCCTTAAAACACTAGTGCTTAGGAAATCTAATGGAGGCAAAAGCAGTCAAGGGTAGTTTAGGGTTAGGGTTAGGGTTAGGGTTAGTGTTAGGGTTAGGGTACGGCTTAGGGTATGGGATAGGGGACGGGTGAGGGTACGGCGTAGGGTAGGGGTTAGGGTTAGGGTTAGGGTTAGGGTTAGGGTTAGGGTACGGCTTAGGGTACGGGTGAGGGTACGGGTGAGGGTACTGCGTAGGGTATTGGTTAGGGTTAGGGTACGGCTTAGGATACGGGTTAGGGTACGGGTTAGGGTACGGCGTAGGGTATGGGTTAGGGTTAGGGTTAGGGTTAGGGTTAGGGTTAGGGTTAGGGTACGGCTTAGGGTACGGGTTAGGGTACGGGTGAGGGTATGGCGTAGGGTATAGGTTAGGGTTAGGGTTAGGGTTAGGGTACGGCTTAGGATACGGGTTAGGGTACGGGTGAGGGTACGGCGTAGCGTATGGGTTAGGGTTAGGGTTAGGGTTAGGGTACGGCTTAGGGTACGGGTTAGGGTACGGGTGAGGGTACGGCGTAGGGTATGGGTTAGGGTTAGGGTTAGGGTTAGGGTACGGCTTAGGATACGGGTTAGGGTACGGGTGAGGGTACGGCGTAGCGTATGGGTTAGGGTTAGGGTTAGGGTTAGGGTACGGCTTAGGGTACGGGTTAGGGTACGGGTGAGGGTACGGCGTAGGGTATGGGTTAGGGTTAGGGTTAGGGTTAGGGTTAGTTTTAGGGTTAGGGATTGGTTTAGGGTACGGGTTAGGATTAGCGTACGTGTTAGGGTTAGGGTTTGGGTTAGGGTTAGGGTACGCGTTAGGGTTAGGGTATGGGTTAGGGTTAGGGTACACGTTAGGATTAGGGTATTTATTAAACCTATCCCACTCTCTAGATACCACTTAGCACGTAAAGGAATATTATTTGGGGTCCAGCCATGGAGAAGATTTTAGTCACTAGGATAAGATAAAGAATAAACACATTATAAAAAAATCACATTAGGATTTTCTTTTTAACCTGTTCCTTAAAACACTAGTGCTTAGGAAATCTAATGGAGGCAAAAGCAGTCAAGGGTAGTTTAGGGTTAGGGTTAGGGTTAGGGTTAGTGTTAGGGTTAGGGTACGGCTTAGGGTATGGGATAGGGGACGGGTGAGGGTACGGCGTAGGGTAGGGGTTAGGGTTAGGGTTAGGGTTAGGGTTAGGGTTAGGGTACGGCTTAGGGTACGGGTGAGGGTACGGGTGAGGGTACTGCGTAGGGTATTGGTTAGGGTTAGGGTACGGCTTAGGATACGGGTTAGGGTACGGGTTAGGGTACGGCGTAGGGTATGGGTTAGGGTTAGGGTTAGGGTTAGGGTTAGGGTTAGGGTTAGGGTACGGCTTAGGGTACGGGTTAGGGTACGGGTGAGGGTATGGCGTAGGGTATAGGTTAGGGTTAGGGTTAGGGTTAGGGTACGGCTTAGGATACGGGTTAGGGTACGGGTGAGGGTACGGCGTAGCGTATGGGTTAGGGTTAGGGTTAGGGTTAGGGTACGGCTTAGGGTACGGGTTAGGGTACGGGTGAGGGTACGGCGTAGGGTATAGGTTAGGGTTAGGGTTAGGGTTAGGGTACGGCTTAGGATACGGGTTAGGGTACGGGTGAGGGTACGGCGTAGCGTATGGGTTAGGGTTAGGGTTAGGGTTAGGGTACGGCTTAGGGTACGGGTTAGGGTACGGGTGAGGGTACGGCGTAGGGTATGGGTTAGGGTTAGGGTTAGGGTTAGGGTTAGTTTTAGGGTTAGGGATTGGTTTAGGGTACGGGTTAGGATTAGCGTACGTGTTAGGGTTAGGGTTTGGGTTAGGGTTAGGGTACGCGTTAGGGTTAGGGTATGGGTTAGGGTTAGGGTACACGTTAGGATTAGGGTATTTATTAAACCTATCCCACTCTCTAGATACCACTTAGCACGTAAAGGAATATTATTTGGGGTCCAGCCATGGAGAAGATTTTAGTCACTAGGATAAGATAAAGAATAAACACATTATAAAAAAATCACATTAGGATTTTCTTTTTAACCTGTTCCTTAAAACACTAGTGCTTAGGAAATCTAATGGAGGCAAAAGCAGTCAAGGGTAGTTTAGGGTTAGGGTTAGGGTTAGGGTTAGTGTTAGGGTTAGGGTACGGCTTAGGGTATGGGATAGGGGACGGGTGAGGGTACGGCGTAGGGTAGGGGTTAGGGTTAGGGTTAGGGTTAGGGTTAGGGTTAGGGTACGGCTTAGGGTACGGGTGAGGGTACGGGTGAGGGTACTGCGTAGGGTATTGGTTAGGGTTAGGGTACGGCTTAGGATACGGGTTAGGGTACGGGTTAGGGTACGGCGTAGGGTATGGGTTAGGGTTAGGGTTAGGGTTAGGGTTAGGGTTAGGGTTAGGGTACGGCTTAGGGTACGGGTTAGGGTACGGGTGAGGGTATGGCGTAGGGTATAGGTTAGGGTTAGGGTTAGGGTTAGGGTACGGCTTAGGATACGGGTTAGGGTACGGGTGAGGGTACGGCGTAGCGTATGGGTTAGGGTTAGGGTTAGGGTTAGGGTACGGCTTAGGGTACGGGTTAGGGTACGGGTGAGGGTACGGCGTAGGGTATAGGTTAGGGTTAGGGTTAGGGTTAGGGTACGGCTTAGGATACGGGTTAGGGTACGGGTGAGGGTACGGTGTAGCGTATGGGTTAGGGTTAGGGTTAGGGTTAGGGTACGGCTTAGGGTACGGGTTAGGGTACGGGTGAGGGTACGGCGTAGGGTATGGGTTAGGGTTAGGGTTAGGGTTAGGGTTAGTTTTAGGGTTAGGGATTGGTTTAGGGTACGGGTTAGGATTAGCGTACGTGTTAGGGTTAGGGTTTGGGTTAGGGTTAGGGTACGCGTTAGGGTTAGGGTATGGGTTAGGGTTAGGGTACACGTTAGGATTAGGGTATTTATTAAACCTATCCCACTCTCTAGATACCACTTAGCACGTAAAGGAATATTATTTGGGGTCCAGCCATGGAGAAGATTTTAGTCACTAGGATAAGATAAAGAATAAACACATTATAAAAAAATCACATTAGGATTTTCTTTTTAACCTGTTCCTTAAAACACTAGTGCTTAGGAAATCTAATGGAGGCAAAAGCAGTCAAGGGTAGTTTAGGGTTAGGGTTAGGGTTAGGGTTAGTGTTAGGGTTAGGGTACGGCTTAGGGTATGGGATAGGGGACGGGTGAGGGTACGGCGTAGGGTAGGGGTTAGGGTTAGGGTTAGGGTTAGGGTTAGGGTTAGGGTACGGCTTAGGGTACGGGTGAGGGTACGGGTGAGGGTACTGCGTAGGGTATTGGTTAGGGTTAGGGTACGGCTTAGGATACGGGTTAGGGTACGGGTTAGGGTACGGCGTAGGGTATGGGTTAGGGTTAGGGTTAGGGTTAGGGTTAGGGTTAGGGTTAGGGTACGGCTTAGGGTACGGGTTAGGGTACGGGTGAGGGTATGGCGTAGGGTATAGGTTAGGGTTAGGGTTAGGGTTAGGGTACGGCTTAGGATACGGGTTAGGGTACGGGTGAGGGTACGGCGTAGCGTATGGGTTAGGGTTAGGGTTAGGGTTAGGGTACGGCTTAGGGTACGGGTTAGGGTACGGGTGAGGGTACGGCGTAGGGTATAGGTTAGGGTTAGGGTTAGGGTTAGGGTACGGCTTAGGATACGGGTTAGGGTACGGGTGAGGGTACGGCGTAGCGTATGGGTTAGGGTTAGGGTTAGGGTTAGGGTACGGCTTAGGGTACGGGTTAGGGTACGGGTGAGGGTACGGCGTAGGGTATGGGTTAGGGTTAGGGTTAGGGTTAGGGTTAGTTTTAGGGTTAGGGATTGGTTTAGGGTACGGGTTAGGATTAGCGTACGTGTTAGGGTTAGGGTTTGGGTTAGGGTTAGGGTACGCGTTAGGGTTAGGGTATGGGTTAGGGTTAGGGTACACGTTAGGATTAGGGTATTTATTAAACCTATCCCACTCTCTAGATACCACTTAGCACGTAAAGGAATATTATTTGGGGTCCAGCCATGGAGAAGATTTTAGTCACTAGGATAAGATAAAGAATAAACACATTATAAAAAAATCACATTAGGATTTTCTTTTTAACCTGTTCCTTAAAACACTAGTGCTTAGGAAATCTAATGGAGGCAAAAGCAGTCAAGGGTAGTTTAGGGTTAGGGTTAGGGTTAGGGTTAGTGTTAGGGTTAGGGTACGGCTTAGGGTATGGGATAGGGGACGGGTGAGGGTACGGCGTAGGGTAGGGGTTAGGGTTAGGGTTAGGGTTAGGGTTAGGGTACGGCTTAGGGTACGGGTTAGGGTACGGGTGAGGGTATGGCGTAGGGTATAGGTTAGGGTTAGGGTTAGGGTTAGGGTTAGGGTACGGCTTAGGATACGGGTTAGGGTACGGGTGAGGGTACGGCGTAGCGTATGGGTTAGGGTTAGGGTTAGGGTTAGGGTACGGCTTAGGGTACGGGTTAGGGTACGGGTGAGGGTACGGCGTAGGGTATAGGTTAGGGTTAGGGTTAGGGTTAGGGTACGGCTTAGGATACGGGTTAGGGTACGGGTGAGGGTACGGCGTAGCGTATGGGTTAGGGTTAGGGTTAGGGTTAGGGTACGGCTTAGGGTACGGGTTAGGGTACGGGTGAGGGTACGGCGTAGGGTATGGGTTAGGGTTAGGGTTAGGGTTAGGGTTAGTTTTAGGGTTAGGGATTGGTTTAGGGTACGGGTTAGGATTAGCGTACGTGTTAGGGTTAGGGTTTGGGTTAGGGTTAGGGTACGCGTTAGGGTTAGGGTATGGGTTAGGGTTAGGGTACACGTTAGGATTAGGGTATTTATTAAACCTATCCCACTCTCTAGATACCACTTAGCACGTAAAGGAATATTATTTGGGGTCCAGCCATGGAGAAGATTTTAGTCACTAGGATAAGATAAAGAATAAACACATTATAAAAAAATCACATTAGGATTTTCTTTTTAACCTGTTCCTTAAAACACTAGTGCTTAGGAAATCTAATGGAGGCAAAAGCAGTCAAGGGTAGTTTAGGGTTAGGGTTAGGGTTAGGGTTAGTGTTAGGGTTAGGGTACGGCTTAGGGTATGGGATAGGGGACGGGTGAGGGTACGGCGTAGGGTAGGGGTTAGGGTTAGGGTTAGGGTTAGGGTTAGGGTTAGGGTACGGCTTAGGGTACGGGTGAGGGTACGGGTGAGGGTACTGCGTAGGGTATTGGTTAGGGTTAGGGTACGGCTTAGGATACGGGTTAGGGTACGGGTTAGGGTACGGCGTAGGGTATGGGTTAGGGTTAGGGTTAGGGTTAGGGTTAGGGTTAGGGTTAGGGTACGGCTTAGGGTACGGGTTAGGGTACGGGTGAGGGTATGGCGTAGGGTATAGGTTAGGGTTAGGGTTAGGGTTAGGGTACGGCTTAGGATACGGGTTAGGGTACGGGTGAGGGTACGGCGTAGCGTATGGGTTAGGGTTAGGGTTAGGGTTAGGGTACGGCTTAGGGTACGGGTTAGGGTACGGGTGAGGGTACGGCGTAGGGTATAGGTTAGGGTTAGGGTTAGGGTTAGGGTACGGCTTAGGATACGGGTTAGGGTACGGGTGAGGGTACGGCGTAGCGTATGGGTTAGGGTTAGGGTTAGGGTTAGGGTACGGCTTAGGGTACGGGTTAGGGTACGGGTGAGGGTACGGCGTAGGGTATGGGTTAGGGTTAGGGTTAGGGTTAGGGTTAGTTTTAGGGTTAGGGATTGGTTTAGGGTACGGGTTAGGATTAGCGTACGTGTTAGGGTTAGGGTTTGGGTTAGGGTTAGGGTACGCGTTAGGGTTAGGGTATGGGTTAGGGTTAGGGTACACGTTAGGATTAGGGTATTTATTAAACCTATCCCACTCTCTAGATACCACTTAGCACGTAAAGGAATATTATTTGGGGTCCAGCCATGGAGAAGATTTTAGTCACTAGGATAAGATAAAGAATAAACACATTATAAAAAAATCACATTAGGATTTTCTTTTTAACCTGTTCCTTAAAACACTAGTGCTTAGGAAATCTAATGGAGGCAAAAGCAGTCAAGGGTAGTTTAGGGTTAGGGTTAGGGTTAGGGTTAGTGTTAGGGTTAGGGTACGGCTTAGGGTATGGGATAGGGGACGGGTGAGGGTACGGCGTAGGGTAGGGGTTAGGGTTAGGGTTAGGGTTAGGGTTAGGGTTAGGGTACGGCTTAGGGTACGGGTGAGGGTACGGGTGAGGGTACTGCGTAGGGTATTGGTTAGGGTTAGGGTACGGCTTAGGATACGGGTTAGGGTACGGGTTAGGGTACGGCGTAGGGTATGGGTTAGGGTTAGGGTTAGGGTTAGGGTTAGGGTTAGGGTTAGGGTACGGCTTAGGGTACGGGTTAGGGTACGGGTGAGGGTATGGCGTAGGGTATAGGTTAGGGTTAGGGTTAGGGTTAGGGTACGGCTTAGGATACGGGTTAGGGTACGGGTGAGGGTACGGCGTAGCGTATGGGTTAGGGTTAGGGTTAGGGTTAGGGTACGGCTTAGGGTACGGGTTAGGGTACGGGTGAGGGTACGGCGTAGGGTATAGGTTAGGGTTAGGGTTAGGGTTAGGGTACGGCTTAGGATACGGGTTAGGGTACGGGTGAGGGTACGGCGTAGCGTATGGGTTAGGGTTAGGGTTAGGGTTAGGGTACGGCTTAGGGTACGGGTTAGGGTACGGGTGAGGGTACGGCGTAGGGTATGGGTTAGGGTTAGGGTTAGGGTTAGGGTTAGTTTTAGGGTTAGGGATTGGTTTAGGGTACGGGTTAGGATTAGCGTACGTGTTAGGGTTAGGGTTTGGGTTAGGGTTAGGGTACGCGTTAGGGTTAGGGTATGGGTTAGGGTTAGGGTACACGTTAGGATTAGGGTATTTATTAAACCTATCCCACTCTCTAGATACCACTTAGCACGTAAAGGAATATTATTTGGGGTCCAGCCATGGAGAAGATTTTAGTCACTAGGATAAGATAAAGAATAAACACATTATAAAAAAATCACATTAGGATTTTCTTTTTAACCTGTTCCTTAAAACACTAGTGCTTAGGAAATCTAATGGAGGCAAAAGCAGTCAAGGGTAGTTTAGGGTTAGGGTTAGGGTTAGGGTTAGTGTTAGGGTTAGGGTACGGCTTAGGGTATGGGATAGGGGACGGGTGAGGGTACGGCGTAGGGTAGGGGTTAGGGTTAGGGTTAGGGTTAGGGTTAGGGTTAGGGTACGGCTTAGGGTACGGGTGAGGGTACGGGTGAGGGTACTGCGTAGGGTATTGGTTAGGGTTAGGGTACGGCTTAGGATACGGGTTAGGGTACGGGTTAGGGTACGGCGTAGGGTATGGGTTAGGGTTAGGGTTAGGGTTAGGGTTAGGGTTAGGGTTAGGGTACGGCTTAGGGTACGGGTTAGGGTACGGGTGAGGGTATGGCGTAGGGTATAGGTTAGGGTTAGGGTTAGGGTTAGGGTACGGCTTAGGATACGGGTTAGGGTACGGGTGAGGGTACGGCGTAGCGTATGGGTTAGGGTTAGGGTTAGGGTTAGGGTACGGCTTAGGGTACGGGTTAGGGTACGGGTGAGGGTACGGCGTAGGGTATAGGTTAGGGTTAGGGTTAGGGTTAGGGTACGGCTTAGGATACGGGTTAGGGTACGGGTGAGGGTACGGCGTAGCGTATGGGTTAGGGTTAGGGTTAGGGTTAGGGTACGGCTTAGGGTACGGGTTAGGGTACGGGTGAGGGTACGGCGTAGGGTATGGGTTAGGGTTAGGGTTAGGGTTAGGGTTAGTTTTAGGGTTAGGGATTGGTTTAGGGTACGGGTTAGGATTAGCGTACGTGTTAGGGTTAGGGTTTGGGTTAGGGTTAGGGTACGCGTTAGGGTTAGGGTATGGGTTAGGGTTAGGGTACACGTTAGGATTAGGGTATTTATTAAACCTATCCCACTCTCTAGATACCACTTAGCACGTAAAGGAATATTATTTGGGGTCCAGCCATGGAGAAGATTTTAGTCACTAGGATAAGATAAAGAATAAACACATTATAAAAAAATCACATTAGGATTTTCTTTTTAACCTGTTCCTTAAAACACTAGTGCTTAGGAAATCTAATGGAGGCAAAAGCAGTCAAGGGTAGTTTAGGGTTAGGGTTAGGGTTAGGGTTAGTGTTAGGGTTAGGGTACGGCTTAGGGTATGGGATAGGGGACGGGTGAGGGTACGGCGTAGGGTAGGGGTTAGGGTTAGGGTTAGGGTTAGGGTTAGGGTTAGGGTACGGCTTAGGGTACGGGTGAGGGTACGGGTGAGGGTACTGCGTAGGGTATTGGTTAGGGTTAGGGTACGGCTTAGGATACGGGTTAGGGTACGGGTTAGGGTACGGCGTAGGGTATGGGTTAGGGTTAGGGTTAGGGTTAGGGTTAGGGTTAGGGTTAGGGTACGGCTTAGGGTACGGGTTAGGGTACGGGTGAGGGTATGGCGTAGGGTATAGGTTAGGGTTAGGGTTAGGGTTAGGGTACGGCTTAGGATACGGGTTAGGGTACGGGTGAGGGTACGGCGTAGCGTATGGGTTAGGGTTAGGGTTAGGGTTAGGGTACGGCTTAGGGTACGGGTTAGGGTACGGGTGAGGGTACGGCGTAGGGTATAGGTTAGGGTTAGGGTTAGGGTTAGGGTACGGCTTAGGATACGGGTTAGGGTACGGGTGAGGGTACGGCGTAGCGTATGGGTTAGGGTTAGGGTTAGGGTTAGGGTACGGCTTAGGGTACGGGTTAGGGTACGGGTGAGGGTACGGCGTAGGGTATGGGTTAGGGTTAGGGTTAGGGTTAGGGTTAGTTTTAGGGTTAGGGATTGGTTTAGGGTACGGGTTAGGATTAGCGTACGTGTTAGGGTTAGGGTTTGGGTTAGGGTTAGGGTACGCGTTAGGGTTAGGGTATGGGTTAGGGTTAGGGTACACGTTAGGATTAGGGTATTTATTAAACCTATCCCACTCTCTAGATACCACTTAGCACGTAAAGGAATATTATTTGGGGTCCAGCCATGGAGAAGATTTTAGTCACTAGGATAAGATAAAGAATAAACACATTATAAAAAAATCACATTAGGATTTTCTTTTTAACCTGTTCCTTAAAACACTAGTGCTTAGGAAATCTAATGGAGGCAAAAGCAGTCAAGGGTAGTTTAGGGTTAGGGTTAGGGTTAGGGTTAGTGTTAGGGTTAGGGTACGGCTTAGGGTATGGGATAGGGGACGGGTGAGGGTACGGCGTAGGGTAGGGGTTAGGGTTAGGGTTAGGGTTAGGGTTAGGGTTAGGGTACGGCTTAGGGTACGGGTGAGGGTACGGGTGAGGGTACTGCGTAGGGTATTGGTTAGGGTTAGGGTACGGCTTAGGATACGGGTTAGGGTACGGGTTAGGGTACGGCGTAGGGTATGGGTTAGGGTTAGGGTTAGGGTTAGGGTTAGGGTTAGGGTTAGGGTACGGCTTAGGGTACGGGTTAGGGTACGGGTGAGGGTATGGCGTAGGGTATAGGTTAGGGTTAGGGTTAGGGTTAGGGTACGGCTTAGGATACGGGTTAGGGTACGGGTGAGGGTACGGCGTAGCGTATGGGTTAGGGTTAGGGTTAGGGTTAGGGTACGGCTTAGGGTACGGGTTAGGGTACGGGTGAGGGTACGGCGTAGGGTATAGGTTAGGGTTAGGGTTAGGGTTAGGGTACGGCTTAGGATACGGGTTAGGGTACGGGTGAGGGTACGGCGTAGCGTATGGGTTAGGGTTAGGGTTAGGGTTAGGGTACGGCTTAGGGTACGGGTTAGGGTACGGGTGAGGGTACGGCGTAGGGTATGGGTTAGGGTTAGGGTTAGGGTTAGGGTTAGTTTTAGGGTTAGGGATTGGTTTAGGGTACGGGTTAGGATTAGCGTACGTGTTAGGGTTAGGGTTTGGGTTAGGGTTAGGGTACGCGTTAGGGTTAGGGTATGGGTTAGGGTTAGGGTACACGTTAGGATTAGGGTATTTATTAAACCTATCCCACTCTCTAGATACCACTTAGCACGTAAAGGAATATTATTTGGGGTCCAGCCATGGAGAAGATTTTAGTCACTAGGATAAGATAAAGAATAAACACATTATAAAAAAATCACATTAGGATTTTCTTTTTAACCTGTTCCTTAAAACACTAGTGCTTAGGAAATCTAATGGAGGCAAAAGCAGTCAAGGGTAGTTTAGGGTTAGGGTTAGGGTTAGGGTTAGTGTTAGGGTTAGGGTACGGCTTAGGGTATGGGATAGGGGACGGGTGAGGGTACGGCGTAGGGTAGGGGTTAGGGTTAGGGTTAGGGTTAGGGTTAGGGTTAGGGTACGGCTTAGGGTACGGGTGAGGGTACGGGTGAGGGTACTGCGTAGGGTATTGGTTAGGGTTAGGGTACGGCTTAGGATACGGGTTAGGGTACGGGTTAGGGTACGGCGTAGGGTATGGGTTAGGGTTAGGGTTAGGGTTAGGGTTAGGGTACGGCTTAGGGTACGGGTTAGGGTACGGGTGAGGGTATGGCGTAGGGTATAGGTTAGGGTTAGGGTTAGGGTTAGGGTACGGCTTAGGATACGGGTTAGGGTACGGGTGAGGGTACGGCGTAGCGTATGGGTTAGGGTTAGGGTTAGGGTTAGGGTACGGCTTAGGGTACGGGTTAGGGTACGGGTGAGGGTACGGCGTAGGGTATAGGTTAGGGTTAGGGTTAGGGTTAGGGTACGGCTTAGGATACGGGTTAGGGTACGGGTGAGGGTACGGCGTAGCGTATGGGTTAGGGTTAGGGTTAGGGTTAGGGTACGGCTTAGGGTACGGGTTAGGGTACGGGTGAGGGTACGGCGTAGGGTATGGGTTAGGGTTAGGGTTAGGGTTAGGGTTAGTTTTAGGGTTAGGGATTGGTTTAGGGTACGGGTTAGGATTAGCGTACGTGTTAGGGTTAGGGTTTGGGTTAGGGTTAGGGTACGCGTTAGGGTTAGGGTATGGGTTAGGGTTAGGGTACACGTTAGGATTAGGGTATTTATTAAACCTATCCCACTCTCTAGATACCACTTAGCACGTAAAGGAATATTATTTGGGGTCCAGCCATGGAGAAGATTTTAGTCACTAGGATAAGATAAAGAATAAACACATTATAAAAAAATCACATTAGGATTTTCTTTTTAACCTGTTCCTTAAAACACTAGTGCTTAGGAAATCTAATGGAGGCAAAAGCAGTCAAGGGTAGTTTAGGGTTAGGGTTAGGGTTAGGGTTAGTGTTAGGGTTAGGGTACGGCTTAGGGTATGGGATAGGGGACGGGTGAGGGTACGGCGTAGGGTAGGGGTTAGGGTTAGGGTTAGGGTTAGGGTTAGGGTTAGGGTACGGCTTAGGGTACGGGTGAGGGTACGGGTGAGGGTACTGCGTAGGGTATTGGTTAGGGTTAGGGTACGGCTTAGGATACGGGTTAGGGTACGGGTTAGGGTACGGCGTAGGGTATGGGTTAGGGTTAGGGTTAGGGTTAGGGTTAGGGTTAGGGTTAGGGTACGGCTTAGGGTACGGGTTAGGGTACGGGTGAGGGTATGGCGTAGGGTATAGGTTAGGGTTAGGGTTAGGGTTAGGGTACGGCTTAGGATACGGGTTAGGGTACGGGTGAGGGTACGGCGTAGCGTATGGGTTAGGGTTAGGGTTAGGGTTAGGGTTAGTTTTAGGGTTAGGGATTGGTTTAGGGTACGGGTTAGGATTAGCGTACGTGTTAGGGTTAGGGTTTGGGTTAGGGTTAGGGTACGCGTTAGGGTTAGGGTATGGGTTAGGGTTAGGGTACACGTTAGGATTAGGGTATTTATTAAACCTATCCCACTCTCTAGATACCACTTAGCACGTAAAGGAATATTATTTGGGGTCCAGCCATGGAGAAGATTTTAGTCACTAGGATAAGATAAAGAATAAACACATTATAAAAAAATCACATTAGGATTTTCTTTTTAACCTGTTCCTTAAAACACTAGTGCTTAGGAAATCTAATGGAGGCAAAAGCAGTCAAGGGTAGTTTAGGGTTAGGGTTAGGGTTAGGGTTAGTGTTAGGGTTAGGGTACGGCTTAGGGTATGGGATAGGGGACGGGTGAGGGTACGGCGTAGGGTAGGGGTTAGGGTTAGGGTTAGGGTTAGGGTTAGGGTTAGGGTACGGCTTAGGGTACGGGTGAGGGTACGGGTGAGGGTACTGCGTAGGGTATTGGTTAGGGTTAGGGTACGGCTTAGGATACGGGTTAGGGTACGGGATAGGGTACGGCGTAGTGTATGTGTTAGGGTTAGGGTTAGGGTTAGGGTTAGGGTTAGGGTTAGGGTACGGCTTAGGGTACGGGTTAGGGTACGGGTGAGGGTATGGCGTAGGGTATAGGTTAGGGTTAGGGTTAGGGTTAGGGTACGGCTTAGGATACGGGTTAGGGTACGGGTGAGGGTACGGCGTAGCGTATGGGTTAGGGTTAGGGTTAGGGTTAGGGTACGGCTTAGGGTACGGGTTAGGGTACGGGTGAGGGTACGGCGTAGGGTATAGGTTAGGGTTAGGGTTAGGGTTAGGGTACGGCTTAGGATACGGGTTAGGGTACGGGTGAGGGTACGGCGTAGCGTATGGGTTAGGGTTAGGGTTAGGGTTAGGGTACGGCTTAGGGTATGGGTTAGGGTACGGGTGAGGGTACGGCGTAGGGTATGGGTTAGGGTTAGGGTTAGGGTTAGGGTTAGTTTTAGGGTTAGGGATTGGTTTAGGGTACGGGTTAGGATTAGCGTACGTGTTAGGGTTAGGGTTTGGGTTAGGGTTAGGGTACGCGTTAGGGTTAGGGTATGGGTTAGGGTTAGGGTACACGTTAGGATTAGGGTATTTATTAAACCTATCCCACTCTCTAGATACCACTTAGCACGTAAAGGAATATTATTTGGGGTCCAGCCATGGAGAAGATTTTAGTCACTAGGATAAGATAAAGAATAAACACATTATAAAAAAATCACATTAGGATTTTCTTTTTAACCTGTTCCTTAAAACACTAGTGCTTAGGAAATCTAATGGAGGCAAAAGCAGTCAAGGGTAGTTTAGGGTTAGGGTTAGGGTTAGGGTTAGTGTTAGGGTTAGGGTACGGCTTAGGGTATGGGATAGGGGACGGGTGAGGGTACGGCGTAGGGTAGGGGTTAGGGTTAGGGTTAGGGTTAGGGTTAGGGTTAGGGTACGGCTTAGGGTACGGGTGAGGGTACGGGTGAGGGTACTGCGTAGGGTATTGGTTAGGGTTAGGGTACGGCTTAGGATACGGGTTAGGGTACGGGTTAGGGTACGGCGTAGGGTATGGGTTAGGGTTAGGGTTAGGGTTAGGGTTAGGGTTAGGGTTAGGGTACGGCTTAGGGTACGGGTTAGGGTACGGGTGAGGGTATGGCGTAGGGTATAGGTTAGGGTTAGGGTTAGGGTTAGGGTACGGCTTAGGATACGGGTTAGGGTACGGGTGAGGGTACGGCGTAGCGTATGGGTTAGGGTTAGGGTTAGGGTTAGGGTACGGCTTAGGGTACGGGTTAGGGTACGGGTGAGGGTACGGCGTAGGGTATAGGTTAGGGTTAGGGTTAGGGTTAGGGTACGGCTTAGGATACGGGTTAGGGTACGGGTGAGTGTACGGCGTAGGGTATGGGTTAGGGTTAGGGTTAGGGTTAGGGTACGGCTTAGGGTACGGGTTAGGGTACGGGTGAGGGTACGGCGTAGGGTATGGGTTAGGGTTAGGGTTAGGGTTAGGGTTAGTTTTAGGGTTAGGGATTGGTTTAGGGTACGGGTTAGGATTAGCGTACGTGTTAGGGTTAGGGTTTGGGTTAGGGTTAGGGTACGCGTTAGGGTTAGGGTATGGGTTAGGGTTAGGGTACACGTTAGGATTAGGGTATTTATTAAACCTATCCCACTCTCTAGATACCACTTAGCACGTAAAGGAATATTATTTGGGGTCCAGCCATGGAGAAGATTTTAGTCACTAGGATAAGATAAAGAATAAACACATTATAAAAAAATCACATTAGGATTTTCTTTTTAACCTGTTCCTTAAAACACTAGTGCTTAGGAAATCTAATGGAGGCAAAAGCAGTCAAGGGTAGTTTAGGGTTAGGGTTAGGGTTAGGGTTAGTGTTAGGGTTAGGGTACGGCTTAGGGTATGGGATAGGGGACGGGTGAGGGTACGGCGTAGGGTAGGGGTTAGGGTTAGGGTTAGGGTTAGGGTTAGGGTTAGGGTACGGCTTAGGGTACGGGTGAGGGTACGGGTGAGGGTACTGCGTAGGGTATTGGTTAGGGTTAGGGTACGGCTTAGGATACGGGTTAGGGTACGGGTTAGGGTACGGCGTAGGGTATGGGTTAGGGTTAGGGTTAGGGTTAGGGTTAGGGTTAGGGTTAGGGTACGGCTTAGGGTACGGGTTAGGGTACGGGTGAGGGTATGGCGTAGGGTATAGGTTAGGGTTAGGGTTAGGGTTAGGGTACGGCTTAGGATACGGGTTAGGGTACGGGTGAGGGTACGGCGTAGCGTATGGGTTAGGGTTAGGGTTAGGGTTAGGGTACGGCTTAGGGTACGGGTTAGGGTACGGGTGAGGGTACGGCGTAGGGTATAGGTTAGGGTTAGGGTACGGCTTAGGATACGGGTTAGGGTACGGGTGAGGGTACGGCGTAGCGTATGGGTTAGGGTTAGGGTTAGGGTTAGGGTACGGCTTAGGGTACGGGTTAGGGTACGGGTGAGGGTACGGCGTAGGGTATGGGTTAGGGTTAGGGTTAGGGTTAGGGTTAGTTTTAGGGTTAGGGATTGGTTTAGGGTACGGGTTAGGATTAGCGTACGTGTTAGGGTTAGGGTTTGGGTTAGGGTTAGGGTACGCGTTAGGGTTAGGGTATGGGTTAGGGTTAGGGTACACGTTAGGATTAGGGTATTTATTAAACCTATCCCACTCTCTAGATACCACTTAGCACGTAAAGGAATATTATTTGGGGTCCAGCCATGGAGAAGATTTTAGTCACTAGGATAAGATAAAGAATAAACACATTATAAAAAAATCACATTAGGATTTTCTTTTTAACCTGTTCCTTAAAACACTAGTGCTTAGGAAATCTAATGGAGGCAAAAGCAGTCAAGGGTAGTTTAGGGTTAGGGTTAGGGTTAGGGTTAGTGTTAGGGTTAGGGTACGGCTTAGGGTATGGGATAGGGGACGGGTGAGGGTACGGCGTAGGGTAGGGGTTAGGGTTAGGGTTAGGGTTAGGGTTAGGGTTAGGGTACGGCTTAGGGTACGGGTGAGGGTACGGGTGAGGGTACTGCGTAGGGTATTGGTTAGGGTTAGGGTACGGCTTAGGATACGGGTTAGGGTACGGGTTAGGGTACGGCGTAGGGTATGGGTTAGGGTTAGGGTTAGGGTTAGGGTTAGGGTTAGGGTTAGGGTACGGCTTAGGGTACGGGTTAGGGTACGGGTGAGGGTATGGCGTAGGGTATAGGTTAGGGTTAGGGTTAGGGTTAGGGTACGGCTTAGGATACGGGTTAGGGTACGGGTGAGGGTACGGCGTAGCGTATGGGTTAGGGTTAGGGTTAGGGTTAGGGTACGGCTTAGGGTACGGGTTAGGGTACGGGTGAGGGTACGGCGTAGGGTATAGGTTAGGGTTAGGGTTAGGGTTAGGGTACGGCTTAGGATACGGGTTAGGGTACGGGTGAGGGTACGGCGTAGCGTATGGGTTAGGGTTAGGGTTAGGGTTAGGGTACGGCTTAGGGTACGGGTTAGGGTACGGGTGAGGGTACGGCGTAGGGTATGGGTTAGGGTTAGGGTTAGGGTTAGGGTTAGTTTTAGGGTTAGGGATTGGTTTAGGGTACGGGTTAGGATTAGCGTACGTGTTAGGGTTAGGGTTTGGGTTAGGGTTAGGGTACGCGTTAGGGTTAGGGTATGGGTTAGGGTTAGGGTACACGTTAGGATTAGGGTATTTATTAAACCTATCCCACTCTCTAGATACCACTTAGCACGTAAAGGAATATTATTTGGGGTCCAGCCATGGAGAAGATTTTAGTCACTAGGATAAGATAAAGAATAAACACATTATAAAAAAATCACATTAGGATTTTCTTTTTAACCTGTTCCTTAAAACACTAGTGCTTAGGAAATCTAATGGAGGCAAAAGCAGTCAAGGGTAGTTTAGGGTTAGGGTTAGGGTTAGGGTTAGTGTTAGGGTTAGGGTACGGCTTAGGGTATGGGATAGGGGACGGGTGAGGGTACGGCGTAGGGTAGGGGTTAGGGTTAGGGTTAGGGTTAGGGTTAGGGTTAGGGTACGGCTTAGGGTACGGGTGAGGGTACGGGTGAGGGTACTGCGTAGGGTATTGGTTAGGGTTAGGGTACGGCTTAGGATACGGGTTAGGGTACGGGTTAGGGTACGGCGTAGGGTATGGGTTAGGGTTAGGGTTAGGGTTAGGGTTAGGGTTAGGGTTAGGGTACGGCTTAGGGTACGGGTTAGGGTACGGGTGAGGGTATGGCGTAGGGTATAGGTTAGGGTTAGGGTTAGGGTTAGGGTACGGCTTAGGATACGGGTTAGGGTACGGGTGAGGGTACGGCGTAGCGTATGGGTTAGGGTTAGGGTTAGGGTTAGGGTACGGCTTAGGGTACGGGTTAGGGTACGGGTGAGGGTACGGCGTAGGGTATAGGTTAGGGTTAGGGTTAGGGTTAGGGTACGGCTTAGGATACGGGTTAGGGTACGGGTGAGGGTACGGCGTAGCGTATGGGTTAGGGTTAGGGTTAGGGTTAGGGTACGGCTTAGGGTACGGGTTAGGGTACGGGTGAGGGTACGGCGTAGGGTATGGGTTAGGGTTAGGGTTAGGGTTAGGGTTAGTTTTAGGGTTAGGGATTGGTTTAGGGTACGGGTTAGGATTAGCGTACGTGTTAGGGTTAGGGTTTGGGTTAGGGTTAGGGTACGCGTTAGGGTTAGGGTATGGGTTAGGGTTAGGGTACACGTTAGGATTAGGGTATTTATTAAACCTATCCCACTCTCTAGATACCACTTAGCACGTAAAGGAATATTATTTGGGGTCCAGCCATGGAGAAGATTTTAGTCACTAGGATAAGATAAAGAATAAACACATTATAAAAAAATCACATTAGGATTTTCTTTTTAACCTGTTCCTTAAAACACTAGTGCTTAGGAAATCTAATGGAGGCAAAAGCAGTCAAGGGTAGTTTAGGGTTAGGGTTAGGGTTAGGGTTAGTGTTAGGGTTAGGGTACGGCTTAGGGTATGGGATAGGGGACGGGTGAGGGTACGGCGTAGGGTAGGGGTTAGGGTTAGGGTTAGGGTTAGGGTTAGGGTTAGGGTACGGCTTAGGGTACGGGTGAGGGTACGGGTGAGGGTACTGCGTAGGGTATTGGTTAGGGTTAGGGTACGGCTTAGGATACGGGTTAGGGTACGGGTTAGGGTACGGCGTAGGGTATGGGTTAGGGTTAGGGTTAGGGTTAGGGTTAGGGTTAGGGTTAGGGTACGGCTTAGGGTACGGGTTAGGGTACGGGTGAGGGTATGGCGTAGGGTATAGGTTAGGGTTAGGGTTAGGGTACGGCTTAGGATACGGGTTAGGGTACGGGTGAGGGTACGGCGTAGCGTATGGGTTAGGGTTAGGGTTAGGGTTAGGGTTAGTTTTAGGGTTAGGGATTGGTTTAGGGTACGGGTTAGGATTAGCGTACGTGTTAGGGTTAGGGTTTGGGTTAGGGTTAGGGTACGCGTTAGGGTTAGGGTATGGGTTAGGGTTAGGGTACACGTTAGGATTAGGGTATTTATTAAACCTATCCCACTCTCTAGATACCACTTAGCACGTAAAGGAATATTATTTGGGGTCCAGCCATGGAGAAGATTTTAGTCACTAGGATAAGATAAAGAATAAACACATTATAAAAAAATCACATTAGGATTTTCTTTTTAACCTGTTCCTTAAAACACTAGTGCTTAGGAAATCTAATGGAGGCAAAAGCAGTCAAGGGTAGTTTAGGGTTAGGGTTAGGGTTAGGGTTAGTGTTAGGGTTAGGGTACGGCTTAGGGTATGGGATAGGGGACGGGTGAGGGTACGGCGTAGGGTAGGGGTTAGGGTTAGGGTTAGGGTTAGGGTTAGGGTTAGGGTACGGCTTAGGGTACGGGTGAGGGTACGGGTGAGGGTACTGCGTAGGGTATTGGTTAGGGTTAGGGTACGGCTTAGGATACGGGTTAGGGTACGGGATAGGGTACGGCGTAGGGTATGTGTTAGGGTTAGGGTTAGGGTTAGGGTTAGGGTTAGGGTTAGGGTACGGCTTAGGGTACGGGTTAGGGTACGGGTGAGGGTATGGCGTAGGGTATAGGTTAGGGTTAGGGTTAGGGTTAGGGTACGGCTTAGGATACGGGTTAGGGTACGGGTGAGGGTACGGCGTAGCGTATGGGTTAGGGTTAGGGTTAGGGTTAGGGTACGGCTTAGGGTACGGGTTAGGGTACGGGTGAGGGTACGGCGTAGGGTATAGGTTAGGGTTAGGGTTAGGGTTAGGGTACGGCTTAGGATACGGGTTAGGGTACGGGTGAGGGTACGGCGTAGCGTATGGGTTAGGGTTAGGGTTAGGGTTAGGGTACGGCTTAGGGTATGGGTTAGGGTACGGGTGAGGGTACGGCGTAGGGTATGGGTTAGGGTTAGGGTTAGGGTTAGGGTTAGTTTTAGGGTTAGGGATTGGTTTAGGGTACGGGTTAGGATTAGCGTACGTGTTAGGGTTAGGGTTTGGGTTAGGGTTAGGGTACGCGTTAGGGTTAGGGTATGGGTTAGGGTTAGGGTACACGTTAGGATTAGGGTATTTATTAAACCTATCCCACTCTCTAGATACCACTTAGCACGTAAAGGAATATTATTTGGGGTCCAGCCATGGAGAAGATTTTAGTCACTAGGATAAGATAAAGAATAAACACATTATAAAAAAATCACATTAGGATTTTCTTTTTAACCTGTTCCTTAAAACACTAGTGCTTAGGAAATCTAATGGAGGCAAAAGCAGTCAAGGGTAGTTTAGGGTTAGGGTTAGGGTTAGGGTTAGTGTTAGGGTTAGGGTACGGCTTAGGGTATGGGATAGGGGACGGGTGAGGGTACGGCGTAGGGTAGGGGTTAGGGTTAGGGTTAGGGTTAGGGTTAGGGTTAGGGTACGGCTTAGGGTACGGGTGAGGGTACGGGTGAGGGTACTGCGTAGGGTATTGGTTAGGGTTAGGGTACGGCTTAGGATACGGGTTAGGGTACGGGTTAGGGTACGGCGTAGGGTATGGGTTAGGGTTAGGGTTAGGGTTAGGGTTAGGGTTAGGGTTAGGGTACGGCTTAGGGTACGGGTTAGGGTACGGGTGAGGGTATGGCGTAGGGTATAGGTTAGGGTTAGGGTTAGGGTTAGGGTACGGCTTAGGATACGGGTTAGGGTACGGGTGAGGGTACGGCGTAGCGTATGGGTTAGGGTTAGGGTTAGGGTTAGGGTACGGCTTAGGGTACGGGTTAGGGTACGGGTGAGGGTACGGCGTAGGGTATAGGTTAGGGTTAGGGTTAGGGTTAGGGTACGGCTTAGGATACGGGTTAGGGTACGGGTGAGTGTACGGCGTAGGGTATGGGTTAGGGTTAGGGTTAGGGTTAGGGTACGGCTTAGGGTACGGGTTAGGGTACGGGTGAGGGTACGGCGTAGGGTATGGGTTAGGGTTAGGGTTAGGGTTAGGGTTAGTTTTAGGGTTAGGGATTGGTTTAGGGTACGGGTTAGGATTAGCGTACGTGTTAGGGTTAGGGTTTGGGTTAGGGTTAGGGTACGCGTTAGGGTTAGGGTATGGGTTAGGGTTAGGGTACACGTTAGGATTAGGGTATTTATTAAACCTATCCCACTCTCTAGATACCACTTAGCACGTAAAGGAATATTATTTGGGGTCCAGCCATGGAGAAGATTTTAGTCACTAGGATAAGATAAAGAATAAACACATTATAAAAAAATCACATTAGGATTTTCTTTTTAACCTGTTCCTTAAAACACTAGTGCTTAGGAAATCTAATGGAGGCAAAAGCAGTCAAGGGTAGTTTAGGGTTAGGGTTAGGGTTAGGGTTAGTGTTAGGGTTAGGGTACGGCTTAGGGTATGGGATAGGGGACGGGTGAGGGTACGGCGTAGGGTAGGGGTTAGGGTTAGGGTTAGGGTTAGGGTTAGGGTTAGGGTACGGCTTAGGGTACGGGTGAGGGTACGGGTGAGGGTACTGCGTAGGGTATTGGTTAGGGTTAGGGTACGGCTTAGGATACGGGTTAGGGTACGGGTTAGGGTACGGCGTAGGGTATGGGTTAGGGTTAGGGTTAGGGTTAGGGTTAGGGTTAGGGTTAGGGTACGGCTTAGGGTACGGGTTAGGGTACGGGTGAGGGTATGGCGTAGGGTATAGGTTAGGGTTAGGGTTAGGGTTAGGGTACGGCTTAGGATACGGGTTAGGGTACGGGTGAGGGTACGGCGTAGCGTATGGGTTAGGGTTAGGGTTAGGGTTAGGGTACGGCTTAGGGTACGGGTTAGGGTACGGGTGAGGGTACGGCGTAGGGTATAGGTTAGGGTTAGGGTACGGCTTAGGATACGGGTTAGGGTACGGGTGAGGGTACGGCGTAGCGTATGGGTTAGGGTTAGGGTTAGGGTTAGGGTACGGCTTAGGGTATGGGTTAGGGTACGGGTGAGGGTACGGCGTAGGGTATGGGTTAGGGTTAGGGTTAGGGTTAGGGTTAGTTTTAGGGTTAGGGATTGGTTTAGGGTACGGGTTAGGATTAGCGTACGTGTTAGGGTTAGGGTTTGGGTTAGGGTTAGGGTACGCGTTAGGGTTAGGGTATGGGTTAGGGTTAGGGTACACGTTAGGATTAGGGTATTTATTAAACCTATCCCACTCTCTAGATACCACTTAGCACGTAAAGGAATATTATTTGGGGTCCAGCCATGGAGAAGATTTTAGTCACTAGGATAAGATAAAGAATAAACACATTATAAAAAAATCACATTAGGATTTTCTTTTTAACCTGTTCCTTAAAACACTAGTGCTTAGGAAATCTAATGGAGGCAAAAGCAGTCAAGGGTAGTTTAGGGTTAGGGTTAGGGTTAGGGTTAGTGTTAGGGTTAGGGTACGGCTTAGGGTATGGGATAGGGGACGGGTGAGGGTACGGCGTAGGGTAGGGGTTAGGGTTAGGGTTAGGGTTAGGGTTAGGGTTAGGGTACGGCTTAGGGTACGGGTGAGGGTACGGGTGAGGGTACTGCGTAGGGTATTGGTTAGGGTTAGGGTACGGCTTAGGATACGGGTTAGGGTACGGGTTAGGGTACGGCGTAGGGTATGGGTTAGGGTTAGGGTTAGGGTTAGGGTTAGGGTTAGGGTTAGGGTACGGCTTAGGGTACGGGTTAGGGTACGGGTGAGGGTATGGCGTAGGGTATAGGTTAGGGTTAGGGTTAGGGTTAGGGTACGGCTTAGGATACGGGTTAGGGTACGGGTGAGGGTACGGCGTAGCGTATGGGTTAGGGTTAGGGTTAGGGTTAGGGTACGGCTTAGGGTACGGGTTAGGGTACGGGTGAGGGTACGGCGTAGGGTATAGGTTAGGGTTAGGGTTAGGGTTAGGGTACGGCTTAGGATACGGGTTAGGGTACGGGTGAGTGTACGGCGTAGGGTATGGGTTAGGGTTAGGGTTAGGGTTAGGGTACGGCTTAGGGTACGGGTTAGGGTACGGGTGAGGGTACGGCGTAGGGTATGGGTTAGGGTTAGGGTTAGGGTTAGGGTTAGTTTTAGGGTTAGGGATTGGTTTAGGGTACGGGTTAGGATTAGCGTACGTGTTAGGGTTAGGGTTTGGGTTAGGGTTAGGGTACGCGTTAGGGTTAGGGTATGGGTTAGGGTTAGGGTACACGTTAGGATTAGGGTATTTATTAAACCTATCCCACTCTCTAGATACCACTTAGCACGTAAAGGAATATTATTTGGGGTCCAGCCATGGAGAAGATTTTAGTCACTAGGATAAGATAAAGAATAAACACATTATAAAAAAATCACATTAGGATTTTCTTTTTAACCTGTTCCTTAAAACACTAGTGCTTAGGAAATCTAATGGAGGCAAAAGCAGTCAAGGGTAGTTTAGGGTTAGGGTTAGGGTTAGGGTTAGTGTTAGGGTTAGGGTACGGCTTAGGGTATGGGATAGGGGACGGGTGAGGGTACGGCGTAGGGTAGGGGTTAGGGTTAGGGTTAGGGTTAGGGTTAGGGTTAGGGTACGGCTTAGGGTACGGGTGAGGGTACGGGTGAGGGTACTGCGTAGGGTATTGGTTAGGGTTAGGGTACGGCTTAGGATACGGGTTAGGGTACGGGTTAGGGTACGGCGTAGGGTATGGGTTAGGGTTAGGGTTAGGGTTAGGGTTAGGGTTAGGGTTAGGGTACGGCTTAGGGTACGGGTTAGGGTACGGGTGAGGGTATGGCGTAGGGTATAGGTTAGGGTTAGGGTTAGGGTTAGGGTACGGCTTAGGATACGGGTTAGGGTACGGGTGAGGGTACGGCGTAGCGTATGGGTTAGGGTTAGGGTTAGGGTTAGGGTACGGCTTAGGGTACGGGTTAGGGTACGGGTGAGGGTACGGCGTAGGGTATAGGTTAGGGTTAGGGTACGGCTTAGGATACGGGTTAGGGTACGGGTGAGGGTACGGCGTAGCGTATGGGTTAGGGTTAGGGTTAGGGTTAGGGTACGGCTTAGGGTATGGGTTAGGGTACGGGTGAGGGTACTGCGTAGGGTATGGGTTAGGGTTAGGGTTAGGGTTAGGGTTAGTTTTAGGGTTAGGGATTGGTTTAGGGTACGGGTTAGGATTAGCGTACGTGTTAGGGTTAGGGTTTGGGTTAGGGTTAGGGTACGCGTTAGGGTTAGGGTATGGGTTAGGGTTAGGGTACACGTTAGGATTAGGGTATTTATTAAACCTATCCCACTCTCTAGATACCACTTAGCACGTAAAGGAATATTATTTGGGGTCCAGCCATGGAGAAGATTTTAGTCACTAGGATAAGATAAAGAATAAACACATTATAAAAAAATCACATTAGGATTTTCTTTTTAACCTGTTCCTTAAAACACTAGTGCTTAGGAAATCTAATGGAGGCAAAAGCAGTCAAGGGTAGTTTAGGGTTAGGGTTAGGGTTAGGGTTAGTGTTAGGGTTAGGGATTGGTTTAGGGTACGGGTTAGGATTAGCGTACGTGTTAGGGTTAGGGTTTGGGTTAGGGTTAGGGTACGCGTTAGGGTATTGGTTAGGGTTAGGGTACGGCTTAGGATACGGGTTAGGGTACGGGTTAGGGTACGGCGTAGGGTATGGGTTAGGGTTAGGGTTAGGGTTAGGGTTAGGGTTAGGGTTAGGGTACGGCTTAGGGTACGGGTTAGGGTACGGGTGAGGGTATGGCGTAGGGTATAGGTTAGGGTTAGGGTTAGGGTTAGGGTACGGCTTAGGATACGGGTTAGGGTACGGGTGAGGGTACGGCGTAGCGTATGGGTTAGGGTTAGGGTTAGGGTTAGGGTACGGCTTAGGGTACGGGTTAGGGTACGGGTGAGGGTACGGCGTAGGGTATAGGTTAGGGTTAGGGTTAGGGTTAGGGTACGGCTTAGGATACGGGTTAGGGTACGGGTGAGGGTACGGCGTAGCGTATGGGTTAGGGTTAGGGTTAGGGTTAGGGTACGGCTTAGGGTACGGGTTAGGGTACGGGTGAGGGTACGGCGTAGGGTATGGGTTAGGGTTAGGGTTAGGGTTAGGGTTAGTTTTAGGGTTAGGGATTGGTTTAGGGTACGGGTTAGGATTAGCGTACGTGTTAGGGTTAGGGTTTGGGTTAGGGTTAGGGTACGCGTTAGGGTTAGGGTATGGGTTAGGGTTAGGGTACACGTTAGGATTAGGGTATTTATTAAACCTATCCCACTCTCTAGATACCACTTAGCACGTAAAGGAATATTATTTGGGGTCCAGCCATGGAGAAGATTTTAGTCACTAGGATAAGATAAAGAATAAACACATTATAAAAAAATCACATTAGGATTTTCTTTTTAACCTGTTCCTTAAAACACTAGTGCTTAGGAAATCTAATGGAGGCAAAAGCAGTCAAGGGTAGTTTAGGGTTAGGGTTAGGGTTAGGGTTAGTGTTAGGGTTAGGGTACGGCTTAGGGTATGGGATAGGGGACGGGTGAGGGTACGGCGTAGGGTAGGGGTTAGGGTTAGGGTTAGGGTTAGGGTTAGGGTTAGGGTACGGCTTAGGGTACGGGTGAGGGTACGGGTGAGGGTACTGCGTAGGGTATTGGTTAGGGTTAGGGTACGGCTTAGGATACGGGTTAGGGTACGGGTTAGGGTACGGCGTAGGGTATGGGTTAGGGTTAGGGTTAGGGTTAGGGTTAGGGTTAGGGTACGGCTTAGGGTACGGGTTAGGGTACGGGTGAGGGTATGGCGTAGGGTATAGGTTAGGGTTAGGGTTAGGGTTAGGGTACGGCTTAGGATACGGGTTAGGGTACGGGTGAGGGTACGGCGTAGCGTATGGGTTAGGGTTAGGGTTAGGGTTAGGGTACGGCTTAGGGTACGGGTCAGGGTACGGGTGAGGGTACGGCGTAGGGTATAGGTTAGGGTTAGGGTTAGGGTTAGGGTACGGCTTAGGATACGGGTTAGGGTACGGGTGAGGGTACAGCGTAGCGTATGGGTTAGGGTTAGGGTTAGGGTTAGGGTACGGCTTAGGGTACGGGTTAGGGTACGGGTGAGGGTACGGCGTAGGGTATGGGTTAGGGTTAGGGTTAGGGTTAGGGTTAGTTTTAGGGTTAGGGATTGGTTTAGGGTACGGGTTAGGATTAGCGTACGTGTTAGGGTTAGGGTTTGGGTTAGGGTTAGGGTACGCGTTAGGGTTAGGGTATGGGTTAGGGTTAGGGTACACGTTAGGATTAGGGTATTTATTAAACCTATCCCACTCTCTAGATACCACTTAGCACGTAAAGGAATATTATTTGGGGTCCAGCCATGGAGAAGATTTTAGTCACTAGGATAAGATAAAGAATAAACACATTATAAAAAAATCACATTAGGATTTTCTTTTTAACCTGTTCCTTAAAACACTAGTGCTTAGGAAATCTAATGGAGGCAAAAGCAGTCAAGGGTAGTTTAGGGTTAGGGTTAGGGTTAGGGTTAGTGTTAGGGTTAGGGTACGGCTTAGGGTATGGGATAGGGGACGGGTGAGGGTACGGCGTAGGGTAGGGGTTAGGGTTAGGGTTAGGGTTAGGGTTAGGGTTAGGGTACGGCTTAGGGTACGGGTGAGGGTACGGGTGAGGGTACTGCGTAGGGTATTGGTTAGGGTTAGGGTACGGCTTAGGATACGGGTTAGGGTACGGGTTAGGGTACGGCGTAGGGTATGGGTTAGGGTTAGGGTTAGGGTTAGGGTTAGGGTTAGGGTTAGGGTACGGCTTAGGGTACGGGTTAGGGTACGGGTGAGGGTATGGCGTAGGGTATAGGTTAGGGTTAGGGTTAGGGTTAGGGTACGGCTTAGGATACGGGTTAGGGTACGGGTGAGGGTACGGCGTAGCGTATGGGTTAGGGTTAGGGTTAGGGTTAGGGTACGGCTTAGGGTACGGGTTAGGGTACGGGTGAGGGTACGGCGTAGGGTATAGGTTAGGGTTAGGGTTAGGGTTAGGGTACGGCTTAGGATACGGGTTAGGGTACGGGTGAGGGTACGGCGTAGCGTATGGGTTAGGGTTAGGGTTAGGGTTAGGGTACGGCTTAGGGTACGGGTTAGGGTACGGGTGAGGGTACGGCGTAGGGTATAGGTTAGGGTTAGGGTTAGGGTTAGGGTACGGCTTAGGATACGGGTTAGGGTACGGGTGAGGGTACGGCGTAGCGTATGGGTTAGGGTTAGGGTTAGGGTTAGGGTACGGCTTAGGGTACGGGTTAGGGTACGGGTGAGGGTACGGCGTAGGGTATGGGTTAGGGTTAGGGTTAGGGTTAGGGTTAGTTTTAGGGTTAGGGATTGGTTTAGGGTACGGGTTAGGATTAGCGTACGTGTTAGGGTTAGGGTTTGGGTTAGGGTTAGGGTACGCGTTAGGGTTAGGGTATGGGTTAGGGTTAGGGTACACGTTAGGATTAGGGTATTTATTAAACCTATCCCACTCTCTAGATACCACTTAGCACGTAAAGGAATATTATTTGGGGTCCAGCCATGGAGAAGATTTTAGTCACTAGGATAAGATAAAGAATAAACACATTATAAAAAAATCACATTAGGATTTTCTTTTTAACCTGTTCCTTAAAACACTAGTGCTTAGGAAATCTAATGGAGGCAAAAGCAGTCAAGGGTAGTTTAGGGTTAGGGTTAGGGTTAGGGTTAGTGTTAGGGTTAGGGTACGGCTTAGGGTATGGGATAGGGGACGGGTGAGGGTACGGCGTAGGGTAGGGGTTAGGGTTAGGGTTAGGGTTAGGGTTAGGGTTAGGGTACGGCTTAGGGTACGGGTGAGGGTACGGGTGAGGGTACTGCGTAGGGTATTGGTTAGGGTTAGGGTACGGCTTAGGATACGGGTTAGGGTACGGGTTAGGGTACGGCGTAGGGTATGGGTTAGGGTTAGGGTTAGGGTTAGGGTTAGGGTTAGGGTTAGGGTACGGCTTAGGGTACGGGTTAGGGTACGGGTGAGGGTATGGCGTAGGGTATAGGTTAGGGTTAGGGTTAGGGTTAGGGTACGGCTTAGGATACGGGTTAGGGTACGGGTGAGGGTACGGCGTAGCGTATGGGTTAGGGTTAGGGTTAGGGTTAGGGTACGGCTTAGGGTACGGGTTAGGGTACGGGTGAGGGTACGGCGTAGGGTATAGGTTAGGGTTAGGGTTAGGGTTAGGGTACGGCTTAGGATACGGGTTAGGGTACGGGTGAGGGTACGGCGTAGCGTATGGGTTAGGGTTAGGGTTAGGGTTAGGGTACGGCTTAGGGTACGGGTTAGGGTACGGGTGAGGGTACGGCGTAGGGTATGGGTTAGGGTTAGGGTTAGGGTTAGGGTTAGTTTTAGGGTTAGGGATTGGTTTAGGGTACGGGTTAGGATTAGCGTACGTGTTAGGGTTAGGGTTTGGGTTAGGGTTAGGGTACGCGTTAGGGTTAGGGTATGGGTTAGGGTTAGGGTACACGTTAGGATTAGGGTATTTATTAAACCTATCCCACTCTCTAGATACCACTTAGCACGTAAAGGAATATTATTTGGGGTCCAGCCATGGAGAAGATTTTAGTCACTAGGATAAGATAAAGAATAAACACATTATAAAAAAATCACATTAGGATTTTCTTTTTAACCTGTTCCTTAAAACACTAGTGCTTAGGAAATCTAATGGAGGCAAAAGCAGTCAAGGGTAGTTTAGGGTTAGGGTTAGGGTTAGGGTTAGTGTTAGGGTTAGGGTACGGCTTAGGGTATGGGATAGGGGACGGGTGAGGGTACGGCGTAGGGTAGGGGTTAGGGTTAGGGTTAGGGTTAGGGTTAGGGTTAGGGTACGGCTTAGGGTACGGGTGAGGGTACGGGTGAGGGTACTGCGTAGGGTATTGGTTAGGGTTAGGGTACGGCTTAGGATACGGGTTAGGGTACGGGTTAGGGTACGGCGTAGGGTATGGGTTAGGGTTAGGGTTAGGGTTAGGGTTAGGGTTAGGGTTAGGGTACGGCTTAGGGTACGGGTTAGGGTACGGGTGAGGGTATGGCGTAGGGTATAGGTTAGGGTTAGGGTTAGGGTTAGGGTACGGCTTAGGATACGGGTTAGGGTACGGGTGAGGGTACGGCGTAGCGTATGGGTTAGGGTTAGGGTTAGGGTTAGGGTACGGCTTAGGGTACGGGTTAGGGTACGGGTGAGGGTACGGCGTAGGGTATAGGTTAGGGTTAGGGTTAGGGTTAGGGTACGGCTTAGGATACGGGTTAGGGTACGGGTGAGGGTACGGCGTAGCGTATGGGTTAGGGTTAGGGTTAGGGTTAGGGTACGGCTTAGGGTACGGGTTAGGGTACGGGTGAGGGTACGGCGTAGGGTATGGGTTAGGGTTAGGGTTAGGGTTAGGGTTAGTTTTAGGGTTAGGGATTGGTTTAGGGTACGGGTTAGGATTAGCGTACGTGTTAGGGTTAGGGTTTGGGTTAGGGTTAGGGTACGCGTTAGGGTTAGGGTATGGGTTAGGGTTAGGGTACACGTTAGGATTAGGGTATTTATTAAACCTATCCCACTCTCTAGATACCACTTAGCACGTAAAGGAATATTATTTGGGGTCCAGCCATGGAGAAGATTTTAGTCACTAGGATAAGATAAAGAATAAACACATTATAAAAAAATCACATTAGGATTTTCTTTTTAACCTGTTCCTTAAAACACTAGTGCTTAGGAAATCTAATGGAGGCAAAAGCAGTCAAGGGTAGTTTAGGGTTAGGGTTAGGGTTAGGGTTAGTGTTAGGGTTAGGGTACGGCTTAGGGTATGGGATAGGGGACGGGTGAGGGTACGGCGTAGGGTAGGGGTTAGGGTTAGGGTTAGGGTTAGGGTTAGGGTTAGGGTACGGCTTAGGGTACGGGTGAGGGTACGGGTGAGGGTACTGCGTAGGGTATTGGTTAGGGTTAGGGTACGGCTTAGGATACGGGTTAGGGTACGGGTTAGGGTACGGCGTAGGGTATGGGTTAGGGTTAGGGTTAGGGTTAGGGTTAGGGTTAGGGTTAGGGTACGGCTTAGGGTACGGGTTAGGGTACGGGTGAGGGTATGGCGTAGGGTATAGGTTAGGGTTAGGGTTAGGGTTAGGGTACGGCTTAGGATACGGGTTAGGGTACGGGTGAGGGTACGGCGTAGCGTATGGGTTAGGGTTAGGGTTAGGGTTAGGGTACGGCTTAGGGTACGGGTTAGGGTACGGGTGAGGGTACGGCGTAGGGTATAGGTTAGGGTTAGGGTTAGGGTTAGGGTACGGCTTAGGATACGGGTTAGGGTACGGGTGAGGGTACGGCGTAGCGTATGGGTTAGGGTTAGGGTTAGGGTTAGGGTACGGCTTAGGGTACGGGTTAGGGTACGGGTGAGGGTACGGCGTAGGGTATGGGTTAGGGTTAGGGTTAGGGTTAGGGTTAGTTTTAGGGTTAGGGATTGGTTTAGGGTACGGGTTAGGATTAGCGTACGTGTTAGGGTTAGGGTTTGGGTTAGGGTTAGGGTACGCGTTAGGGTTAGGGTATGGGTTAGGGTTAGGGTACACGTTAGGATTAGGGTATTTATTAAACCTATCCCACTCTCTAGATACCACTTAGCACGTAAAGGAATATTATTTGGGGTCCAGCCATGGAGAAGATTTTAGTCACTAGGATAAGATAAAGAATAAACACATTATAAAAAAATCACATTAGGATTTTCTTTTTAACCTGTTCCTTAAAACACTAGTGCTTAGGAAATCTAATGGAGGCAAAAGCAGTCAAGGGTAGTTTAGGGTTAGGGTTAGGGTTAGGGTTAGTGTTAGGGTTAGGGATTGGTTTAGGGTACGGGTTAGGATTAGCGTACGTGTTAGGGTTAGGGTTTGGGTTAGGGTTAGGGTACGCGTTAGGGTATTGGTTAGGGTTAGGGTACGGCTTAGGATACGGGTTAGGGTACGGGTTAGGGTACGGCGTAGGGTATGGGTTAGGGTTAGGGTTAGGGTTAGGGTTAGGGTTAGGGTTAGGGTACGGCTTAGGGTACGGGTTAGGGTACGGGTGAGGGTATGGCGTAGGGTATAGGTTAGGGTTAGGGTTAGGGTTAGGGTACGGCTTAGGATACGGGTTAGGGTACGGGTGAGGGTACGGCGTAGCGTATGGGTTAGGGTTAGGGTTAGGGTTAGGGTACGGCTTAGGGTACGGGTTAGGGTACGGGTGAGGGTACGGCGTAGGGTATAGGTTAGGGTTAGGGTTAGGGTTAGGGTACGGCTTAGGATACGGGTTAGGGTACGGGTGAGGGTACGGCGTAGCGTATGGGTTAGGGTTAGTGTTAGGGTTAGGGTACGGCTTAGGGTACGGGTTAGGGTACGGGTGAGGGTACGGCGTAGGGTATGGGTTAGGGTTAGGGTTAGGGTTAGGGTTAGTTTTAGGGTTAGGGATTGGTTTAGGGTACGGGTTAGGATTAGCGTACGTGTTAGGGTTAGGGTTTGGGTTAGGGTTAGGGTACGCGTTAGGGTTAGGGTATGGGTTAGGGTTAGGGTACACGTTAGGATTAGGGTATTTATTAAACCTATCCCACTCTCTAGATACCACTTAGCACGTAAAGGAATATTATTTGGGGTCCAGCCATGGAGAAGATTTTAGTCACTAGGATAAGATAAAGAATAAACACATTATAAAAAAATCACATTAGGATTTTCTTTTTAACCTGTTCCTTAAAACACTAGTGCTTAGGAAATCTAATGGAGGCAAAAGCAGTCAAGGGTAGTTTAGGGTTAGGGTTAGGGTTAGGGTTAGTGTTAGGGTTAGGGTACGGCTTAGGGTATGGGATAGGGGACGGGTGAGGGTACGGCGTAGGGTAGGGGTTAGGGTTAGGGTTAGGGTTAGGGTTAGGGTTAGGGTACGGCTTAGGGTACGGGTGAGGGTACGGGTGAGGGTACTGCGTAGGGTATTGGTTAGGGTTAGGGTACGGCTTAGGATACGGGTTAGGGTACGGGTTAGGGTACGGCGTAGGGTATGGGTTAGGGTTAGGGTTAGGGTTAGGGTTAGGGTTAGGGTTAGGGTACGGCTTAGGGTACGGGTTAGGGTACGGGTGAGGGTATGGCGTAGGGTATAGGTTAGGGTTAGGGTTAGGGTTAGGGTACGGCTTAGGATACGGGTTAGGGTACGGGTGAGGGTACGGCGTAGCGTATGGGTTAGGGTTAGGGTTAGGGTTAGGGTACGGCTTAGGGTACGGGTTAGGGTACGGGTGAGGGTACGGCGTAGGGTATAGGTTAGGGTTAGGGTTAGGGTTAGGGTACGGCTTAGGATACGGGTTAGGGTACGGGTGAGGGTACGGCGTAGCGTATGGGTTAGGGTTAGGGTTAGGGTTAGGGTACGGCTTAGGGTACGGGTTAGGGTACGGGTGAGGGTACGGCGTAGGGTATGGGTTAGGGTTAGGGTTAGGGTTAGGGTTAGTTTTAGGGTTAGGGATTGGTTTAGGGTACGGGTTAGGATTAGCGTACGTGTTAGGGTTAGGGTTTGGGTTAGGGTTAGGGTACGCGTTAGGGTTAGGGTATGGGTTAGGGTTAGGGTACACGTTAGGATTAGGGTATTTATTAAACCTATCCCACTCTCTAGATACCACTTAGCACGTAAAGGAATATTATTTGGGGTCCAGCCATGGAGAAGATTTTAGTCACTAGGATAAGATAAAGAATAAACACATTATAAAAAAATCACATTAGGATTTTCTTTTTAACCTGTTCCTTAAAACACTAGTGCTTAGGAAATCTAATGGAGGCAAAAGCAGTCAAGGGTAGTTTAGGGTTAGGGTTAGGGTTAGGGTTAGTGTTAGGGTTAGGGTACGGCTTAGGGTATGGGATAGGGGACGGGTGAGGGTACGGCGTAGGGTAGGGGTTAGGGTTAGGGTTAGGGTTAGGGTTAGGGTTAGGGTACGGCTTAGGGTACGGGTGAGGGTACGGGTGAGGGTACTGCGTAGGGTATTGGTTAGGGTTAGGGTACGGCTTAGGATACGGGTTAGGGTACGGGTTAGGGTACGGCGTAGGGTATGGGTTAGGGTTAGGGTTAGGGTTAGGGTTAGGGTTAGGGTTAGGGTACGGCTTAGGGTACGGGTTAGGGTACGGGTGAGGGTATGGCGTAGGGTATAGGTTAGGGTTAGGGTTAGGGTTAGGGTACGGCTTAGGATACGGGTTAGGGTACGGGTGAGGGTACGGCGTAGCGTATGGGTTAGGGTTAGGGTTAGGGTTAGGGTACGGCTTAGGGTACGGGTTAGGGTACGGGTGAGGGTACGGCGTAGGGTATAGGTTAGGGTTAGGGTTAGGGTTAGGGTACGGCTTAGGATACGGGTTAGGGTACGGGTGAGGGTACGGCGTAGCGTATGGGTTAGGGTTAGGGTTAGGGTTAGGGTACGGCTTAGGGTACGGGTTAGGGTACGGGTGAGGGTACGGCGTAGGGTATGGGTTAGGGTTAGGGTTAGGGTTAGGGTTAGTTTTAGGGTTAGGGATTGGTTTAGGGTACGGGTTAGGATTAGCGTACGTGTTAGGGTTAGGGTTTGGGTTAGGGTTAGGGTACGCGTTAGGGTTAGGGTATGGGTTAGGGTTAGGGTACACGTTAGGATTAGGGTATTTATTAAACCTATCCCACTCTCTAGATACCACTTAGCACGTAAAGGAATATTATTTGGGGTCCAGCCATGGAGAAGATTTTAGTCACTAGGATAAGATAAAGAATAAACACATTATAAAAAAATCACATTAGGATTTTCTTTTTAACCTGTTCCTTAAAACACTAGTGCTTAGGAAATCTAATGGAGGCAAAAGCAGTCAAGGGTAGTTTAGGGTTAGGGTTAGGGTTAGGGTTAGTGTTAGGGTTAGGGTACGGCTTAGGGTATGGGATAGGGGACGGGTGAGGGTACGGCGTAGGGTAGGGGTTAGGGTTAGGGTTAGGGTTAGGGTTAGGGTTAGGGTACGGCTTAGGGTACGGGTGAGGGTACGGGTGAGGGTACTGCGTAGGGTATTGGTTAGGGTTAGGGTACGGCTTAGGATACGGGTTAGGGTACGGGTTAGGGTACGGCGTAGGGTATGGGTTAGGGTTAGGGTTAGGGTTAGGGTTAGGGTTAGGGTTAGGGTACGGCTTAGGGTACGGGTTAGGGTACGGGTGAGGGTATGGCGTAGGGTATAGGTTAGGGTTAGGGTTAGGGTTAGGGTACGGCTTAGGATACGGGTTAGGGTACGGGTGAGGGTACGGCGTAGCGTATGGGTTAGGGTTAGGGTTAGGGTTAGGGTACGGCTTAGGGTACGGGTTAGGGTACGGGTGAGGGTACGGCGTAGGGTATAGGTTAGGGTTAGGGTTAGGGTTAGGGTACGGCTTAGGATACGGGTTAGGGTACGGGTGAGGGTACGGCGTAGCGTATGGGTTAGGGTTAGGGTTAGGGTTAGGGTACGGCTTAGGGTACGGGTTAGGGTACGGGTGAGGGTACGGCGTAGGGTATGGGTTAGGGTTAGGGTTAGGGTTAGGGTTAGTTTTAGGGTTAGGGATTGGTTTAGGGTACGGGTTAGGATTAGCGTACGTGTTAGGGTTAGGGTTTGGGTTAGGGTTAGGGTACGCGTTAGGGTTAGGGTATGGGTTAGGGTTAGGGTACACGTTAGGATTAGGGTATTTATTAAACCTATCCCACTCTCTAGATACCACTTAGCACGTAAAGGAATATTATTTGGGGTCCAGCCATGGAGAAGATTTTAGTCACTAGGATAAGATAAAGAATAAACACATTATAAAAAAATCACATTAGGATTTTCTTTTTAACCTGTTCCTTAAAACACTAGTGCTTAGGAAATCTAATGGAGGCAAAAGCAGTCAAGGGTAGTTTAGGGTTAGGGTTAGGGTTAGGGTTAGTGTTAGGGTTAGGGATTGGTTTAGGGTACGGGTTAGGATTAGCGTACGTGTTAGGGTTAGGGTTTGGGTTAGGGTTAGGGTACGCGTTAGGGTATTGGTTAGGGTTAGGGTACGGCTTAGGATACGGGTTAGGGTACGGGTTAGGGTACGGCGTAGGGTATGGGTTAGGGTTAGGGTTAGGGTTAGGGTTAGGGTTAGGGTTAGGGTACGGCTTAGGGTACGGGTTAGGGTACGGGTGAGGGTATGGCGTAGGGTATAGGTTAGGGTTAGGGTTAGGGTTAGGGTACGGCTTAGGATACGGGTTAGGGTACGGGTGAGGGTACGGCGTAGCGTATGGGTTAGGGTTAGGGTTAGGGTTAGGGTACGGCTTAGGGTACGGGTTAGGGTACGGGTGAGGGTACGGCGTAGGGTATAGGTTAGGGTTAGGGTTAGGGTTAGGGTACGGCTTAGGATACGGGTTAGGGTACGGGTGAGGGTACGGCGTAGCGTATGGGTTAGGGTTAGGGTTAGGGTTAGGGTACGGCTTAGGGTACGGGTTAGGGTACGGGTGAGGGTACGGCGTAGGGTATGGGTTAGGGTTAGGGTTAGGGTTAGGGTTAGTTTTAGGGTTAGGGATTGGTTTAGGGTACGGGTTAGGATTAGCGTACGTGTTAGGGTTAGGGTTTGGGTTAGGGTTAGGGTACGCGTTAGGGTTAGGGTATGGGTTAGGGTTAGGGTACACGTTAGGATTAGGGTATTTATTAAACCTATCCCACTCTCTAGATACCACTTAGCACGTAAAGGAATATTATTTGGGGTCCAGCCATGGAGAAGATTTTAGTCACTAGGATAAGATAAAGAATAAACACATTATAAAAAAATCACATTAGGATTTTCTTTTTAACCTGTTCCTTAAAACACTAGTGCTTAGGAAATCTAATGGAGGCAAAAGCAGTCAAGGGTAGTTTAGGGTTAGGGTTAGGGTTAGGGTTAGTGTTAGGGTTAGGGTACGGCTTAGGGTATGGGATAGGGGACGGGTGAGGGTACGGCGTAGGGTAGGGGTTAGGGTTAGGGTTAGGGTTAGGGTTAGGGTTAGGGTACGGCTTAGGGTACGGGTGAGGGTACGGGTGAGGGTACTGCGTAGGGTATTGGTTAGGGTTAGGGTACGGCTTAGGATACGGGTTAGGGTACGGGTTAGGGTACGGCGTAGGGTATGGGTTAGGGTTAGGGTTAGGGTTAGGGTTAGGGTTAGGGTTAGGGTACGGCTTAGGGTACGGGTTAGGGTACGGGTGAGGGTATGGCGTAGGGTATAGGTTAGGGTTAGGGTTAGGGTTAGGGTACGGCTTAGGATACGGGTTAGGGTACGGGTGAGGGTACGGCGTAGCGTATGGGTTAGGGTTAGGGTTAGGGTTAGGGTACGGCTTAGGGTACGGGTTAGGGTACGGGTGAGGGTACGGCGTAGGGTATAGGTTAGGGTTAGGGTTAGGGTTAGGGTACGGCTTAGGATACGGGTTAGGGTACGGGTGAGGGTACGGCGTAGCGTATGGGTTAGGGTTAGGGTTAGGGTTAGGGTACGGCTTAGGGTACGGGTTAGGGTACGGGTGAGGGTACGGCGTAGGGTATGGGTTAGGGTTAGGGTTAGGGTTAGGGTTAGTTTTAGGGTTAGGGATTGGTTTAGGGTACGGGTTAGGATTAGCGTACGTGTTAGGGTTAGGGTTTGGGTTAGGGTTAGGGTACGCGTTAGGGTTAGGGTATGGGTTAGGGTTAGGGTACACGTTAGGATTAGGGTATTTATTAAACCTATCCCACTCTCTAGATACCACTTAGCACGTAAAGGAATATTATTTGGGGTCCAGCCATGGAGAAGATTTTAGTCACTAGGATAAGATAAAGAATAAACACATTATAAAAAAATCACATTAGGATTTTCTTTTTAACCTGTTCCTTAAAACACTAGTGCTTAGGAAATCTAATGGAGGCAAAAGCAGTCAAGGGTAGTTTAGGGTTAGGGTTAGGGTTAGGGTTAGTGTTAGGGTTAGGGTACGGCTTAGGGTATGGGATAGGGGACGGGTGAGGGTACGGCGTAGGGTAGGGGTTAGGGTTAGGGTTAGGGTTAGGGTTAGGGTTAGGGTACGGCTTAGGGTACGGGTGAGGGTACGGGTGAGGGTACTGCGTAGGGTATTGGTTAGGGTTAGGGTACGGCTTAGGATACGGGTTAGGGTACGGGTTAGGGTACGGCGTAGGGTATGGGTTAGGGTTAGGGTTAGGGTTAGGGTTAGGGTTAGGGTTAGGGTACGGCTTAGGGTACGGGTTAGGGTACGGGTGAGGGTATGGCGTAGGGTATAGGTTAGGGTTAGGGTTAGGGTTAGGGTACGGCTTAGGATACGGGTTAGGGTACGGGTGAGGGTACGGCGTAGCGTATGGGTTAGGGTTAGGGTTAGGGTTAGGGTACGGCTTAGGGTACGGGTTAGGGTACGGGTGAGGGTACGGCGTAGGGTATAGGTTAGGGTTAGGGTTAGGGTTAGGGTACGGCTTAGGATACGGGTTAGGGTACGGGTGAGGGTACGGCGTAGCGTATGGGTTAGGGTTAGGGTTAGGGTTAGGGTACGGCTTAGGGTACGGGTTAGGGTACGGGTGAGGGTACGGCGTAGGGTATGGGTTAGGGTTAGGGTTAGGGTTAGGGTTAGTTTTAGGGTTAGGGATTGGTTTAGGGTACGGGTTAGGATTAGCGTACGTGTTAGGGTTAGGGTTTGGGTTAGGGTTAGGGTACGCGTTAGGGTTAGGGTATGGGTTAGGGTTAGGGTACACGTTAGGATTAGGGTATTTATTAAACCTATCCCACTCTCTAGATACCACTTAGCACGTAAAGGAATATTATTTGGGGTCCAGCCATGGAGAAGATTTTAGTCACTAGGATAAGATAAAGAATAAACACATTATAAAAAAATCACATTAGGATTTTCTTTTTAACCTGTTCCTTAAAACACTAGTGCTTAGGAAATCTAATGGAGGCAAAAGCAGTCAAGGGTAGTTTAGGGTTAGGGTTAGGGTTAGGGTTAGTGTTAGGGTTAGGGTACGGCTTAGGGTATGGGATAGGGGACGGGTGAGGGTACGGCGTAGGGTAGGGGTTAGGGTTAGGGTTAGGGTTAGGGTTAGGGTTAGGGTACGGCTTAGGGTACGGGTGAGGGTACGGGTGAGGGTACTGCGTAGGGTATTGGTTAGGGTTAGGGTACGGCTTAGGATACGGGTTAGGGTACGGGTTAGGGTACGGCGTAGGGTATGGGTTAGGGTTAGGGTTAGGGTTAGGGTTAGGGTTAGGGTTAGGGTACGGCTTAGGGTACGGGTTAGGGTACGGGTGAGGGTATGGCGTAGGGTATAGGTTAGGGTTAGGGTTAGGGTTAGGGTACGGCTTAGGATACGGGTTAGGGTACGGGTGAGGGTACGGCGTAGCGTATGGGTTAGGGTTAGGGTTAGGGTTAGGGTACGGCTTAGGGTACGGGTTAGGGTACGGGTGAGGGTACGGCGTAGGGTATAGGTTAGGGTTAGGGTTAGGGTTAGGGTACGGCTTAGGATACGGGTTAGGGTACGGGTGAGGGTACGGCGTAGCGTATGGGTTAGGGTTAGGGTTAGGGTTAGGGTACGGCTTAGGGTACGGGTTAGGGTACGGGTGAGGGTACGGCGTAGGGTATGGGTTAGGGTTAGGGTTAGGGTTAGGGTTAGTTTTAGGGTTAGGGATTGGTTTAGGGTACGGGTTAGGATTAGCGTACGTGTTAGGGTTAGGGTTTGGGTTAGGGTTAGGGTACGCGTTAGGGTTAGGGTATGGGTTAGGGTTAGGGTACACGTTAGGATTAGGGTATTTATTAAACCTATCCCACTCTCTAGATACCACTTAGCACGTAAAGGAATATTATTTGGGGTCCAGCCATGGAGAAGATTTTAGTCACTAGGATAAGATAAAGAATAAACACATTATAAAAAAATCACATTAGGATTTTCTTTTTAACCTGTTCCTTAAAACACTAGTGCTTAGGAAATCTAATGGAGGCAAAAGCAGTCAAGGGTAGTTTAGGGTTAGGGTTAGGGTTAGGGTTAGTGTTAGGGTTAGGGTACGGCTTAGGGTATGGGATAGGGGACGGGTGAGGGTACGGCGTAGGGTAGGGGTTAGGGTTAGGGTTAGGGTTAGGGTTAGGGTTAGGGTACGGCTTAGGGTACGGGTGAGGGTACGGGTGAGGGTACTGCGTAGGGTATTGGTTAGGGTTAGGGTACGGCTTAGGATACGGGTTAGGGTACGGGTTAGGGTACGGCGTAGGGTATGGGTTAGGGTTAGGGTTAGGGTTAGGGTTAGGGTACGGCTTAGGGTACGGGTTAGGGTACGGGTGAGGGTATGGCGTAGGGTATAGGTTAGGGTTAGGGTTAGGGTTAGGGTACGGCTTAGGATACGGGTTAGGGTACGGGTGAGGGTACGGCGTAGCGTATGGGTTAGGGTTAGGGTTAGGGTTAGGGTACGGCTTAGGGTACGGGTTAGGGTACGGGTGAGGGTACGGCGTAGGGTATAGGTTAGGGTTAGGGTTAGGGTTAGGGTACGGCTTAGGATACGGGTTAGGGTACGGGTGAGGGTACGGCGTAGCGTATGGGTTAGGGTTAGGGTTAGGGTTAGGGTACGGCTTAGGGTACGGGTTAGGGTACGGGTGAGGGTACGGCGTAGGGTATGGGTTAGGGTTAGGGTTAGGGTTAGGGTTAGTTTTAGGGTTAGGGATTGGTTTAGGGTACGGGTTAGGATTAGCGTACGTGTTAGGGTTAGGGTTTGGGTTAGGGTTAGGGTACGCGTTAGGGTTAGGGTATGGGTTAGGGTTAGGGTACACGTTAGGATTAGGGTATTTATTAAACCTATCCCACTCTCTAGATACCACTTAGCACGTAAAGGAATATTATTTGGGGTCCAGCCATGGAGAAGATTTTAGTCACTAGGATAAGATAAAGAATAAACACATTATAAAAAAATCACATTAGGATTTTCTTTTTAACCTGTTCCTTAAAACACTAGTGCTTAGGAAATCTAATGGAGGCAAAAGCAGTCAAGGGTAGTTTAGGGTTAGGGTTAGGGTTAGGGTTAGTGTTAGGGTTAGGGTACGGCTTAGGGTATGGGATAGGGGACGGGTGAGGGTACGGCGTAGGGTAGGGGTTAGGGTTAGGGTTAGGGTTAGGGTTAGGGTTAGGGTACGGCTTAGGGTACGGGTGAGGGTACGGGTGAGGGTACTGCGTAGGGTATTGGTTAGGGTTAGGGTACGGCTTAGGATACGGGTTAGGGTACGGGTTAGGGTACGGCGTAGGGTATGGGTTAGGGTTAGGGTTAGGGTTAGGGTTAGGGTACGGCTTAGGGTACGGGTTAGGGTACGGGTGAGGGTATGGCGTAGGGTATAGGTTAGGGTTAGGGTTAGGGTTAGGGTACGGCTTAGGATACGGGTTAGGGTACGGGTGAGGGTACGGCGTAGCGTATGGGTTAGGGTTAGGGTTAGGGTTAGGGTACGGCTTAGGGTACGGGTTAGGGTACGGGTGAGGGTACGGCGTAGGGTATAGGTTAGGGTTAGGGTTAGGGTTAGGGTACGGCTTAGGATACGGGTTAGGGTACGGGTGAGGGTACGGCGTAGCGTATGGGTTAGGGTTAGGGTTAGGGTTAGGGTACGGCTTAGGGTACGGGTTAGGGTACGGGTGAGGGTACGGCGTAGGGTATGGGTTAGGGTTAGGGTTAGGGTTAGGGTTAGTTTTAGGGTTAGGGATTGGTTTAGGGTACGGGTTAGGATTAGCGTACGTGTTAGGGTTAGGGTTTGGGTTAGGGTTAGGGTACGCGTTAGGGTTAGGGTATGGGTTAGGGTTAGGGTACACGTTAGGATTAGGGTATTTATTAAACCTATCCCACTCTCTAGATACCACTTAGCACGTAAAGGAATATTATTTGGGGTCCAGCCATGGAGAAGATTTTAGTCACTAGGATAAGATAAAGAATAAACACATTATAAAAAAATCACATTAGGATTTTCTTTTTAACCTGTTCCTTAAAACACTAGTGCTTAGGAAATCTAATGGAGGCAAAAGCAGTCAAGGGTAGTTTAGGGTTAGGGTTAGGGTTAGGGTTAGTGTTAGGGTTAGGGTACGGCTTAGGGTATGGGATAGGGGACGGTTGAGGGTACGGCGTAGGGTAGGGGTTAGGGTTAGGGTTAGGGTTAGGGTTAGGGTTAGGGTACGGCTTAGGGTACGGGTGAGGGTACGGGTGAGGGTACTGCGTAGGGTATTGGTTAGGGTTAGGGTACGGCTTAGGATACGGGTTAGGGTACGGGTTAGGGTACGGCGTAGGGTATGGGTTAGGGTTAGGGTTAGGGTTAGGGTTAGGGTTAGGGTTAGGGTACGGCTTAGGGTACGGGTTAGGGTACGGGTGAGGGTATGGCGTAGGGTATAGGTTAGGGTTAGGGTTAGGGTTAGGGTACGGCTTAGGATACGGGTTAGGGTACGGGTGAGGGTACGGCGTAGCGTATGGGTTAGGGTTAGGGTTAGGGTTAGGGTACGGCTTAGGGTACGGGTTAGGGTACGGGTGAGGGTACGGCGTAGGGTATAGGTTAGGGTTAGGGTTAGGGTTAGGGTACGGCTTAGGATACGGGTTAGGGTACGGGTGAGGGTACGGCGTAGCGTATGGGTTAGGGTTAGGGTTAGGGTTAGGGTACGGCTTAGGGTACGGGTTAGGGTACGGGTGAGGGTACGGCGTAGGGTATGGGTTAGGGTTAGGGTTAGGGTTAGGGTTAGTTTTAGGGTTAGGGATTGGTTTAGGGTACGGGTTAGGATTAGCGTACGTGTTAGGGTTAGGGTTTGGGTTAGGGTTAGGGTACGCGTTAGGGTTAGGGTATGGGTTAGGGTTAGGGTACACGTTAGGATTAGGGTATTTATTAAACCTATCCCACTCTCTAGATACCACTTAGCACGTAAAGGAATATTATTTGGGGTCCAGCCATGGAGAAGATTTTAGTCACTAGGATAAGATAAAGAATAAACACATTATAAAAAAATCACATTAGGATTTTCTTTTTAACCTGTTCCTTAAAACACTAGTGCTTAGGAAATCTAATGGAGGCAAAAGCAGTCAAGGGTAGTTTAGGGTTAGGGTTAGGGTTAGGGTTAGTGTTAGGGTTAGGGTACGGCTTAGGGTATGGGATAGGGGACGGGTGAGGGTACGGCGTAGGGTAGGGGTTAGGGTTAGGGTTAGGGTTAGGGTTAGGGTTAGGGTACGGCTTAGGGTACGGGTGAGGGTACGGGTGAGGGTACTGCGTAGGGTATTGGTTAGGGTTAGGGTACGGCTTAGGATACGGGTTAGGGTACGGGTTAGGGTACGGCGTAGGGTATGGGTTAGGGTTAGGGTTAGGGTTAGGGTTAGGGTTAGGGTTAGGGTACGGCTTAGGGTACGGGTTAGGGTACGGGTGAGGGTATGGCGTAGGGTATAGGTTAGGGTTAGGGTTAGGGTTAGGGTACGGCTTAGGATACGGGTTAGGGTACGGGTGAGGGTACGGCGTAGCGTATGGGTTAGGGTTAGGGTTAGGGTTAGGGTACGGCTTAGGGTACGGGTTAGGGTACGGGTGAGGGTACGGCGTAGGGTATAGGTTAGGGTTAGGGTTAGGGTTAGGGTACGGCTTAGGATACGGGTTAGGGTACGGGTGAGGGTACGGCGTAGCGTATGGGTTAGGGTTAGGGTTAGGGTTAGGGTACGGCTTAGGGTACGGGTTAGGGTACGGGTGAGGGTACGGCGTAGGGTATGGGTTAGGGTTAGGGTTAGGGTTAGGGTTAGTTTTAGGGTTAGGGATTGGTTTAGGGTACGGGTTAGGATTAGCGTACGTGTTAGGGTTAGGGTTTGGGTTAGGGTTAGGGTACGCGTTAGGGTTAGGGTATGGGTTAGGGTTAGGGTACACGTTAGGATTAGGGTATTTATTAAACCTATCCCACTCTCTAGATACCACTTAGCACGTAAAGGAATATTATTTGGGGTCCAGCCATGGAGAAGATTTTAGTCACTAGGATAAGATAAAGAATAAACACATTATAAAAAAATCACATTAGGATTTTCTTTTTAACCTGTTCCTTAAAACACTAGTGCTTAGGAAATCTAATGGAGGCAAAAGCAGTCAAGGGTAGTTTAGGGTTAGGGTTAGGGTTAGGGTTAGTGTTAGGGTTAGGGTACGGCTTAGGGTATGGGATAGGGGACGGGTGAGGGTACGGCGTAGGGTAGGGGTTAGGGTTAGGGTTAGGGTTAGGGTTAGGGTACGGCTTAGGGTACGGGTTAGGGTACGGGTGAGGGTATGGCGTAGGGTATAGGTTAGGGTTAGGGTTAGGGTTAGGGTTAGGGTACGGCTTAGGATACGGGTTAGGGTACGGGTGAGGGTACGGCGTAGCGTATGGGTTAGGGTTAGGGTTAGGGTTAGGGTACGGCTTAGGGTACGGGTTAGGGTACGGGTGAGGGTACGGCGTAGGGTATAGGTTAGGGTTAGGGTTAGGGTTAGGGTACGGCTTAGGATACGGGTTAGGGTACGGGTGAGGGTACGGCGTAGCGTATGGGTTAGGGTTAGGGTTAGGGTTAGGGTACGGCTTAGGGTACGGGTTAGGGTACGGGTGAGGGTACGGCGTAGGGTATGGGTTAGGGTTAGGGTTAGGGTTAGGGTTAGTTTTAGGGTTAGGGATTGGTTTAGGGTACGGGTTAGGATTAGCGTACGTGTTAGGGTTAGGGTTTGGGTTAGGGTTAGGGTACGCGTTAGGGTTAGGGTATGGGTTAGGGTTAGGGTACACGTTAGGATTAGGGTATTTATTAAACCTATCCCACTCTCTAGATACCACTTAGCACGTAAAGGAATATTATTTGGGGTCCAGCCATGGAGAAGATTTTAGTCACTAGGATAAGATAAAGAATAAACACATTATAAAAAAATCACATTAGGATTTTCTTTTTAACCTGTTCCTTAAAACACTAGTGCTTAGGAAATCTAATGGAGGCAAAAGCAGTCAAGGGTAGTTTAGGGTTAGGGTTAGGGTTAGGGTTAGTGTTAGGGTTAGGGTACGGCTTAGGGTATGGGATAGGGGACGGGTGAGGGTACGGCGTAGGGTAGGGGTTAGGGTTAGGGTTAGGGTTAGGGTTAGGGTTAGGGTACGGCTTAGGGTACGGGTGAGGGTACGGGTGAGGGTACTGCGTAGGGTATTGGTTAGGGTTAGGGTACGGCTTAGGATACGGGTTAGGGTACGGGTTAGGGTACGGCGTAGGGTATGGGTTAGGGTTAGGGTTAGGGTTAGGGTTAGGGTTAGGGTTAGGGTACGGCTTAGGGTACGGGTTAGGGTACGGGTGAGGGTATGGCGTAGGGTATAGGTTAGGGTTAGGGTTAGGGTTAGGGTACGGCTTAGGATACGGGTTAGGGTACGGGTGAGGGTACGGCGTAGCGTATGGGTTAGGGTTAGGGTTAGGGTTAGGGTACGGCTTAGGGTACGGGTTAGGGTACGGGTGAGGGTACGGCGTAGGGTATAGGTTAGGGTTAGGGTTAGGGTTAGGGTACGGCTTAGGATACGGGTTAGGGTACGGGTGAGGGTACGGCGTAGCGTATGGGTTAGGGTTAGGGTTAGGGTTAGGGTACGGCTTAGGGTACGGGTTAGGGTACGGGTGAGGGTACGGCGTAGGGTATGGGTTAGGGTTAGGGTTAGGGTTAGGGTTAGTTTTAGGGTTAGGGATTGGTTTAGGGTACGGGTTAGGATTAGCGTACGTGTTAGGGTTAGGGTTTGGGTTAGGGTTAGGGTACGCGTTAGGGTTAGGGTATGGGTTAGGGTTAGGGTACACGTTAGGATTAGGGTATTTATTAAACCTATCCCACTCTCTAGATACCACTTAGCACGTAAAGGAATATTATTTGGGGTCCAGCCATGGAGAAGATTTTAGTCACTAGGATAAGATAAAGAATAAACACATTATAAAAAAATCACATTAGGATTTTCTTTTTAACCTGTTCCTTAAAACACTAGTGCTTAGGAAATCTAATGGAGGCAAAAGCAGTCAAGGGTAGTTTAGGGTTAGGGTTAGGGTTAGGGTTAGTGTTAGGGTTAGGGTACGGCTTAGGGTATGGGATAGGGGACGGGTGAGGGTACGGCGTAGGGTAGGGGTTAGGGTTAGGGTTAGGGTTAGGGTTAGGGTTAGGGTACGGCTTAGGGTACGGGTGAGGGTACGGGTGAGGGTACTGCGTAGGGTATTGGTTAGGGTTAGGGTACGGCTTAGGATACGGGTTAGGGTACGGGTTAGGGTACGGCGTAGGGTATGGGTTAGGGTTAGGGTTAGGGTTAGGGTTAGGGTTAGGGTTAGGGTACGGCTTAGGGTACGGGTTAGGGTACGGGTGAGGGTATGGCGTAGGGTATAGGTTAGGGTTAGGGTTAGGGTTAGGGTACGGCTTAGGATACGGGTTAGGGTACGGGTGAGGGTACGGCGTAGCGTATGGGTTAGGGTTAGGGTTAGGGTTAGGGTACGGCTTAGGGTACGGGTTAGGGTACGGGTGAGGGTACGGCGTAGGGTATAGGTTAGGGTTAGGGTTAGGGTTAGGGTACGGCTTAGGATACGGGTTAGGGTACGGGTGAGGGTACGGCGTAGCGTATGGGTTAGGGTTAGGGTTAGGGTTAGGGTACGGCTTAGGGTACGGGTTAGGGTACGGGTGAGGGTACGGCGTAGGGTATGGGTTAGGGTTAGGGTTAGGGTTAGGGTTAGTTTTAGGGTTAGGGATTGGTTTAGGGTACGGGTTAGGATTAGCGTACGTGTTAGGGTTAGGGTTTGGGTTAGGGTTAGGGTACGCGTTAGGGTTAGGGTATGGGTTAGGGTTAGGGTACACGTTAGGATTAGGGTATTTATTAAACCTATCCCACTCTCTAGATACCACTTAGCACGTAAAGGAATATTATTTGGGGTCCAGCCATGGAGAAGATTTTAGTCACTAGGATAAGATAAAGAATAAACACATTATAAAAAAATCACATTAGGATTTTCTTTTTAACCTGTTCCTTAAAACACTAGTGCTTAGGAAATCTAATGGAGGCAAAAGCAGTCAAGGGTAGTTTAGGGTTAGGGTTAGGGTTAGGGTTAGTGTTAGGGTTAGGGTACGGCTTAGGGTATGGGATAGGGGACGGGTGAGGGTACGGCGTAGGGTAGGGGTTAGGGTTAGGGTTAGGGTTAGGGTTAGGGTTAGGGTACGGCTTAGGGTACGGGTGAGGGTACGGGTGAGGGTACTGCGTAGGGTATTGGTTAGGGTTAGGGTACGGCTTAGGATACGGGTTAGGGTACGGGTTAGGGTACGGCGTAGGGTATGGGTTAGGGTTAGGGTTAGGGTTAGGGTTAGGGTTAGGGTTAGGGTACGGCTTAGGGTACGGGTTAGGGTACGGGTGAGGGTATGGCGTAGGGTATAGGTTAGGGTTAGGGTTAGGGTTAGGGTACGGCTTAGGATACGGGTTAGGGTACGGGTGAGGGTACGGCGTAGCGTATGGGTTAGGGTTAGGGTTAGGGTTAGGGTACGGCTTAGGGTACGGGTTAGGGTACGGGTGAGGGTACGGCGTAGGGTATAGGTTAGGGTTAGGGTTAGGGTTAGGGTACGGCTTAGGATACGGGTTAGGGTACGGGTGAGGGTACGGCGTAGCGTATGGGTTAGGGTTAGGGTTAGGGTTAGGGTACGGCTTAGGGTACGGGTTAGGGTACGGGTGAGGGTACGGCGTAGGGTATGGGTTAGGGTTAGGGTTAGGGTTAGGGTTAGTTTTAGGGTTAGGGATTGGTTTAGGGTACGGGTTAGGATTAGCGTACGTGTTAGGGTTAGGGTTTGGGTTAGGGTTAGGGTACGCGTTAGGGTTAGGGTATGGGTTAGGGTTAGGGTACACGTTAGGATTAGGGTATTTATTAAACCTATCCCACTCTCTAGATACCACTTAGCACGTAAAGGAATATTATTTGGGGTCCAGCCATGGAGAAGATTTTAGTCACTAGGATAAGATAAAGAATAAACACATTATAAAAAAATCACATTAGGATTTTCTTTTTAACCTGTTCCTTAAAACACTAGTGCTTAGGAAATCTAATGGAGGCAAAAGCAGTCAAGGGTAGTTTAGGGTTAGGGTTAGGGTTAGGGTTAGTGTTAGGGTTAGGGTACGGCTTAGGGTATGGGATAGGGGACGGGTGAGGGTACGGCGTAGGGTAGGGGTTAGGGTTAGGGTTAGGGTTAGGGTTAGGGTTAGGGTACGGCTTAGGGTACGGGTGAGGGTACGGGTGAGGGTACTGCGTAGGGTATTGGTTAGGGTTAGGGTACGGCTTAGGATACGGGTTAGGGTACGGGTTAGGGTACGGCATAGGGTATGGGTTAGGGTTAGGGTTAGGGTTAGGGTTAGGGTTAGGGTTAGGGTACGGCTTAGGGTACGGGTTAGGGTACGGGTGAGGGTATGGCGTAGGGTATAGGTTAGGGTTAGGGTTAGGGTTAGGGTACGGCTTAGGATACGGGTTAGGGTACGGGTGAGGGTACGGCGTAGCGTATGGGTTAGGGTTAGGGTTAGGGTTAGGGTACGGCTTAGGGTACGGGTTAGGGTACGGGTGAGGGTACGGCGTAGGGTATAGGTTAGGGTTAGGGTTAGGGTTAGGGTACGGCTTAGGATACGGGTTAGGGTACGGGTGAGGGTACGGCGTAGCGTATGGGTTAGGGTTAGGGTTAGGGTTAGGGTACGGCTTAGGGTACGGGTTAGGGTACGGGTGAGGGTACGGCGTAGGGTATGGGTTAGGGTTAGGGTTAGGGTTAGGGTTAGTTTTAGGGTTAGGGATTGGTTTAGGGTACGGGTTAGGATTAGCGTACGTGTTAGGGTTAGGGTTTGGGTTAGGGTTAGGGTACGCGTTAGGGTTAGGGTATGGGTTAGGGTTAGGGTACACGTTAGGATTAGGGTATTTATTAAACCTATCCCACTCTCTAGATACCACTTAGCACGTAAAGGAATATTATTTGGGGTCCAGCCATGGAGAAGATTTTAGTCACTAGGATAAGATAAAGAATAAACACATTATAAAAAAATCACATTAGGATTTTCTTTTTAACCTGTTCCTTAAAACACTAGTGCTTAGGAAATCTAATGGAGGCAAAAGCAGTCAAGGGTAGTTTAGGGTTAGGGTTAGGGTTAGGGTTAGTGTTAGGGTTAGGGTACGGCTTAGGGTATGGGATAGGGGACGGGTGAGGGTACGGCGTAGGGTAGGGGTTAGGGTTAGGGTTAGGGTTAGGGTTAGGGTTAGGGTACGGCTTAGGGTACGGGTGAGGGTACGGGTGAGGGTACTGCGTAGGGTATTGGTTAGGGTTAGGGTACGGCTTAGGATACGGGTTAGGGTACGGGTTAGGGTACGGCGTAGGGTATGGGTTAGGGTTAGGGTTAGGGTTAGGGTTAGGGTTAGGGTTAGGGTACGGCTTAGGGTACGGGTTAGGGTACGGGTGAGGGTATGGCGTAGGGTATAGGTTAGGGTTAGGGTTAGGGTTAGGGTACGGCTTAGGATACGGGTTAGGGTACGGGTGAGGGTACGGCGTAGCGTATGGGTTAGGGTTAGGGTTAGGGTTAGGGTACGGCTTAGGGTACGGGTTAGGGTACGGGTGAGGGTACGGCGTAGGGTATAGGTTAGGGTTAGGGTTAGGGTTAGGGTACGGCTTAGGATACGGGTTAGGGTACGGGTGAGGGTACGGCGTAGCGTATGGGTTAGGGTTAGGGTTAGGGTTAGGGTACGGCTTAGGGTACGGGTTAGGGTACGGGTGAGGGTACGGCGTAGGGTATGGGTTAGGGTTAGGGTTAGGGTTAGGGTTAGTTTTAGGGTTAGGGATTGGTTTAGGGTACGGGTTAGGATTAGCGTACGTGTTAGGGTTAGGGTTTGGGTTAGGGTTAGGGTACGCGTTAGGGTTAGGGTATGGGTTAGGGTTAGGGTACACGTTAGGATTAGGGTATTTATTAAACCTATCCCACTCTCTAGATACCACTTAGCACGTAAAGGAATATTATTTGGGGTCCAGCCATGGAGAAGATTTTAGTCACTAGGATAAGATAAAGAATAAACACATTATAAAAAAATCACATTAGGATTTTCTTTTTAACCTGTTCCTTAAAACACTAGTGCTTAGGAAATCTAATGGAGGCAAAAGCAGTCAAGGGTAGTTTAGGGTTAGGGTTAGGGTTAGGGTTAGTGTTAGGGTTAGGGTACGGCTTAGGGTATGGGATAGGGGACGGGTGAGGGTACGGCGTAGGGTAGGGGTTAGGGTTAGGGTTAGGGTTAGGGTTAGGGTTAGGGTACGGCTTAGGGTACGGGTGAGGGTACGGGTGAGGGTACTGCGTAGGGTATTGGTTAGGGTTAGGGTACGGCTTAGGATACGGGTTAGGGTACGGGTTAGGGTACGGCGTAGGGTATGGGTTAGGGTTAGGGTTAGGGTTAGGGTTAGGGTTAGGGTTAGGGTACGGCTTAGGGTACGGGTTAGGGTACGGGTGAGGGTATGGCGTAGGGTATAGGTTAGGGTTAGGGTTAGGGTTAGGGTACGGCTTAGGATACGGGTTAGGGTACGGGTGAGGGTACGGCGTAGCGTATGGGTTAGGGTTAGGGTTAGGGTTAGGGTACGGCTTAGGGTACGGGTTAGGGTACGGGTGAGGGTACGGCGTAGGGTATAGGTTAGGGTTAGGGTTAGGGTTAGGGTACGGCTTAGGATACGGGTTAGGGTACGGGTGAGGGTACGGCGTAGCGTATGGGTTAGGGTTAGGGTTAGGGTTAGGGTACGGCTTAGGGTACGGGTTAGGGTACGGGTGAGGGTACGGCGTAGGGTATGGGTTAGGGTTAGGGTTAGGGTTAGGGTTAGTTTTAGGGTTAGGGATTGGTTTAGGGTACGGGTTAGGATTAGCGTACGTGTTAGGGTTAGGGTTTGGGTTAGGGTTAGGGTACGCGTTAGGGTTAGGGTATGGGTTAGGGTTAGGGTACACGTTAGGATTAGGGTATTTATTAAACCTATCCCACTCTCTAGATACCACTTAGCACGTAAAGGAATATTATTTGGGGTCCAGCCATGGAGAAGATTTTAGTCACTAGGATAAGATAAAGAATAAACACATTATAAAAAAATCACATTAGGATTTTCTTTTTAACCTGTTCCTTAAAACACTAGTGCTTAGGAAATCTAATGGAGGCAAAAGCAGTCAAGGGTAGTTTAGGGTTAGGGTTAGGGTTAGGGTTAGTGTTAGGGTTAGGGTACGGCTTAGGGTATGGGATAGGGGACGGGTGAGGGTACGGCGTAGGGTAGGGGTTAGGGTTAGGGTTAGGGTTAGGGTTAGGGTTAGGGTACGGCTTAGGGTACGGGTGAGGGTACGGGTGAGGGTACTGCGTAGGGTATTGGTTAGGGTTAGGGTACGGCTTAGGATACGGGTTAGGGTACGGGTTAGGGTACGGCGTAGGGTATGGGTTAGGGTTAGGGTTAGGGTTAGGGTTAGGGTTAGGGTTAGGGTACGGCTTAGGGTACGGGTTAGGGTACGGGTGAGGGTATGGCGTAGGGTATAGGTTAGGGTTAGGGTTAGGGTTAGGGTACGGCTTAGGATACGGGTTAGGGTACGGGTGAGGGTACGGCGTAGCGTATGGGTTAGGGTTAGGGTTAGGGTTAGGGTACGGCTTAGGGTACGGGTTAGGGTACGGGTGAGGGTACGGCGTAGGGTATAGGTTAGGGTTAGGGTTAGGGTTAGGGTACGGCTTAGGATACGGGTTAGGGTACGGGTGAGGGTACGGCGTAGCGTATGGGTTAGGGTTAGGGTTAGGGTTAGGGTACGGCTTAGGGTACGGGTTAGGGTACGGGTGAGGGTACGGCGTAGGGTATGGGTTAGGGTTAGGGTTAGGGTTAGGGTTAGTTTTAGGGTTAGGGATTGGTTTAGGGTACGGGTTAGGGTTAGGGTTAGGGTTAGGGTTAGTTTTAGGGTTAGGGATTGGTTTAGGGTACGGGTTAGGATTAGCGTACGTGTTAGGGTTAGGGTTTGGGTTAGGGTTAGGGTACGCGTTAGGGTTAGGGTATGGGTTAGGGTTAGGGTACACGTTAGGATTAGGGTATTTATTAAACCTATCCCACTCTCTAGATACCACTTAGCACGTAAAGGAATATTATTTGGGGTCCAGCCATGGAGAAGATTTTAGTCACTAGGATAAGATAAAGAATAAACACATTATAAAAAAATCACATTAGGATTTTCTTTTTAACCTGTTCCTTAAAACACTAGTGCTTAGGAAATCTAATGGAGGCAAAAGCAGTCAAGGGTAGTTTAGGGTTAGGGTTAGGGTTAGGGTTAGTGTTAGGGTTAGGGTACGGCTTAGGGTATGGGATAGGGGACGGGTGAGGGTACGGCGTAGGGTAGGGGTTAGGGTTAGGGTTAGGGTTAGGGTTAGGGTTAGGGTACGGCTTAGGGTACGGGTGAGGGTACGGGTGAGGGTACGGCGTAGGGTATTGGTTAGGGTTAGGGTACGGCTTAGGATACGGGTTAGGGTACGGGTTAGGGTACGGCGTAGGGTATGGGTTAGGGTTAGGGTTAGGGTTAGGGTTAGGGTTAGGGTTAGGGTACGGCTTAGGGTACGGGTTAGGGTACGGGTGAGGGTATGGCGTAGGGTATAGGTTAGGGTTAGGGTTAGGGTTAGGGTACGGCTTAGGATACGGGTTAGGGTACGGGTGAGGGTACGGCGTAGCGTATGGGTTAGGGTTAGGGTTAGGGTTAGGGTACGGCTTAGGGTACGGGTTAGGGTACGGGTGAGGGTACGGCGTAGGGTATAGGTTAGGGTTAGGGTTAGGGTTAGGGTACGGCTTAGGATACGGGTTAGGGTACGGGTGAGGGTACGGCGTAGCGTATGGGTTAGGGTTAGGGTTAGGGTTAGGGTACGGCTTAGGGTACGGGTTAGGGTACGGGTGAGGGTACGGCGTAGGGTATGGGTTAGGGTTAGGGTTAGGGTTAGGGTTAGTTTTAGGGTTAGGGATTGGTTTAGGGTACGGGTTAGGATTAGCGTACGTGTTAGGGTTAGGGTTTGGGTTAGGGTTAGGGTACGCGTTAGGGTTAGGGTATGGGTTAGGGTTAGGGTACACGTTAGGATTAGGGTATTTATTAAACCTATCCCACTCTCTAGATACCACTTAGCACGTAAAGGAATATTATTTGGGGTCCAGCCATGGAGAAGATTTTAGTCACTAGGATAAGATAAAGAATAAACACATTATAAAAAAATCACATTAGGATTTTCTTTTTAACCTGTTCCTTAAAACACTAGTGCTTAGGAAATCTAATGGAGGCAAAAGCAGTCAAGGGTAGTTTAGGGTTAGTGTTAGGGTTAGGGTTAGTGTTAGGGTTAGGGTACGGCTTAGGGTATGGGATAGGGGACGGGTGAGGGTACGGCGTAGGGTAGGGGTTAGGGTTAGGGTTAGGGTTAGGGTTAGGGTACGGCTTAGGGTACGGGTGAGGGTACGGGTGAGGGTACTGCGTAGGGTATTGGTTAGGGTTAGGGTACGGCTTAGGATACGGGTTAGGGTACGGGTTAGGGTACGGCGTAGGGTATGGGTTAGGGTTAGGGTTAGGGTTAGGGTTAGGGTTAGGGTTAGGGTACGGCTTAGGGTACGGGTTAGGGTACGGGTGAGGGTATGGCGTAGGGTATAGGTTAGGGTTAGGGTTAGGGTTAGGGTACGGCTTAGGATACGGGTTAGGGTACGGGTGAGGGTACGGCGTAGCGTATGGGTTAGGGTTAGGGTTAGGGTTAGGGTACGGCTTAGGGTACGGGTTAGGGTACGGGTGAGGGTACGGCGTAGGGTATAGGTTAGGGTTAGGGTACGGCTTAGGATACGGGTTAGGGTATGGGTGAGGGTACGGCGTAGCGTATGGGTTAGGGTTAGGGTTAGGGTTAGGGTACGGCTTAGGGTACGGGTTAGGGTACGGGTGAGGGTACGGCGTAGGGTATGGGTTAGGGTTAGGGTTAGGGTTAGGGTTAGTTTTAGGGTTAGGGATTGGTTTAGGGTACGGGTTAGGATTAGCGTACGTGTTAGGGTTAGGGTTTGGGTTAGGGTTAGGGTACGCGTTAGGGTTAGGGTATGGGTTAGGGTTAGGGTACACGTTAGGATTAGGGTATTTATTAAACCTATCCCACTCTCTAGATACCACTTAGCACGTAAAGGAATATTATTTGGGGTCCAGCCATGGAGAAGATTTTAGTCACTAGGATAAGATAAAGAATAAACACATTATAAAAAAATCACATTAGGATTTTCTTTTTAACCTGTTCCTTAAAACACTAGTGCTTAGGAAATCTAATGGAGGCAAAAGCAGTCAAGGGTAGTTTAGGGTTAGGGTTAGGGTTAGGGTTAGTGTTAGGGTTAGGGTACGGCTTAGGGTATGGGATAGGGGACGGGTGAGGGTACGGCGTAGGGTAGGGGTTAGGGTTAGGGTTAGGGTTAGGGTTAGGGTTAGGGTACGGCTTAGGGTACGGGTGAGGGTACGGGTGAGGGTACTGCGTAGGGTATTGGTTAGGGTTAGGGTACGGCTTAGGATACGGGTTAGGGTACGGCGTAGGGTATGGGTTAGGGTTAGGGTTAGGGTTAGGGTTAGGGTTAGGGTACGGCTTAGGGTACGGGTTAGGGTACGGGTGAGGGTATGGCGTAGGGTATAGGTTAGGGTTAGGGTTAGGGTTAGGGTACGGCTTAGGATACGGGTTAGGGTACGGGTGAGGGTACGGCGTAGCGTATGGGTTAGGGTTAGGGTTAGGGTTAGGGTACGGCTTAGGGTACGGGTTAGGGTACGGGTGAGGGTACGGCGTAGGGTATAGGTTAGGGTTAGGGTTAGGGTTAGGGTACGGCTTAGGATACGGGTTAGGGTACGGGTGAGGGTACGGCGTAGCGTATGGGTTAGGGTTAGGGTTAGGGTTAGGGTACGGCTTAGGGTACGGGTTAGGGTACGGGTGAGGGTACGGCGTAGGGTATGGGTTAGGGTTAGGGTTAGGGTTAGGGTTAGTTTTAGGGTTAGGGATTGGTTTAGGGTACGGGTTAGGATTAGCGTACGTGTTAGGGTTAGGGTTTGGGTTAGGGTTAGGGTACGCGTTAGGGTTAGGGTATGGGTTAGGGTTAGGGTACACGTTAGGATTAGGGTATTTATTAAACCTATCCCACTCTCTAGATACCACTTAGCACGTAAAGGAATATTATTTGGGGTCCAGCCATGGAGAAGATTTTAGTCACTAGGATAAGATAAAGAATAAACACATTATAAAAAAATCACATTAGGATTTTCTTTTTAACCTGTTCCTTAAAACACTAGTGCTTAGGAAATCTAATGGAGGCAAAAGCAGTCAAGGGTAGTTTAGGGTTAGGGTTAGGGTTAGGGTTAGTGTTAGGGTTAGGGTACGGCTTAGGGTATGGGATAGGGGACGGGTGAGGGTACGGCGTAGGGTAGGGGTTAGGGTTAGGGTTAGGGTTAGGGTTAGGGTTAGGGTACGGCTTAGGGTACGGGTGAGGGTACGGGTGAGGGTACTGCGTAGGGTATTGGTTAGGGTTAGGGTACGGCTTAGGATACGGGTTAGGGTACGGGTTAGGGTACGGCGTAGGGTATGGGTTAGGGTTAGGGTTAGGGTTAGGGTTAGGGTTAGGGTTAGGGTACGGCTTAGGGTACGGGTTAGGGTACGGGTGAGGGTATGGCGTAGGGTATAGGTTAGGGTTAGGGTTAGGGTTAGGGTACGGCTTAGGATACGGGTTAGGGTACGGGTGAGGGTACGGCGTAGCGTATGGGTTAGGGTTAGGGTTAGGGTTAGGGTACGGCTTAGGGTACGGGTTAGGGTACGGGTGAGGGTACGGCGTAGGGTATAGGTTAGGGTTAGGGTTAGGGTTAGGGTACGGCTTAGGATACGGGTTAGGGTACGGGTGAGGGTACGGCGTAGCGTATGGGTTAGGGTTAGGGTTAGGGTTAGGGTACGGCTTAGGGTACGGGTTAGGGTACGGGTGAGGGTACGGCGTAGGGTATGGGTTAGGGTTAGGGTTAGGGTTAGGGTTAGTTTTAGGGTTAGGGATTGGTTTAGGGTACGGGTTAGGATTAGCGTACGTGTTAGGGTTAGGGTTTGGGTTAGGGTTAGGGTACGCGTTAGGGTTAGGGTATGGGTTAGGGTTAGGGTACACGTTAGGATTAGGGTATTTATTAAACCTATCCCACTCTCTAGATACCACTTAGCACGTAAAGGAATATTATTTGGGGTCCAGCCATGGAGAAGATTTTAGTCACTAGGATAAGATAAAGAATAAACACATTATAAAAAAATCACATTAGGATTTTCTTTTTAACCTGTTCCTTAAAACACTAGTGCTTAGGAAATCTAATGGAGGCAAAAGCAGTCAAGGGTAGTTTAGGGTTAGGGTTAGGGTTAGGGTTAGTGTTAGGGTTAGGGTACGGCTTAGGGTATGGGATAGGGGACGGGTGAGGGTACGGCGTAGGGTAGGGGTTAGGGTTAGGGTTAGGGTTAGGGTTAGGGTTAGGGTACGGCTTAGGGTACGGGTGAGGGTACGGGTGAGGGTACGGCGTAGGGTATTGGTTAGGGTTAGGGTACGGCTTAGGATACGGGTTAGGGTACGGGTTAGGGTACGGCGTAGGGTATGGGTTAGGGTTAGGGTTAGGGTTAGGGTTAGGGTTAGGGTTAGGGTACGGCTTAGGGTACGGGTTAGGGTACGGGTGAGGGTATGGCGTAGGGTATAGGTTAGGGTTAGGGTTAGGGTTAGGGTACGGCTTAGGATACGGGTTAGGGTACGGGTGAGGGTACGGTGTAGCGTATGGGTTAGGGTTAGGGTTAGGGTTAGGGTACGGCTTAGGGTACGGGTTAGGGTACGGGTGAGGGTACGGCGTAGGGTATAGGTTAGGGTTAGGGTTAGGGTTAGGGTACGGCTTAGGATACGGGTTAGGGTACGGGTGAGGGTACGGCGTAGCGTATGGGTTAGGGTTAGGGTTAGGGTTAGGGTACGGCTTAGGGTACGGGTTAGGGTACGGGTGAGGGTACGGCGTAGGGTATGGGTTAGGGTTAGGGTTAGGGTTAGGGTTAGTTTTAGGGTTAGGGATTGGTTTAGGGTACGGGTTAGGATTAGCGTACGTGTTAGGGTTAGGGTTTGGGTTAGGGTTAGGGTACGCGTTAGGGTTAGGGTATGGGTTAGGGTTAGGGTACACGTTAGGATTAGGGTATTTATTAAACCTATCCCACTCTCTAGATACCACTTAGCACGTAAAGGAATATTATTTGGGGTCCAGCCATGGAGAAGATTTTAGTCACTAGGATAAGATAAAGAATAAACACATTATAAAAAAATCACATTAGGATTTTCTTTTTAACCTGTTCCTTAAAACACTAGTGCTTAGGAAATCTAATGGAGGCAAAAGCAGTCAAGGGTAGTTTAGGGTTAGGGTTAGGGTTAGGGTTAGTGTTAGGGTTAGGGTACGGCTTAGGGTATGGGATAGGGGACGGGTGAGGGTACGGCGTAGGGTAGGGGTTAGGGTTAGGGTTAGGGTTAGGGTTAGGGTTAGGGTACGGCTTAGGGTACGGGTGAGGGTACGGGTGAGGGTACGGCGTAGGGTATTGGTTAGGGTTAGGGTACGGCTTAGGATACGGGTTAGGGTACGGGTTAGGGTACGGCGTAGGGTATGGGTTAGGGTTAGGGTTAGGGTTAGGGTTAGGGTTAGGGTTAGGGTACGGCTTAGGGTACGGGTTAGGGTACGGGTGAGGGTATGGCGTAGGGTATAGGTTAGGGTTAGGGTTAGGGTTAGGGTACGGCTTAGGATACGGGTTAGGGTACGGGTGAGGGTACGGCGTAGCGTATGGGTTAGGGTTAGGGTTAGGGTTAGGGTACGGCTTAGGGTACGGGTTAGGGTACGGGTGAGGGTACGGCGTAGGGTATAGGTTAGGGTTAGGGTTAGGGTTAGGGTACGGCTTAGGATACGGGTTAGGGTACGGGTGAGGGTACGGCGTAGCGTATGGGTTAGGGTTAGGGTTAGGGTTAGGGTACGGCTTAGGGTACGGGTTAGGGTACGGGTGAGGGTACGGCGTAGGGTATGGGTTAGGGTTAGGGTTAGGGTTAGGGTTAGTTTTAGGGTTAGGGATTGGTTTAGGGTACGGGTTAGGATTAGCGTACGTGTTAGGGTTAGGGTTTGGGTTAGGGTTAGGGTACGCGTTAGGGTTAGGGTATGGGTTAGGGTTAGGGTACACGTTAGGATTAGGGTATTTATTAAACCTATCCCACTCTCTAGATACCACTTAGCACGTAAAGGAATATTATTTGGGGTCCAGCCATGGAGAAGATTTTAGTCACTAGGATAAGATAAAGAATAAACACATTATAAAAAAATCACATTAGGATTTTCTTTTTAACCTGTTCCTTAAAACACTAGTGCTTAGGAAATCTAATGGAGGCAAAAGCAGTCAAGGGTAGTTTAGGGTTAGGGTTAGGGTTAGGGTTAGTGTTAGGGTTAGGGTACGGCTTAGGGTATGGGATAGGGGACGGGTGAGGGTACGGCGTAGGGTAGGGGTTAGGGTTAGGGTTAGGGTTAGGGTTAGGGTTAGGGTACGGCTTAGGGTACGGGTGAGGGTACGGGTGAGGGTACTGCGTAGGGTATTGGTTAGGGTTAGGGTACGGCTTAGGATACGGGTTAGGGTACGGGTTAGGGTACGGCGTAGGGTATGGGTTAGGGTTAGGGTTAGGGTTAGGGTTAGGGTTAGGGTTAGGGTACGGCTTAGGGTACGGGTTAGGGTACGGGTGAGGGTATGGCGTAGGGTATAGGTTAGGGTTAGGGTTAGGGTTAGGGTACGGCTTAGGATACGGGTTAGGGTACGGGTGAGGGTACGGCGTAGCGTATGGGTTAGGGTTAGGGTTAGGGTTAGGGTACGGCTTAGGGTACGGGTTAGGGTACGGGTGAGGGTACGGCGTAGGGTATAGGTTAGGGTTAGGGTTAGGGTTAGGGTACGGCTTAGGATACGGGTTAGGGTACGGGTGAGGGTACGGCGTAGCGTATGGGTTAGGGTTAGGGTTAGGGTTAGGGTACGGCTTAGGGTACGGGTTAGGGTACGGGTGAGGGTACGGCGTAGGGTATGGGTTAGGGTTAGGGTTAGGGTTAGGGTTAGTTTTAGGGTTAGGGATTGGTTTAGGGTACGGGTTAGGATTAGCGTACGTGTTAGGGTTAGGGTTTGGGTTAGGGTTAGGGTACGCGTTAGGGTTAGGGTATGGGTTAGGGTTAGGGTACACGTTAGGATTAGGGTATTTATTAAACCTATCCCACTCTCTAGATACCACTTAGCACGTAAAGGAATATTATTTGGGGTCCAGCCATGGAGAAGATTTTAGTCACTAGGATAAGATAAAGAATAAACACATTATAAAAAAATCACATTAGGATTTTCTTTTTAACCTGTTCCTTAAAACACTAGTGCTTAGGAAATCTAATGGAGGCAAAAGCAGTCAAGGGTAGTTTAGGGTTAGGGTTAGGGTTAGGGTTAGTGTTAGGGTTAGGGTACGGCTTAGGGTATGGGATAGGGGACGGGTGAGGGTACGGCGTAGGGTAGGGGTTAGGGTTAGGGTTAGGGTTAGGGTTAGGGTTAGGGTACGGCTTAGGGTACGGGTGAGGGTACGGGTGAGGGTACTGCGTAGGGTATTGGTTAGGGTTAGGGTACGGCTTAGGATACGGGTTAGGGTACGGGTTAGGGTACGGCGTAGGGTATGGGTTAGGGTTAGGGTTAGGGTTAGGGTTAGGGTTAGGGTTAGGGTACGGCTTAGGGTACGGGTTAGGGTACGGGTGAGGGTATGGCGTAGGGTATAGGTTAGGGTTAGGGTTAGGGTTAGGGTACGGCTTAGGATACGGGTTAGGGTACGGGTGAGGGTACGGCGTAGCGTATGGGTTAGGGTTAGGGTTAGGGTTAGGGTACGGCTTAGGGTACGGGTTAGGGTACGGGTGAGGGTACGGCGTAGGGTATAGGTTAGGGTTAGGGTTAGGGTTAGGGTACGGCTTAGGATACGGGTTAGGGTACGGGTGAGGGTACGGCGTAGCGTATGGGTTAGGGTTAGGGTTAGGGTTAGGGTACGGCTTAGGGTACGGGTTAGGGTACGGGTGAGGGTACGGCGTAGGGTATGGGTTAGGGTTAGGGTTAGGGTTAGGGTTAGTTTTAGGGTTAGGGATTGGTTTAGGGTACGGGTTAGGATTAGCGTACGTGTTAGGGTTAGGGTTTGGGTTAGGGTTAGGGTACGCGTTAGGGTTAGGGTATGGGTTAGGGTTAGGGTACACGTTAGGATTAGGGTATTTATTAAACCTATCCCACTCTCTAGATACCACTTAGCACGTAAAGGAATATTATTTGGGGTCCAGCCATGGAGAAGATTTTAGTCACTAGGATAAGATAAAGAATAAACACATTATAAAAAAATCACATTAGGATTTTCTTTTTAACCTGTTCCTTAAAACACTAGTGCTTAGGAAATCTAATGGAGGCAAAAGCAGTCAAGGGTAGTTTAGGGTTAGGGTTAGGGTTAGGGTTAGTGTTAGGGTTAGGGTACGGCTTAGGGTATGGGATAGGGGACGGGTGAGGGTACGGCGTAGGGTAGGGGTTAGGGTTAGGGTTAGGGTTAGGGTTAGGGTTAGGGTACGGCTTAGGGTACGGGTGAGGGTACGGGTGAGGGTACTGCGTAGGGTATTGGTTAGGGTTAGGGTACGGCTTAGGATACGGGTTAGGGTACGGGTTAGGGTACGGCGTAGGGTATGGGTTAGGGTTAGGGTTAGGGTTAGGGTTAGGGTTAGGGTTAGGGTACGGCTTAGGGTACGGGTTAGGGTACGGGTGAGGGTATGGCGTAGGGTATAGGTTAGGGTTAGGGTTAGGGTTAGGGTACGGCTTAGGATACGGGTTAGGGTACGGGTGAGGGTACGGCGTAGCGTATGGGTTAGGGTTAGGGTTAGGGTTAGGGTACGGCTTAGGGTACGGGTTAGGGTACGGGTGAGGGTACGGCGTAGGGTATAGGTTAGGGTTAGGGTTAGGGTTAGGGTACGGCTTAGGATACGGGTTAGGGTACGGGTGAGGGTACGGCGTAGCGTATGGGTTAGGGTTAGGGTTAGGGTTAGGGTACGGCTTAGGGTACGGGTTAGGGTACGGGTGAGGGTACGGCGTAGGGTATGGGTTAGGGTTAGGGTTAGGGTTAGGGTTAGTTTTAGGGTTAGGGATTGGTTTAGGGTACGGGTTAGGATTAGCGTACGTGTTAGGGTTAGGGTTTGGGTTAGGGTTAGGGTACGCGTTAGGGTTAGGGTATGGGTTAGGGTTAGGGTACACGTTAGGATTAGGGTATTTATTAAACCTATCCCACTCTCTAGATACCACTTAGCACGTAAAGGAATATTATTTGGGGTCCAGCCATGGAGAAGATTTTAGTCACTAGGATAAGATAAAGAATAAACACATTATAAAAAAATCACATTAGGATTTTCTTTTTAACCTGTTCCTTAAAACACTAGTGCTTAGGAAATCTAATGGAGGCAAAAGCAGTCAAGGGTAGTTTAGGGTTAGGGTTAGGGTTAGGGTTAGTGTTAGGGTTAGGGTACGGCTTAGGGTATGGGATAGGGGACGGGTGAGGGTACGGCGTAGGGTAGGGGTTAGGGTTAGGGTTAGGGTTAGGGTTAGGGTTAGGGTACGGCTTAGGGTACGGGTGAGGGTACGGGTGAGGGTACTGCGTAGGGTATTGGTTAGGGTTAGGGTACGGCTTAGGATACGGGTTAGGGTACGGGTTAGGGTACGGCGTAGGGTATGGGTTAGGGTTAGGGTTAGGGTTAGGGTTAGGGTTAGGGTTAGGGTACGGCTTAGGGTACGGGTTAGGGTACGGGTGAGGGTATGGCGTAGGGTATAGGTTAGGGTTAGGGTTAGGGTTAGGGTACGGCTTAGGATACGGGTTAGGGTACGGGTGAGGGTACGGCGTAGCGTATGGGTTAGGGTTAGGGTTAGGGTTAGGGTACGGCTTAGGGTACGGGTTAGGGTACGGGTGAGGGTACGGCGTAGCGTATGGGTTAGGGTTAGGGTTAGGGTTAGGGTACGGCTTAGGGTACGGGTTAGGGTACGGGTGAGGGTACGGCGTAGGGTATAGGTTAGGGTTAGGGTTAGGGTTAGGGTACGGCTTAGGATACGGGTTAGGGTACGGGTGAGGGTACGGCGTAGCGTATGGGTTAGGGTTAGGGTTAGGGTTAGGGTACGGCTTAGGGTACGGGTTAGGGTACGGGTGAGGGTACGGCGTAGGGTATGGGTTAGGGTTAGGGTTAGGGTTAGGGTTAGTTTTAGGGTTAGGGATTGGTTTAGGGTACGGGTTAGGATTAGCGTACGTGTTAGGGTTAGGGTTTGGGTTAGGGTTAGGGTACGCGTTAGGGTTAGGGTATGGGTTAGGGTTAGGGTACACGTTAGGATTAGGGTATTTATTAAACCTATCCCACTCTCTAGATACCACTTAGCACGTAAAGGAATATTATTTGGGGTCCAGCCATGGAGAAGATTTTAGTCACTAGGATAAGATAAAGAATAAACACATTATAAAAAAATCACATTAGGATTTTCTTTTTAACCTGTTCCTTAAAACACTAGTGCTTAGGAAATCTAATGGAGGCAAAAGCAGTCAAGGGTAGTTTAGGGTTAGGGTTAGGGTTAGGGTTAGTGTTAGGGTTAGGGTACGGCTTAGGGTATGGGATAGGGGACGGGTGAGGGTACGGCGTAGGGTAGGGGTTAGGGTTAGGGTTAGGGTTAGGGTTAGGGTTAGGGTACGGCTTAGGGTACGGGTGAGGGTACGGGTGAGGGTACTGCGTAGGGTATTGGTTAGGGTTAGGGTACGGCTTAGGATACGGGTTAGGGTACGGGTTAGGGTACGGCGTAGGGTATGGGTTAGGGTTAGGGTTAGGGTTAGGGTTAGGGTTAGGGTTAGGGTACGGCTTAGGGTACGGGTTAGGGTACGGGTGAGGGTATGGCGTAGGGTATAGGTTAGGGTTAGGGTTAGGGTTAGGGTACGGCTTAGGATACGGGTTAGGGTACGGGTGAGGGTACGGCGTAGCGTATGGGTTAGGGTTAGGGTTAGGGTTAGGGTACGGCTTAGGGTACGGGTTAGGGTACGGGTGAGGGTACGGCGTAGGGTATAGGTTAGGGTTAGGGTTAGGGTTAGGGTACGGCTTAGGATACGGGTTAGGGTACGGGTGAGGGTACGGCGTAGCGTATGGGTTAGGGTTAGGGTTAGGGTTAGGGTACGGCTTAGGGTACGGGTTAGGGTACGGGTGAGGGTACGGCGTAGGGTATGGGTTAGGGTTAGGGTTAGGGTTAGGGTTAGTTTTAGGGTTAGGGATTGGTTTAGGGTACGGGTTAGGATTAGCGTACGTGTTAGGGTTAGGGTTTGGGTTAGGGTTAGGGTACGCGTTAGGGTTAGGGTATGGGTTAGGGTTAGGGTACACGTTAGGATTAGGGTATTTATTAAACCTATCCCACTCTCTAGATACCACTTAGCACGTAAAGGAATATTATTTGGGGTCCAGCCATGGAGAAGATTTTAGTCACTAGGATAAGATAAAGAATAAACACATTATAAAAAAATCACATTAGGATTTTCTTTTTAACCTGTTCCTTAAAACACTAGTGCTTAGGAAATCTAATGGAGGCAAAAGCAGTCAAGGGTAGTTTAGGGTTAGGGTTAGGGTTAGGGTTAGTGTTAGGGTTAGGGTACGGCTTAGGGTATGGGATAGGGGACGGGTGAGGGTACGGCGTAGGGTAGGGGTTAGGGTTAGGGTTAGGGTTAGGGTTAGGGTTAGGGTACGGCTTAGGGTACGGGTGAGGGTACGGGTGAGGGTACGGCGTAGGGTATTGGTTAGGGTTAGGGTACGGCTTAGGATACGGGTTAGGGTACGGGTTAGGGTACGGCGTAGGGTATGGGTTAGGGTTAGGGTTAGGGTTAGGGTTAGGGTTAGGGTTAGGGTACGGCTTAGGGTACGGGTTAGGGTACGGGTGAGGGTATGGCGTAGGGTATAGGTTAGGGTTAGGGTTAGGGTTAGGGTACGGCTTAGGATACGGGTTAGGGTACGGGTGAGGGTACGGTGTAGCGTATGGGTTAGGGTTAGGGTTAGGGTTAGGGTACGGCTTAGGGTACGGGTTAGGGTACGGGTGAGGGTACGGCGTAGGGTATAGGTTAGGGTTAGGGTTAGGGTTAGGGTACGGCTTAGGATACGGGTTAGGGTACGGGTGAGGGTACGGCGTAGCGTATGGGTTAGGGTTAGGGTTAGGGTTAGGGTACGGCTTAGGGTACGGGTTAGGGTACGGGTGAGGGTACGGCGTAGGGTATGGGTTAGGGTTAGGGTTAGGGTTAGGGTTAGTTTTAGGGTTAGGGATTGGTTTAGGGTACGGGTTAGGATTAGCGTACGTGTTAGGGTTAGGGTTTGGGTTAGGGTTAGGGTACGCGTTAGGGTTAGGGTATGGGTTAGGGTTAGGGTACACGTTAGGATTAGGGTATTTATTAAACCTATCCCACTCTCTAGATACCACTTAGCACGTAAAGGAATATTATTTGGGGTCCAGCCATGGAGAAGATTTTAGTCACTAGGATAAGATAAAGAATAAACACATTATAAAAAAATCACATTAGGATTTTCTTTTTAACCTGTTCCTTAAAACACTAGTGCTTAGGAAATCTAATGGAGGCAAAAGCAGTCAAGGGTAGTTTAGGGTTAGGGTTAGGGTTAGGGTTAGTGTTAGGGTTAGGGTACGGCTTAGGGTATGGGATAGGGGACGGGTGAGGGTACGGCGTAGGGTAGGGGTTAGGGTTAGGGTTAGGGTTAGGGTTAGGGTTAGGGTACGGCTTAGGGTACGGGTGAGGGTACGGGTGAGGGTACTGCGTAGGGTATTGGTTAGGGTTAGGGTACGGCTTAGGATACGGGTTAGGGTACGGGTTAGGGTACGGCGTAGGGTATGGGTTAGGGTTAGGGTTAGGGTTAGGGTTAGGGTTAGGGTTAGGGTACGGCTTAGGGTACGGGTTAGGGTACGGGTGAGGGTATGGCGTAGGGTATAGGTTAGGGTTAGGGTTAGGGTTAGGGTACGGCTTAGGATACGGGTTAGGGTACGGGTGAGGGTACGGCGTAGCGTATGGGTTAGGGTTAGGGTTAGGGTTAGGGTACGGCTTAGGGTACGGGTTAGGGTACGGGTGAGGGTACGGCGTAGGGTATAGGTTAGGGTTAGGGTTAGGGTTAGGGTACGGCTTAGGATACGGGTTAGGGTACGGGTGAGGGTACGGCGTAGCGTATGGGTTAGGGTTAGGGTTAGGGTTAGGGTACGGCTTAGGGTACGGGTTAGGGTACGGGTGAGGGTACGGCGTAGGGTATGGGTTAGGGTTAGGGTTAGGGTTAGGGTTAGTTTTAGGGTTAGGGATTGGTTTAGGGTACGGGTTAGGATTAGCGTACGTGTTAGGGTTAGGGTTTGGGTTAGGGTTAGGGTACGCGTTAGGGTTAGGGTATGGGTTAGGGTTAGGGTACACGTTAGGATTAGGGTATTTATTAAACCTATCCCACTCTCTAGATACCACTTAGCACGTAAAGGAATATTATTTGGGGTCCAGCCATGGAGAAGATTTTAGTCACTAGGATAAGATAAAGAATAAACACATTATAAAAAAATCACATTAGGATTTTCTTTTTAACCTGTTCCTTAAAACACTAGTGCTTAGGAAATCTAATGGAGGCAAAAGCAGTCAAGGGTAGTTTAGGGTTAGGGTTAGGGTTAGGGTTAGTGTTAGGGTTAGGGTACGGCTTAGGGTATGGGATAGGGGACGGGTGAGGGTACGGCGTAGGGTAGGGGTTAGGGTTAGGGTTAGGGTTAGGGTTAGGGTTAGGGTACGGCTTAGGGTACGGGTGAGGGTACGGGTGAGGGTACTGCGTAGGGTATTGGTTAGGGTTAGGGTACGGCTTAGGATACGGGTTAGGGTACGGGTTAGGGTACGGCGTAGGGTATGGGTTAGGGTTAGGGTTAGGGTTAGGGTTAGGGTTAGGGTTAGGGTACGGCTTAGGGTACGGGTTAGGGTACGGGTGAGGGTATGGCGTAGGGTATAGGTTAGGGTTAGGGTTAGGGTTAGGGTACGGCTTAGGATACGGGTTAGGGTACGGGTGAGGGTACGGCGTAGCGTATGGGTTAGGGTTAGGGTTAGGGTTAGGGTACGGCTTAGGGTACGGGTTAGGGTACGGGTGAGGGTACGGCGTAGGGTATAGGTTAGGGTTAGGGTTAGGGTTAGGGTACGGCTTAGGATACGGGTTAGGGTACGGGTGAGGGTACGGCGTAGCGTATGGGTTAGGGTTAGGGTTAGGGTTAGGGTACGGCTTAGGGTACGGGTTAGGGTACGGGTGAGGGTACGGCGTAGGGTATGGGTTAGGGTTAGGGTTAGGGTTAGGGTTAGTTTTAGGGTTAGGGATTGGTTTAGGGTACGGGTTAGGATTAGCGTACGTGTTAGGGTTAGGGTTTGGGTTAGGGTTAGGGTACGCGTTAGGGTTAGGGTATGGGTTAGGGTTAGGGTACACGTTAGGATTAGGGTATTTATTAAACCTATCCCACTCTCTAGATACCACTTAGCACGTAAAGGAATATTATTTGGGGTCCAGCCATGGAGAAGATTTTAGTCACTAGGATAAGATAAAGAATAAACACATTATAAAAAAATCACATTAGGATTTTCTTTTTAACCTGTTCCTTAAAACACTAGTGCTTAGGAAATCTAATGGAGGCAAAAGCAGTCAAGGGTAGTTTAGGGTTAGGGTTAGGGTTAGGGTTAGTGTTAGGGTTAGGGTACGGCTTAGGGTATGGGATAGGGGACGGGTGAGGGTACGGCGTAGGGTAGGGGTTAGGGTTAGGGTTAGGGTTAGGGTTAGGGTTAGGGTACGGCTTAGGGTACGGGTGAGGGTACGGGTGAGGGTACTGCGTAGGGTATTGGTTAGGGTTAGGGTACGGCTTAGGATACGGGTTAGGGTACGGGTTAGGGTACGGCGTAGGGTATGGGTTAGGGTTAGGGTTAGGGTTAGGGTTAGGGTTAGGGTTAGGGTACGGCTTAGGGTACGGGTTAGGGTACGGGTGAGGGTATGGCGTAGGGTATAGGTTAGGGTTAGGGTTAGGGTTAGGGTACGGCTTAGGATACGGGTTAGGGTACGGGTGAGGGTACGGCGTAGCGTATGGGTTAGGGTTAGGGTTAGGGTTAGGGTACGGCTTAGGGTACGGGTTAGGGTACGGGTGAGGGTACGGCGTAGGGTATGGGTTAGGGTTAGGGTTAGGGTTAGGGTACGGCTTAGGGTACGGGTTAGGGTACGGGTGAGGGTACGGCGTAGCGTATGGGTTAGGGTTAGGGTTAGGGTTAGGGTACGGCTTAGGGTACGGGTTAGGGTACGGGTGAGGGTACGGCGTAGGGTATGGGTTAGGGTTAGGGTTAGGGTTAGGGTTAGTTTTAGGGTTAGGGATTGGTTTAGGGTACGGGTTAGGATTAGCGTACGTGTTAGGGTTAGGGTTTGGGTTAGGGTTAGGGTACACGTTAGGATTAGGGTATTTATTAAACCTATCCCACTCTCTAGATACCACTTAGCACGTAAAGGAATATTATTTGGGGTCCAGCCATGGAGAAGATTTTAGTCACTAGGATAAGATAAAGAATAAACACATTATAAAAAAATCACATTAGGATTTTCTTTTTAACCTGTTCCTTAAAACACTAGTGCTTAGGAAATCTAATGGAGGCAAAAGCAGTCAAGGGTAGTTTAGGGTTAGGGTTAGGGTTAGGGTTAGTGTTAGGGTTAGGGTACGGCTTAGGGTATGGGATAGGGGACGGGTGAGGGTACGGCGTAGGGTAGGGGTTAGGGTTAGGGTTAGGGTTAGGGTTAGGGTTAGGGTACGGCTTAGGGTACGGGTGAGGGTACGGGTGAGGGTACTGCGTAGGGTATTGGTTAGGGTTAGGGTACGGCTTAGGATACGGGTTAGGGTACGGGTTAGGGTACGGCGTAGGGTATGGGTTAGGGTTAGGGTTAGGGTTAGGGTTAGGGTTAGGGTTAGGGTACGGCTTAGGGTACGGGTTAGGGTACGGGTGAGGGTATGGCGTAGGGTATAGGTTAGGGTTAGGGTTAGGGTTAGGGTACGGCTTAGGATACGGGTTAGGGTACGGGTGAGGGTACGGCGTAGCGTATGGGTTAGGGTTAGGGTTAGGGTTAGGGTACGGCTTAGGGTACGGGTTAGGGTACGGGTGAGGGTACGGCGTAGGGTATAGGTTAGGGTTAGGGTTAGGGTTAGGGTACGGCTTAGGATACGGGTTAGGGTACGGGTGAGGGTACGGCGTAGCGTATGGGTTAGGGTTAGGGTTAGGGTTAGGGTACGGCTTAGGGTACGGGTTAGGGTACGGGTGAGGGTACGGCGTAGGGTATGGGTTAGGGTTAGGGTTAGGGTTAGGGTTAGTTTTAGGGTTAGGGATTGGTTTAGGGTACGGGTTAGGATTAGCGTACGTGTTAGGGTTAGGGTTTGGGTTAGGGTTAGGGTACGCGTTAGGGTTAGGGTATGGGTTAGGGTTAGGGTACACGTTAGGATTAGGGTATTTATTAAACCTATCCCACTCTCTAGATACCACTTAGCACGTAAAGGAATATTATTTGGGGTCCAGCCATGGAGAAGATTTTAGTCACTAGGATAAGATAAAGAATAAACACATTATAAAAAAATCACATTAGGATTTTCTTTTTAACCTGTTCCTTAAAACACTAGTGCTTAGGAAATCTAATGGAGGCAAAAGCAGTCAAGGGTAGTTTAGGGTTAGGGTTAGGGTTAGGGTTAGTGTTAGGGTTAGGGTACGGCTTAGGGTATGGGATAGGGGACGGGTGAGGGTACGGCGTAGGGTAGGGGTTAGGGTTAGGGTTAGGGTTAGGGTTAGGGTTAGGGTACGGCTTAGGGTACGGGTGAGGGGACGGGTGAGGGTACTGCGTAGGGTATTGGTTAGGGTTAGGGTACGGCTTAGGATACGGGTTAGGGTACGGGTTAGGGTACGGCGTAGGGTATGGGTTAGGGTTAGGGTTAGGGTTAGGGTTAGGGTTAGGGTTAGGGTACGGCTTAGGGTACGGGTTAGGGTACGGGTGAGGGTATGGCGTAGGGTATAGGTTAGGGTTAGGGTTAGGGTTAGGGTACGGCTTAGGATACGGGTTAGGGTACGGGTGAGGGTACGGCGTAGCGTATGGGTTAGGGTTAGGGTTAGGGTTAGGGTACGGCTTAGGGTACGGGTTAGGGTACGGGTGAGGGTACGGCGTAGGGTATAGGTTAGGGTTAGGGTTAGGGTTAGGGTACGGCTTAGGATACGGGTTAGGGTACGGGTGAGGGTACGGCGTAGCGTATGGGTTAGGGTTAGGGTTAGGGTTAGGGTACGGCTTAGGGTACGGGTTAGGGTACGGGTGAGGGTACGGCGTAGGGTATGGGTTAGGGTTAGGGTTAGGGTTAGGGTTAGTTTTAGGGTTAGGGATTGGTTTAGGGTACGGGTTAGGATTAGCGTACGTGTTAGGGTTAGGGTTTGGGTTAGGGTTAGGGTACGCGTTAGGGTTAGGGTATGGGTTAGGGTTAGGGTACACGTTAGGATTAGGGTATTTATTAAACCTATCCCACTCTCTAGATACCACTTAGCACGTAAAGGAATATTATTTGGGGTCCAGCCATGGAGAAGATTTTAGTCACTAGGATAAGATAAAGAATAAACACATTATAAAAAAATCACATTAGGATTTTCTTTTTAACCTGTTCCTTAAAACACTAGTGCTTAGGAAATCTAATGGAGGCAAAAGCAGTCAAGGGTAGTTTAGGGTTAGGGTTAGGGTTAGGGTTAGTGTTAGGGTTAGGGTACGGCTTAGGGTATGGGATAGGGGACGGGTGAGGGTACGGCGTAGGGTAGGGGTTAGGGTAGGGTTAGGGTTAGGGTTAGGGTTAGGGTACGGCTTAGGGTACGGGTGAGGGTACGGGTGAGGGTACGGCGTAGGGTATTGGTTAGGGTTAGGGTACGGCTTAGGATACGGGTTAGGGTACGGGTTAGGGTACGGCGTAGGGTATGGGTTAGGGTTAGGGTTAGGGTTAGGGTTAGGGTTAGGGTTAGGGTACGGCTTAGGGTACGGGTTAGGGTACGGGTGAGGGTATGGCATAGGGTATAGGTTAGGGTTAGGGTTAGGGTTAGGGTACGGCTTAGGATACGGGTTAGGGTACGGGTGAGGGTACGGCGTAGCGTATGGGTTAGGGTTAGGGTTAGGGTTAGGGTACGGCTTAGGGTACGGGTTAGGGTACGGGTGAGGGTACGGCGTAGGGTATAGGTTAGGGTTAGGGTTAGGGTTAGGGTACGGCTTAGGATACGGGTTAGGGTACGGGTGAGGGTACGGCGTAGCGTATGGGTTAGGGTTAGGGTTAGGGTTAGGGTACGGCTTAGGGTACGGGTTAGGGTACGGGTGAGGGTACGGCGTAGGGTATGGGTTAGGGTTAGGGTTAGGGTTAGGGTTAGTTTTAGGGTTAGGGATTGGTTTAGGGTACGGGTTAGGATTAGCGTACGTGTTAGGGTTAGGGTTTGGGTTAGGGTTAGGGTACGCGTTAGGGTTAGGGTATGGGTTAGGGTTAGGGTACACGTTAGGATTAGGGTATTTATTAAACCTATCCCACTCTCTAGATACCACTTAGCACGTAAAGGAATATTATTTGGGGTCCAGCCATGGAGAAGATTTTAGTCACTAGGATAAGATAAAGAATAAACACATTATAAAAAAATCACATTAGGATTTTCTTTTTAACCTGTTCCTTAAAACACTAGTGCTTAGGAAATCTAATGGAGGCAAAAGCAGTCAAGGGTAGTTTAGGGTTAGGGTTAGGGTTAGGGTTAGTGTTAGGGTTAGGGTACGGCTTAGGGTATGGGATAGGGGACGGGTGAGGGTACGGCGTAGGGTAGGGGTTAGGGTTAGGGTTAGGGTTAGGGTTAGGGTTAGGGTACGGCTTAGGGTACGGGTGAGGGTACGGGTGAGGGTACTGCGTAGGGTATTGGTTAGGGTTAGGGTACGGCTTAGGATACGGGTTAGGGTACGGGTTAGGGTACGGCGTAGGGTATGGGTTAGGGTTAGGGTTAGGGTTAGGGTTAGGGTTAGGGTTAGGGTACGGCTTAGGGTACGGGTTAGGGTACGGGTGAGGGTATGGCGTAGGGTATAGGTTAGGGTTAGGGTTAGGGTTAGGGTACGGCTTAGGATACGGGTTAGGGTACGGGTGAGGGTACGGCGTAGCGTATGGGTTAGGGTTAGGGTTAGGGTTAGGGTACGGCTTAGGGTACGGGTTAGGGTACGGGTGAGGGTACGGCGTAGGGTATAGGTTAGGGTTAGGGTTAGGGTTAGGGTACGGCTTAGGATACGGGTTAGGGTACGGGTGAGGGTACGGCGTAGCGTATGGGTTAGGGTTAGGGTTAGGGTTAGGGTACGGCTTAGGGTACGGGTTAGGGTACGGGTGAGGGTACGGCGTAGGGTATGGGTTAGGGTTAGGGTTAGGGTTAGGGTTAGTTTTAGGGTTAGGGATTGGTTTAGGGTACGGGTTAGGATTAGCGTACGTGTTAGGGTTAGGGTTTGGGTTAGGGTTAGGGTACGCGTTAGGGTTAGGGTATGGGTTAGGGTTAGGGTACACGTTAGGATTAGGGTATTTATTAAACCTATCCCACTCTCTAGATACCACTTAGCACGTAAAGGAATATTATTTGGGGTCCAGCCATGGAGAAGATTTTAGTCACTAGGATAAGATAAAGAATAAACACATTATAAAAAAATCACATTAGGATTTTCTTTTTAACCTGTTCCTTAAAACACTAGTGCTTAGGAAATCTAATGGAGGCAAAAGCAGTCAAGGGTAGTTTAGGGTTAGGGTTAGGGTTAGGGTTAGTGTTAGGGTTAGGGTACGGCTTAGGGTATGGGATAGGGGACGGGTGAGGGTACGGCGTAGGGTAGGGGTTAGGGTTAGGGTTAGGGTTAGGGTTAGGGTTAGGGTACGGCTTAGGGTACGGGTGAGGGTACGGGTGAGGGTACTGCGTAGGGTATTGGTTAGGGTTAGGGTACGGCTTAGGATACGGGTTAGGGTACGGGTTAGGGTACGGCGTAGGGTATGGGTTAGGGTTAGGGTTAGGGTTAGGGTTAGGGTTAGGGTTAGGGTACGGCTTAGGGTACGGGTTAGGGTACGGGTGAGGGTATGGCGTAGGGTATAGGTTAGGGTTAGGGTTAGGGTTAGGGTACGGCTTAGGATACGGGTTAGGGTACGGGTGAGGGTACGGCGTAGCGTATGGGTTAGGGTTAGGGTTAGGGTTAGGGTACGGCTTAGGGTACGGGTTAGGGTACGGGTGAGGGTACGGCGTAGCGTATGGGTTAGGGTTAGGGTTAGGGTTAGGGTACGGCTTAGGGTACGGGTTAGGGTACGGGTGAGGGTACGGCGTAGGGTATGGGTTAGGGTTAGGGTTAGGGTTAGGGTTAGTTTTAGGGTTAGGGATTGGTTTAGGGTACGGGTTAGGATTAGCGTACGTGTTAGGGTTAGGGTATGGGTTAGGGTTAGGGTACACGTTAGGATTAGGGTATTTATTAAACCTATCCCACTCTCTAGATACCACTTAGCACGTAAAGGAATATTATTTGGGGTCCAGCCATGGAGAAGATTTTAGTCACTAGGATAAGATAAAGAATAAACACATTATAAAAAAATCACATTAGGATTTTCTTTTTAACCTGTTCCTTAAAACACTAGTGCTTAGGAAATCTAATGGAGGCAAAAGCAGTCAAGGGTAGTTTAGGGTTAGGGTTAGGGTTAGGGTTAGTGTTAGGGTTAGGGTACGGCTTAGGGTATTGGATAGGGGACGGGTGAGGGTACGGCGTAGGGTAGGGGTTAGGGTTAGGGTTAGGGTTAGGGTTAGGGTTAGGGTACGGCTTAGGGTACGGGTGAGGGTACGGGTGAGGGTACTGCGTAGGGTATTGGTTAGGGTTAGGGTACGGCTTAGGATACGGGTTAGGGTACGGGTTAGGGTACGGCGTAGGGTATGGGTTAGGGTTAGGGTTAGGGTTAGGGTTAGGGTTAGGGTTAGGGTACGGCTTAGGGTACGGGTTAGGGTACGGGTGAGGGTATGGCGTAGGGTATAGGTTAGGGTTAGGGTTAGGGTTAGGGTACGGCTTAGGATACGGGTTAGGGTACGGGTGAGGGTACGGCGTAGCGTATGGGTTAGGGTTAGGGTTAGGGTTAGGGTACGGCTTAGGGTACGGGTTAGGGTACGGGTGAGGGTACGGCGTAGGGTATAGGTTAGGGTTAGGGTTAGGGTTAGGGTACGGCTTAGGATACGGGTTAGGGTACGGGTGAGGGTACGGCGTAGCGTATGGGTTAGGGTTAGGGTTAGGGTTAGGGTACGGCTTAGGGTACGGGTTAGGGTACGGGTGAGGGTACGGCGTAGGGTATGGGTTAGGGTTAGGGTTAGGGTTAGGGTTAGTTTTAGGGTTAGGGATTGGTTTAGGGTACGGGTTAGGATTAGCGTACGTGTTAGGGTTAGGGTTTGGGTTAGGGTTAGGGTACGCGTTAGGGTTAGGGTATGGGTTAGGGTTAGGGTACACGTTAGGATTAGGGTATTTATTAAACCTATCCCACTCTCTAGATACCACTTAGCACGTAAAGGAATATTATTTGGGGTCCAGCCATGGAGAAGATTTTAGTCACTAGGATAAGATAAAGAATAAACACATTATAAAAAAATCACATTAGGATTTTCTTTTTAACCTGTTCCTTAAAACACTAGTGCTTAGGAAATCTAATGGAGGCAAAAGCAGTCAAGGGTAGTTTAGGGTTAGGGTTAGGGTTAGGGTTAGTGTTAGGGTTAGGGTACGGCTTAGGGTATGGGATAGGGGACGGGTGAGGGTACGGCGTAGGGTAGGGGTTAGGGTTAGGGTTAGGGTTAGGGTTAGGGTTAGGGTACGGCTTAGGGTACGGGTGAGGGTACGGGTGAGGGTACTGCGTAGGGTATTGGTTAGGGTTAGGGTACGGCTTAGGATACGGGTTAGGGTACGGGTTAGGGTACGGCGTAGGGTATGGGTTAGGGTTAGGGTTAGGGTTAGGGTTAGGGTTAGGGTTAGGGTACGGCTTAGGGTACGGGTTAGGGTACGGGTGAGGGTATGGCGTAGGGTATAGGTTAGGGTTAGGGTTAGGGTTAGGGTACGGCTTAGGATACGGGTTAGGGTACGGGTGAGGGTACGGCGTAGCGTATGGGTTAGGGTTAGGGTTAGGGTTAGGGTACGGCTTAGGGTACGGGTTAGGGTACGGGTGAGGGTACGGCGTAGGGTATAGGTTAGGGTTAGGGTTAGGGTTAGGGTACGGCTTAGGATACGGGTTAGGGTACGGGTGAGGGTACGGCGTAGCGTATGGGTTAGGGTTAGGGTTAGGGTTAGGGTACGGCTTAGGGTACGGGTTAGGGTACGGGTGAGGGTACGGCGTAGGGTATGGGTTAGGGTTAGGGTTAGGGTTAGGGTTAGTTTTAGGGTTAGGGATTGGTTTAGGGTACGGGTTAGGATTAGCGTACGTGTTAGGGTTAGGGTTTGGGTTAGGGTTAGGGTACGCGTTAGGGTTAGGGTATGGGTTAGGGTTAGGGTACACGTTAGGATTAGGGTATTTATTAAACCTATCCCACTCTCTAGATACCACTTAGCACGTAAAGGAATATTATTTGGGGTCCAGCCATGGAGAAGATTTTAGTCACTAGGATAAGATAAAGAATAAACACATTATAAAAAAATCACATTAGGATTTTCTTTTTAACCTGTTCCTTAAAACACTAGTGCTTAGGAAATCTAATGGAGGCAAAAGCAGTCAAGGGTAGTTTAGGGTTAGGGTTAGGGTTAGGGTTAGTGTTAGGGTTAGGGTACGGCTTAGGGTATGGGATAGGGGACGGGTGAGGGTACGGCGTAGGGTAGGGGTTAGGGTTAGGGTTAGGGTTAGGGTTAGGGTTAGGGTACGGCTTAGGGTACGGGTGAGGGTACGGGTGAGGGTACTGCGTAGGGTATTGGTTAGGGTTAGGGTACGGCTTAGGATACGGGTTAGGGTACGGGTTAGGGTACGGCGTAGGGTATGGGTTAGGGTTAGGGTTAGGGTTAGGGTTAGGGTTAGGGTTAGGGTACGGCTTAGGGTACGGGTTAGGGTACGGGTGAGGGTATGGCGTAGGGTATAGGTTAGGGTTAGGGTTAGGGTTAGGGTACGGCTTAGGATACGGGTTAGGGTACGGGTGAGGGTACGGCGTAGCGTATGGGTTAGGGTTAGGGTTAGGGTTAGGGTACGGCTTAGGGTACGGGTTAGGGTACGGGTGAGGGTACGGCGTAGGGTATAGGTTAGGGTTAGGGTTAGGGTTAGGGTACGGCTTAGGATACGGGTTAGGGTACGGGTGAGGGTACGGCGTAGCGTATGGGTTAGGGTTAGGGTTAGGGTTAGGGTACGGCTTAGGGTACGGGTTAGGGTACGGGTGAGGGTACGGCGTAGGGTATGGGTTAGGGTTAGGGTTAGGGTTAGGGTTAGTTTTAGGGTTAGGGATTGGTTTAGGGTACGGGTTAGGATTAGCGTACGTGTTAGGGTTAGGGTTTGGGTTAGGGTTAGGGTACGCGTTAGGGTTAGGGTATGGGTTAGGGTTAGGGTACACGTTAGGATTAGGGTATTTATTAAACCTATCCCACTCTCTAGATACCACTTAGCACGTAAAGGAATATTATTTGGGGTCCAGCCATGGAGAAGATTTTAGTCACTAGGATAAGATAAAGAATAAACACATTATAAAAAAATCACATTAGGATTTTCTTTTTAACCTGTTCCTTAAAACACTAGTGCTTAGGAAATCTAATGGAGGCAAAAGCAGTCAAGGGTAGTTTAGGGTTAGGGTTAGGGTTAGGGTTAGTGTTAGGGTTAGGGTACGGCTTAGGGTATGGGATAGGGGACGGGTGAGGGTACGGCGTAGGGTAGGGGTTAGGGTTAGGGTTAGGGTTAGGGTTAGGGTTAGGGTACGGCTTAGGGTACGGGTGAGGGTACGGGTGAGGGTACTGCGTAGGGTATTGGTTAGGGTTAGGGTACGGCTTAGGATACGGGTTAGGGTACGGGTTAGGGTACGGCGTAGGGTATGGGTTAGGGTTAGGGTTAGGGTTAGGGTTAGGGTTAGGGTTAGGGTACGGCTTAGGGTACGGGTTAGGGTACGGGTGAGGGTATGGCGTAGGGTATAGGTTAGGGTTAGGGTTAGGGTTAGGGTACGGCTTAGGATACGGGTTAGGGTACGGGTGAGGGTACGGCGTAGCGTATGGGTTAGGGTTAGGGTTAGGGTTAGGGTACGGCTTAGGGTACGGGTTAGGGTACGGGTGAGGGTACGGCGTAGGGTATAGGTTAGGGTTAGGGTTAGGGTTAGGGTACGGCTTAGGATACGGGTTAGGGTACGGGTGAGGGTACGGCGTAGCGTATGGGTTAGGGTTAGGGTTAGGGTTAGGGTACGGCTTAGGGTACGGGTTAGGGTACGGGTGAGGGTACGGCGTAGGGTATGGGTTAGGGTTAGGGTTAGGGTTAGGGTTAGTTTTAGGGTTAGGGATTGGTTTAGGGTACGGGTTAGGATTAGCGTACGTGTTAGGGTTAGGGTTTGGGTTAGGGTTAGGGTACGCGTTAGGGTTAGGGTATGGGTTAGGGTTAGGGTACACGTTAGGATTAGGGTATTTATTAAACCTATCCCACTCTCTAGATACCACTTAGCACGTAAAGGAATATTATTTGGGGTCCAGCCATGGAGAAGATTTTAGTCACTAGGATAAGATAAAGAATAAACACATTATAAAAAAATCACATTAGGATTTTCTTTTTAACCTGTTCCTTAAAACACTAGTGCTTAGGAAATCTAATGGAGGCAAAAGCAGTCAAGGGTAGTTTAGGGTTAGGGTTAGGGTTAGGGTTAGTGTTAGGGTTAGGGTACGGCTTAGGGTATGGGATAGGGGACGGGTGAGGGTACGGCGTAGGGTAGGGGTTAGGGTTAGGGTTAGGGTTAGGGTTAGGGTTAGGGTACGGCTTAGGGTACGGGTGAGGGTACGGGTGAGGGTACGGCGTAGGGTATTGGTTAGGGTTAGGGTACGGCTTAGGATACGGGTTAGGGTACGGGTTAGGGTACGGCGTAGGGTATGGGTTAGGGTTAGGGTTAGGGTTAGGGTTAGGGTTAGGGTTAGGGTACGGCTTAGGGTACGGGTTAGGGTACGGGTGAGGGTATGGCGTAGGGTATAGGTTAGGGTTAGGGTTAGGGTTAGGGTACGGCTTAGGATACGGGTTAGGGTACGGGTGAGGGTACGGCGTAGCGTATGGGTTAGGGTTAGGGTTAGGGTTAGGGTACGGCTTAGGGTACGGGTTAGGGTACGGGTGAGGGTACGGCGTAGGGTATAGGTTAGGGTTAGGGTTAGGGTTAGGGTACGGCTTAGGATACGGGTTAGGGTACGGGTGAGGGTACGGCGTAGCGTATGGGTTAGGGTTAGGGTTAGGGTTAGGGTACGGCTTAGGGTACGGGTTAGGGTACGGGTGAGGGTACGGCGTAGGGTATGGGTTAGGGTTAGGGTTAGGGTTAGGGTTAGTTTTAGGGTTAGGGATTGGTTTAGGGTACGGGTTAGGATTAGCGTACGTGTTAGGGTTAGGGTTTGGGTTAGGGTTAGGGTACGCGTTAGGGTTAGGGTATGGGTTAGGGTTAGGGTACACGTTAGGATTAGGGTATTTATTAAACCTATCCCACTCTCTAGATACCACTTAGCACGTAAAGGAATATTATTTGGGGTCCAGCCATGGAGAAGATTTTAGTCACTAGGATAAGATAAAGAATAAACACATTATAAAAAAATCACATTAGGATTTTCTTTTTAACCTGTTCCTTAAAACACTAGTGCTTAGGAAATCTAATGGAGGCAAAAGCAGTCAAGGGTAGTTTAGGGTTAGGGTTAGGGTTAGGGTTAGTGTTAGGGTTAGGGTACGGCTTAGGGTATGGGATAGGGGACGGGTGAGGGTACGGCGTAGGGTAGGGGTTAGGGTTAGGGTTAGGGTTAGGGTTAGGGTTAGGGTACGGCTTAGGGTACGGGTGAGGGTACGGGTGAGGGTACTGCGTAGGGTATTGGTTAGGGTTAGGGTACGGCTTAGGATACGGGTTAGGGTACGGGTTAGGGTACGGCGTAGGGTATGGGTTAGGGTTAGGGTTAGGGTTAGGGTTAGGGTTAGGGTTAGGGTACGGCTTAGGGTACGGGTTAGGGTACGGGTGAGGGTATGGCGTAGGGTATAGGTTAGGGTTAGGGTTAGGGTTAGGGTACGGCTTAGGATACGGGTTAGGGTACGGGTGAGGGTACGGCGTAGCGTATGGGTTAGGGTTAGGGTTAGGGTTAGGGTACGGCTTAGGGTACGGGTTAGGGTACGGGTGAGGGTACGGCGTAGGGTATAGGTTAGGGTTAGGGTTAGGGTTAGGGTACGGCTTAGGATACGGGTTAGGGTACGGGTGAGGGTACGGCGTAGCGTATGGGTTAGGGTTAGGGTTAGGGTTAGGGTACGGCTTAGGGTACGGGTTAGGGTACGGGTGAGGGTACGGCGTAGGGTATGGGTTAGGGTTAGGGTTAGGGTTAGGGTTAGTTTTAGGGTTAGGGATTGGTTTAGGGTACGGGTTAGGATTAGCGTACGTGTTAGGGTTAGGGTTTGGGTTAGGGTTAGGGTACGCGTTAGGGTTAGGGTATGGGTTAGGGTTAGGGTACACGTTAGGATTAGGGTATTTATTAAACCTATCCCACTCTCTAGATACCACTTAGCACGTAAAGGAATATTATTTGGGGTCCAGCCATGGAGAAGATTTTAGTCACTAGGATAAGATAAAGAATAAACACATTATAAAAAAATCACATTAGGATTTTCTTTTTAACCTGTTCCTTAAAACACTAGTGCTTAGGAAATCTAATGGAGGCAAAAGCAGTCAAGGGTAGTTTAGGGTTAGGGTTAGGGTTAGGGTTAGTGTTAGGGTTAGGGTACGGCTTAGGGTATGGGATAGGGGACGGGTGAGGGTACGGCGTAGGGTAGGGGTTAGGGTTAGGGTTAGGGTTAGGGTTAGGGTTAGGGTTAGGGTACGGCTTAGGGTACGGGTGAGGGTACGGGTGAGGGTACGGCGTAGGGTATTGGTTAGGGTTAGGGTGCGGCTTAGGATACGGGTTAGGGTACGGGTTAGGGTACGGCGTAGGGTATGGGTTAGGGTTAGGGTTAGGGTTAGGGTTAGGGTTAGGGTTAGGGTACGGCTTAGGGTACGGGTTAGGGTACGGGTGAGGGTATGGCGTAGGGTATAGGTTAGGGTTAGGGTTAGGGTTAGGGTACGGCTTAGGATACGGGTTAGGGTACGGGTGAGGGTACGGCGTAGCGTATGGGTTAGGGTTAGGGTTAGGGTTAGGGTACGGCTTAGGGTACGGGTTAGGGTACGGGTGAGGGTACGGCGTAGGGTATAGGTTAGGGTTAGGGTTAGGGTTAGGGTACGGCTTAGGATACGGGTTAGGGTACGGGTGAGGGTACGGCGTAGCGTATGGGTTAGGGTTAGGGTTAGGGTTAGGGTACGGCTTAGGGTACGGGTTAGGGTACGGGTGAGGGTACGGCGTAGGGTATGGGTTAGGGTTAGGGTTAGGGTTAGGGTTAGTTTTAGGGTTAGGGATTGGTTTAGGGTACGGGTTAGGATTAGCGTACGTGTTAGGGTTAGGGTTTGGGTTAGGGTTAGGGTACGCGTTAGGGTTAGGGTATGGGTTAGGGTTAGGGTACACGTTAGGATTAGGGTATTTATTAAACCTATCCCACTCTCTAGATACCACTTAGCACGTAAAGGAATATTATTTGGGGTCCAGCCATGGAGAAGATTTTAGTCACTAGGATAAGATAAAGAATAAACACATTATAAAAAAATCACATTAGGATTTTCTTTTTAACCTGTTCCTTAAAACACTAGTGCTTAGGAAATCTAATGGAGGCAAAAGCAGTCAAGGGTAGTTTAGGGTTAGGGTTAGGGTTAGGGTTAGTGTTAGGGTTAGGGTACGGCTTAGGGTATGGGATAGGGGACGGGTGAGGGTACGGCGTAGGGTAGGGGTTAGGGTTAGGGTTAGGGTTAGGGTTAGGGTTAGGGTACGGCTTAGGGTACGGGTGAGGGTACGGGTGAGGGTACTGCGTAGGGTATTGGTTAGGGTTAGGGTACGGCTTAGGATACGGGTTAGGGTACGGGTTAGGGTACGGCGTAGGGTATGGGTTAGGGTTAGGGTTAGGGTTAGGGTTAGGGTTAGGGTTAGGGTACGGCTTAGGGTACGGGTTAGGGTACGGGTGAGGGTATGGCGTAGGGTATAGGTTAGGGTTAGGGTTAGGGTTAGGGTACGGCTTAGGATACGGGTTAGGGTACGGGTGAGGGTACGGCGTAGCGTATGGGTTAGGGTTAGGGTTAGGGTTAGGGTACGGCTTAGGGTACGGGTTAGGGTACGGGTGAGGGTACGGCGTAGGGTATAGGTTAGGGTTAGGGTTAGGGTTAGGGTACGGCTTAGGATACGGGTTAGGGTACGGGTGAGGGTACGGCGTAGCGTATGGGTTAGGGTTAGGGTTAGGGTTAGGGTACGGCTTAGGGTACGGGTTAGGGTACGGGTGAGGGTACGGCGTAGGGTATGGGTTAGGGTTAGGGTTAGGGTTAGGGTTAGTTTTAGGGTTAGGGATTGGTTTAGGGTACGGGTTAGGATTAGCGTACGTGTTAGGGTTAGGGTTTGGGTTAGGGTTAGGGTACGCGTTAGGGTTAGGGTATGGGTTAGGGTTAGGGTACACGTTAGGATTAGGGTATTTATTAAACCTATCCCACTCTCTAGATACCACTTAGCACGTAAAGGAATATTATTTGGGGTCCAGCCATGGAGAAGATTTTAGTCACTAGGATAAGATAAAGAATAAACACATTATAAAAAAATCACATTAGGATTTTCTTTTTAACCTGTTCCTTAAAACACTAGTGCTTAGGAAATCTAATGGAGGCAAAAGCAGTCAAGGGTAGTTTAGGGTTAGGGTTAGGGTTAGGGTTAGTGTTAGGGTTAGGGTACGGCTTAGGGTATGGGATAGGGGACGGGTGAGGGTACGGCGTAGGGTAGGGGTTAGGGTTAGGGTTAGGGTTAGGGTTAGGGTTAGGGTACGGCTTAGGGTACGGGTGAGGGTACGGGTGAGGGTACTGCGTAGGGTATTGGTTAGGGTTAGGGTACGGCTTAGGATACGGGTTAGGGTACGGGTTAGGGTACGGCGTAGGGTATGGGTTAGGGTTAGGGTTAGGGTTAGGGTTAGGGTTAGGGTTAGGGTACGGCTTAGGGTACGGGTTAGGGTACGGGTGAGGGTATGGCGTAGGGTATAGGTTAGGGTTAGGGTTAGGGTTAGGGTACGGCTTAGGATACGGGTTAGGGTACGGGTGAGGGTACGGCGTAGCGTATGGGTTAGGGTTAGGGTTAGGGTTAGGGTACGGCTTAGGGTACGGGTTAGGGTACGGGTGAGGGTACGGCGTAGCGTATGGGTTAGGGTTAGGGTTAGGGTTAGGGTACGGCTTAGGGTACGGGTTAGGGTACGGGTGAGGGTACGGCGTAGGGTATGGGTTAGGGTTAGGGTTAGGGTTAGGGTTAGTTTTAGGGTTAGGGATTGGTTTAGGGTACGGGTTAGGATTAGCGTACGTGTTAGGGTTAGGGTATGGGTTAGGGTTAGGGTACGCGTTAGGATTAGGGTATTTATTAAACCTATCCCACTCTCTAGATACCACTTAGCACGTAAAGGAATATTATTTGGGGTCCAGCCATGGAGAAGATTTTAGTCACTAGGATAAGATAAAGAATAAACACATTATAAAAAAATCACATTAGGATTTTCTTTTTAACCTGTTCCTTAAAACACTAGTGCTTAGGAAATCTAATGGAGGCAAAAGCAGTCAAGGGTAGTTTAGGGTTAGGGTTAGGGTTAGGGTTAGTGTTAGGGTTAGGGTACGGCTTAGGGTATTGGATAGGGGACGGGTGAGGGTACGGCGTAGGGTAGGGGTTAGGGTTAGGGTTAGGGTTAGGGTTAGGGTTAGGGTACGGCTTAGGGTACGGGTGAGGGTACGGGTGAGGGTACTGCGTAGGGTATTGGTTAGGGTTATGGTACGGCTTAGGATACGGGTTAGGGTACGGGTTAGGGTACGGCGTAGGGTATGGGTTAGGGTTAGGGTTAGGGTTAGGGTTAGGGTTAGGGTTAGGGTACGGCTTAGGGTACGGGTTAGGGTACGGGTGAGGGTATGGCGTAGGGTATAGGTTAGGGTTAGGGTTAGGGTTAGGGTACGGCTTAGGATACGGGTTAGGGTACGGGTGAGGGTACGGCGTAGCGTATGGGTTAGGGTTAGGGTTAGGGTTAGGGTACGGCTTAGGGTACGGGTTAGGGTACGGGTGAGGGTACGGCGTAGGGTATAGGTTAGGGTTAGGGTTAGGGTTAGGGTACGGCTTAGGATACGGGTTAGGGTACGGGTGAGGGTACGGCGTAGCGTATGGGTTAGGGTTAGGGTTAGGGTTAGGGTACGGCTTAGGGTACGGGTTAGGGTACGGGTGAGGGTACGGCGTAGGGTATGGGTTAGGGTTAGGGTTAGGGTTAGGGTTAGTTTTAGGGTTAGGGATTGGTTTAGGGTACGGGTTAGGATTAGCGTACGTGTTAGGGTTAGGGTTTGGGTTAGGGTTAGGGTACGCGTTAGGGTTAGGGTATGGGTTAGGGTTAGGGTACACGTTAGGATTAGGGTATTTATTAAACCTATCCCACTCTCTAGATACCACTTAGCACGTAAAGGAATATTATTTGGGGTCCAGCCATGGAGAAGATTTTAGTCACTAGGATAAGATAAAGAATAAACACATTATAAAAAAATCACATTAGGATTTTCTTTTTAACCTGTTCCTTAAAACACTAGTGCTTAGGAAATCTAATGGAGGCAAAAGCAGTCAAGGGTAGTTTAGGGTTAGGGTTAGGGTTAGGGTTAGTGTTAGGGTTAGGGTACGGCTTAGGGTATGGGATAGGGGACGGGTGAGGGTACGGCGTAGGGTAGGGGTTAGGGTTAGGGTTAGGGTTAGGGTTAGGGTTAGGGTACGGCTTAGGGTACGGGTGAGGGTACGGGTGAGGGTACTGCGTAGGGTATTGGTTAGGGTTAGGGTACGGCTTAGGATACGGGTTAGGGTACGGGTTAGGGTACGGCGTAGGGTATGGGTTAGGGTTAGGGTTAGGGTTAGGGTTAGGGTTAGGGTTAGGGTACGGCTTAGGGTACGGGTTAGGGTACGGGTGAGGGTATGGCGTAGGGTATAGGTTAGGGTTAGGGTTAGGGTTAGGGTACGGCTTAGGATACGGGTTAGGGTACGGGTGAGGGTACGGCGTAGGGTATGGGTTAGGGTTAGGGTTAGGGTTAGGGTTAGGGTTAGGGTTAGGGTACGGCTTAGGGTACGGGTTAGGGTACGGGTGAGGGTATGGCGTAGGGTATAGGTTAGGGTTAGGGTTAGGGTTAGGGTACGGCTTAGGATACGGGTTAGGGTACGGGTGAGGGTACGGCGTAGCGTATGGGTTAGGGTTAGGGTTAGGGTTAGGGTACGGCTTAGGGTACGGGTTAGGGTACGGGTGAGGGTACGGCGTAGGGTATAGGTTAGGGTTAGGGTTAGGGTTAGGGTACGGCTTAGGATACGGGTTAGGGTACGGGTGAGGGTACGGCGTAGCGTATGGGTTAGGGTTAGGGTTAGGGTTAGGGTACGGCTTAGGGTACGGGTTAGGGTACGGGTGAGGGTACGGCGTAGGGTATGGGTTAGGGTTAGGGTTAGGGTTAGGGTTAGTTTTAGGGTTAGGGATTGGTTTAGGGTACGGGTTAGGATTAGCGTACGTGTTAGGGTTAGGGTTTGGGTTAGGGTTAGGGTACGCGTTAGGGTTAGGGTATGGGTTAGGGTTAGGGTACACGTTAGGATTAGGGTATTTATTAAACCTATCCCACTCTCTAGATACCACTTAGCACGTAAAGGAATATTATTTGGGGTCCAGCCATGGAGAAGATTTTAGTCACTAGGATAAGATAAAGAATAAACACATTATAAAAAAATCACATTAGGATTTTCTTTTTAACCTGTTCCTTAAAACACTAGTGCTTAGGAAATCTAATGGAGGCAAAAGCAGTCAAGGGTAGTTTAGGGTTAGGGTTAGGGTTAGGGTTAGTGTTAGGGTTAGGGTACGGCTTAGGGTATGGGATAGGGGACGGGTGAGGGTACGGCGTAGGGTAGGGGTTAGGGTTAGGGTTAGGGTTAGGGTTAGGGTTAGGGTACGGCTTAGGGTACGGGTGAGGGTACGGGTGAGGGTACTGCGTAGGGTATTGGTTAGGGTTAGGGTACGGCTTAGGATACGGGTTAGGGTACGGGTTAGGGTACGGCGTAGGGTATGGGTTAGGGTTAGGGTTAGGGTTAGGGTTAGGGTTAGGGTTAGGGTACGGCTTAGGGTACGGGTTAGGGTACGGGTGAGGGTATGGCGTAGGGTATAGGTTAGGGTTAGGGTTAGGGTTAGGGTACGGCTTAGGATACGGGTTAGGGTACGGGTGAGGGTACGGCGTAGCGTATGGGTTAGGGTTAGGGTTAGGGTTAGGGTACGGCTTAGGGTACGGGTTAGGGTACGGGTGAGGGTACGGCGTAGGGTATAGGTTAGGGTTAGGGTTAGGGTTAGGGTACGGCTTAGGATACGGGTTAGGGTACGGGTGAGGGTACGGCGTAGCGTATGGGTTAGGGTTAGGGTTAGGGTTAGGGTACGGCTTAGGGTACGGGTTAGGGTACGGGTGAGGGTACGGCGTAGGGTATGGGTTAGGGTTAGGGTTAGGGTTAGGGTTAGTTTTAGGGTTAGGGATTGGTTTAGGGTACGGGTTAGGATTAGCGTACGTGTTAGGGTTAGGGTTTGGGTTAGGGTTAGGGTACGCGTTAGGGTTAGGGTATGGGTTAGGGTTAGGGTACACGTTAGGATTAGGGTATTTATTAAACCTATCCCACTCTCTAGATACCACTTAGCACGTAAAGGAATATTATTTGGGGTCCAGCCATGGAGAAGATTTTAGTCACTAGGATAAGATAAAGAATAAACACATTATAAAAAAATCACATTAGGATTTTCTTTTTAACCTGTTCCTTAAAACACTAGTGCTTAGGAAATCTAATGGAGGCAAAAGCAGTCAAGGGTAGTTTAGGGTTAGGGTTAGGGTTAGGGTTAGTGTTAGGGTTAGGGTACGGCTTAGGGTATGGGATAGGGGACGGGTGAGGGTACGGCGTAGGGTAGGGGTTAGGGTTAGGGTTAGGGTTAGGGTTAGGGTTAGGGTACGGCTTAGGGTACGGGTGAGGGTACGGGTGAGGGTACTGCGTAGGGTATTGGTTAGGGTTAGGGTACGGCTTAGGATACGGGTTAGGGTACGGGTTAGGGTACGGCGTAGGGTATGGGTTAGGGTTAGGGTTAGGGTTAGGGTTAGGGTTAGGGTTAGGGTACGGCTTAGGGTACGGGTTAGGGTACGGGTGAGGGTATGGCGTAGGGTATAGGTTAGGGTTAGGGTTAGGGTTAGGGTACGGCTTAGGATACGGGTTAGGGTACGGGTGAGGGTACGGCGTAGCGTATGGGTTAGGGTTAGGGTTAGGGTTAGGGTACGGCTTAGGGTACGGGTTAGGGTACGGGTGAGGGTACGGCGTAGGGTATAGGTTAGGGTTAGGGTTAGGGTTAGGGTACGGCTTAGGATACGGGTTAGGGTACGGGTGAGGGTACGGCGTAGCGTATGGGTTAGGGTTAGGGTTAGGGTTAGGGTACGGCTTAGGGTACGGGTTAGGGTACGGGTGAGGGTACGGCGTAGGGTATGGGTTAGGGTTAGGGTTAGGGTTAGGGTTAGTTTTAGGGTTAGGGATTGGTTTAGGGTACGGGTTAGGATTAGCGTACGTGTTAGGGTTAGGGTTTGGGTTAGGGTTAGGGTACGCGTTAGGGTTAGGGTATGGGTTAGGGTTAGGGTACACGTTAGGATTAGGGTATTTATTAAACCTATCCCACTCTCTAGATACCACTTAGCACGTAAAGGAATATTATTTGGGGTCCAGCCATGGAGAAGATTTTAGTCACTAGGATAAGATAAAGAATAAACACATTATAAAAAAATCACATTAGGATTTTCTTTTTAACCTGTTCCTTAAAACACTAGTGCTTAGGAAATCTAATGGAGGCAAAAGCAGTCAAGGGTAGTTTAGGGTTAGGGTTAGGGTTAGGGTTAGTGTTAGGGTTAGGGTACGGCTTAGGGTATGGGATAGGGGACGGGTGAGGGTACGGCGTAGGGTAGGGGTTAGGGTTAGGGTTAGGGTTAGGGTTAGGGTTAGGGTACGGCTTAGGGTACGGGTGAGGGTACGGGTGAGGGTACGGCGTAGGGTATTGGTTAGGGTTAGGGTACGGCTTAGGATACGGGTTAGGGTACGGGTTAGGGTACGGCGTAGGGTATGGGTTAGGGTTAGGGTTAGGGTTAGGGTTAGGGTTAGGGTTAGGGTACGGCTTAGGGTACGGGTTAGGGTACGGGTGAGGGTATGGCGTAGGGTATAGGTTAGGGTTAGGGTTAGGGTTAGGGTACGGCTTAGGATACGGGTTAGGGTACGGGTGAGGGTACGGCGTAGCGTATGGGTTAGGGTTAGGGTTAGGGTTAGGGTACGGCTTAGGGTACGGGTTAGGGTACGGGTGAGGGTACGGCGTAGGGTATAGGTTAGGGTTAGGGTTAGGGTTAGGGTACGGCTTAGGATACGGGTTAGGGTACGGGTGAGGGTACGGCGTAGCGTATGGGTTAGGGTTAGGGTTAGGGTTAGGGTACGGCTTAGGGTACGGGTTAGGGTACGGGTGAGGGTACGGCGTAGGGTATGGGTTAGGGTTAGGGTTAGGGTTAGGGTTAGTTTTAGGGTTAGGGATTGGTTTAGGGTACGGGTTAGGATTAGCGTACGTGTTAGGGTTAGGGTTTGGGTTAGGGTTAGGGTACGCGTTCGGGTTAGGGTATGGGTTAGGGTTAGGGTACACGTTAGGATTAGGGTATTTATTAAACCTATCCCACTCTCTAGATACCACTTAGCACGTAAAGGAATATTATTTGGGGTCCAGCCATGGAGAAGATTTTAGTCACTAGGATAAGATAAAGAATAAACACATTATAAAAAAATCACATTAGGATTTTCTTTTTAACCTGTTCCTTAAAACACTAGTGCTTAGGAAATCTAATGGAGGCAAAAGCAGTCAAGGGTAGTTTAGGGTTAGGGTTAGGGTTAGGGTTAGTGTTAGGGTTAGGGTACGGCTTAGGGTATGGGATAGGGGACGGGTGAGGGTACGGCGTAGGGTAGGGGTTAGGGTTAGGGTTAGGGTTAGGGTTAGGGTTAGGGTACGGCTTAGGGTACGGGTGAGGGTACGGGTGAGGGTACTGCGAAGGGTATTGGTTAGGGTTAGGGTACGGCTTAGGATACGGGTTAGGGTACGGGTTAGGGTACGGCGTAGGGTATGGGTTAGGGTTAGGGTTAGGGTTAGGGTTAGGGTTAGGGTTAGGGTACGGCTTAGGGTACGGGTTAGGGTACGGGTGAGGGTATGGCGTAGGGTATAGGTTAGGGTTAGGGTTAGGGTTAGGGTACGGCTTAGGATACGGGTTAGGGTACGGGTGAGGGTACGGCGTAGCGTATGGGTTAGGGTTAGGGTTAGGGTTAGGGTACGGCTTAGGGTACGGGTTAGGGTACGGGTGAGGGTACGGCGTAGGGTATAGGTTAGGGTTAGGGTTAGGGTTAGGGTACGGCTTAGGATACGGGTTAGGGTACGGGTGAGGGTACGGCGTAGCGTATGGGTTAGGGTTAGGGTTAGGGTTAGGGTACGGCTTAGGGTACGGGTTAGGGTACGGGTGAGGGTACGGCGTAGGGTATGGGTTAGGGTTAGGGTTAGGGTTAGGGTTAGTTTTAGGGTTAGGGATTGGTTTAGGGTACGGGTTAGGATTAGCGTACGTGTTAGGGTTAGGGTTTGGGTTAGGGTTAGGGTACGCGTTAGGGTTAGGGTATGGGTTAGGGTTAGGGTACACGTTAGGATTAGGGTATTTATTAAACCTATCCCACTCTCTAGATACCACTTAGCACGTAAAGGAATATTATTTGGGGTCCAGCCATGGAGAAGATTTTAGTCACTAGGATAAGATAAAGAATAAACACATTATAAAAAAATCACATTAGGATTTTCTTTTTAACCTGTTCCTTAAAACACTAGTGCTTAGGAAATCTAATGGAGGCAAAAGCAGTCAAGGGTAGTTTAGGGTTAGGGTTAGGGTTAGGGTTAGTGTTAGGGTTAGGGTACGGCTTAGGGTATGGGATAGGGGACGGGTGAGGGTACGGCGTAGGGTAGGGGTTAGGGTTAGGGTTAGGGTTAGGGTTAGGGTTAGGGTTAGGGTACGGCTTAGGGTACGGGTGAGGGTACGGGTGAGGGTACGGCGTAGGGTATTGGTTAGGGTTAGGGTGCGGCTTAGGATACGGGTTAGGGTACGGGTTAGGGTACGGCGTAGGGTATGGGTTAGGGTTAGGGTTAGGGTTAGGGTTAGGGTTAGGGTTAGGGTACGGCTTAGGGTACGGGTTAGGGTACGGGTGAGGGTATGGCGTAGGGTATAGGTTAGGGTTAGGGTTAGGGTTAGGGTACGGCTTAGGATACGGGTTAGGGTACGGGTGAGGGTACGGCGTAGCGTATGTGTTAGGGTTAGGGTTAGGGTTAGGGTACGGCTTAGGGTACGGGTTAGGGTACGGGTGAGGGTACGGCGTAGGGTATAGGTTAGGGTTAGGGTTAGGGTTAGGGTACGGCTTAGGATACGGGTTAGGGTACGGGTGAGGGTACGGCGTAGCGTATGGGTTAGGGTTAGGGTTAGGGTTAGGGTACGGCTTAGGGTACGGGTTAGGGTACGGGTGAGGGTACGGCGTAGGGTATGGGTTAGGGTTAGGGTTAGGGTTAGGGTTAGTTTTAGGGTTAGGGATTGGTTTAGGGTACGGGTTAGGATTAGCGTACGTGTTAGGGTTAGGGTTTGGGTTAGGGTTAGGGTACGCGTTAGGGTTAGGGTATGGGTTAGGGTTAGGGTACACGTTAGGATTAGGGTATTTATTAAACCTATCCCACTCTCTAGATACCACTTAGCACGTAAAGGAATATTATTTGGGGTCCAGCCATGGAGAAGATTTTAGTCACTAGGATAAGATAAAGAATAAACACATTATAAAAAAATCACATTAGGATTTTCTTTTTAACCTGTTCCTTAAAACACTAGTGCTTAGGAAATCTAATGGAGGCAAAAGCAGTCAAGGGTAGTTTAGGGTTAGGGTTAGGGTTAGGGTTAGTGTTAGGGTTAGGGTACGGCTTAGGGTATGGGATAGGGGACGGGTGAGGGTACGGCGTAGGGTAGGGGTTAGGGTTAGGGTTAGGGTTAGGGTTAGGGTTAGGGTACGGCTTAGGGTACGGGTGAGGGTACGGGTGAGGGTACTGCGTAGGGTATTGGTTAGGGTTAGGGTACGGCTTAGGATACGGGTTAGGGTACGGGTTAGGGTACGGCGTAGGGTATGGGTTAGGGTTAGGGTTAGGGTTAGGGTTAGGGTTAGGGTTAGGGTACGGCTTAGGGTACGGGTTAGGGTACGGGTGAGGGTATGGCGTAGGGTATAGGTTAGGGTTAGGGTTAGGGTTAGGGTACGGCTTAGGATACGGGTTAGGGTACGGGTGAGGGTACGGCGTAGCGTATGGGTTAGGGTTAGGGTTAGGGTTAGGGTACGGCTTAGGGTACGGGTTAGGGTACGGGTGAGGGTACGGCGTAGGGTATAGGTTAGGGTTAGGGTTAGGGTTAGGGTACGGCTTAGGATACGGGTTAGGGTACGGGTGAGGGTACGGCGTAGCGTATGGGTTAGGGTTAGGGTTAGGGTTAGGGTACGGCTTAGGGTACGGGTTAGGGTACGGGTGAGGGTACGGCGTAGGGTATGGGTTAGGGTTAGGGTTAGGGTTAGGGTTAGTTTTAGGGTTAGGGATTGGTTTAGGGTACGGGTTAGGATTAGCGTACGTGTTAGGGTTAGGGTTTGGGTTAGGGTTAGGGTACGCGTTAGGGTTAGGGTATGGGTTAGGGTTAGGGTACACGTTAGGATTAGGGTATTTATTAAACCTATCCCACTCTCTAGATACCACTTAGCACGTAAAGGAATATTATTTGGGGTCCAGCCATGGAGAAGATTTTAGTCACTAGGATAAGATAAAGAATAAACACATTATAAAAAAATCACATTAGGATTTTCTTTTTAACCTGTTCCTTAAAACACTAGTGCTTAGGAAATCTAATGGAGGCAAAAGCAGTCAAGGGTAGTTTAGGGTTAGGGTTAGGGTTAGGGTTAGTGTTAGGGTTAGGGTACGGCTTAGGGTATGGGATAGGGGACGGGTGAGGGTACGGCGTAGGGTAGGGGTTAGGGTTAGGGTTAGGGTTAGGGTTAGGGTTAGGGTACGGCTTAGGGTACGGGTGAGGGTACGGGTGAGGGTACTGCGTAGGGTATTGGTTAGGGTTAGGGTACGGCTTAGGATACGGGTTAGGGTACGGGTTAGGGTACGGCGTAGGGTATGGGTTAGGGTTAGGGTTAGGGTTAGGGTTAGGGTTAGGGTTAGGGTACGGCTTAGGGTACGGGTTAGGGTACGGGTGAGGGTATGGCGTAGGGTATAGGTTAGGGTTAGGGTTAGGGTTAGGGTACGGCTTAGGATACGGGTTAGGGTACGGGTGAGGGTACGGCGTAGCGTATGGGTTAGGGTTAGGGTTAGGGTTAGGGTACGGCTTAGGGTACGGGTTAGGGTACGGGTGAGGGTACGGCGTAGGGTATGGGTTAGGGTTAGGGTTAGGGTTAGGGTACGGCTTAGGGTACGGGTTAGGGTACGGGTGAGGGTACGGCGTAGCGTATGGGTTAGGGTTAGGGTTAGGGTTAGGGTACGGCTTAGGGTACGGGTTAGGGTACGGGTGAGGGTACGGCGTAGGGTATGGGTTAGGGTTAGGGTTAGGGTTAGGGTTAGTTTTAGGGTTAGGGATTGGTTTAGGGTACGGGTTAGGATTAGCGTACGTGTTAGGGTTAGGGTTTGGGTTAGGGTTAGGGTACGCGTTAGGGTTAGGGTATGGGTTAGGGTTAGGGTACACGTTAGGATTAGGGTATTTATTAAACCTATCCCACTCTCTAGATACCACTTAGCACGTAAAGGAATATTATTTGGGGTCCAGCCATGGAGAAGATTTTAGTCACTAGGATAAGATAAAGAATAAACACATTATAAAAAAATCACATTAGGATTTTCTTTTTAACCTGTTCCTTAAAACACTAGTGCTTAGGAAATCTAATGGAGGCAAAAGCAGTCAAGGGTAGTTTAGGGTTAGGGTTAGGGTTAGGGTTAGTGTTAGGGTTAGGGTACGGCTTAGGGTATGGGATAGGGGACGGGTGAGGGTACGGCGTAGGGTAGGGGTTAGGGTTAGGGTTAGGGTTAGGGTTAGGGTTAGGGTACGGCTTAGGGTACGGGTGAGGGTACGGGTGAGGGTACTGCGTAGGGTATTGGTTAGGGTTAGGGTACGGCTTAGGATACGGGTTAGGGTACGGGTTAGGGTACGGCGTAGGGTATGGGTTAGGGTTAGGGTTAGGGTTAGGGTTAGGGTTAGGGTTAGGGTACGGCTTAGGGTACGGGTTAGGGTACGGGTGAGGGTATGGCGTAGGGTATAGGTTAGGGTTAGGGTTAGGGTTAGGGTACGGCTTAGGATACGGGTTAGGGTACGGGTGAGGGTACGGCGTAGCGTATGGGTTAGGGTTAGGGTTAGGGTTAGGGTACGGCTTAGGGTACGGGTTAGGGTACGGGTGAGGGTACGGCGTAGGGTATGGGTTAGGGTTAGGGTTAGGGTTAGGGTTAGTTTTAGGGTTAGGGATTGGTTTAGGGTACGGGTTAGGATTAGCGTACGTGTTAGGGTTAGGGTTTGGGTTAGGGTTAGGGTACGCGTTAGGGTTAGGGTATGGGTTAGGGTTAGGGTACACGTTAGGATTAGGGTATTTATTAAACCTATCCCACTCTCTAGATACCACTTAGCACGTAAAGGAATATTATTTGGGGTCCAGCCATGGAGAAGATTTTAGTCACTAGGATAAGATAAAGAATAAACACATTATAAAAAAATCACATTAGGATTTTCTTTTTAACCTGTTCCTTAAAACACTAGTGCTTAGGAAATCTAATGGAGGCAAAAGCAGTCAAGGGTAGTTTAGGGTTAGGGTTAGGGTTAGGGTTAGTGTTAGGGTTAGGGTACGGCTTAGGGTATGGGATAGGGGACGGGTGAGGGTACGGCGTAGGGTAGGGGTTAGGGTTAGGGTTAGGGTTAGGGTTAGGGTTAGGGTACGGCTTAGGGTACGGGTGAGGGTACGGGTGAGGGTACTGCGTAGGGTATTGGTTAGGGTTAGGGTACGGCTTAGGATACGGGTTAGGGTACGGGTTAGGGTACGGCGTAGGGTATGGGTTAGGGTTAGGGTTAGGGTTAGGGTTAGGGTTAGGGTTAGGGTACGGCTTAGGGTACGGGTTAGGGTACGGGTGAGGGTATGGCGTAGGGTATAGGTTAGGGTTAGGGTTAGGGTTAGGGTACGGCTTAGGATACGGGTTAGGGTACGGGTGAGGGTACGGCGTAGCGTATGGGTTAGGGTTAGGGTTAGGGTTAGGGTACGGCTTAGGGTACGGGTTAGGGTACGGGTGAGGGTACGGCGTAGGGTATGGGTTAGGGTTAGGGTTAGGGTTAGGGTACGGCTTAGGGTACGGGTTAGGGTACGGGTGAGGGTACGGCGTAGCGTATGGGTTAGGGTTAGGGTTAGGGTTAGGGTACGGCTTAGGGTACGGGTTAGGGTACGGGTGAGGGTACGGCGTAGGGTATGGGTTAGGGTTAGGGTTAGGGTTAGGGTTAGTTTTAGGGTTAGGGATTGGTTTAGGGTACGGGTTAGGATTAGCGTACGTGTTAGGGTTAGGGTTTGGGTTAGGGTTAGGGTACGCGTTAGGGTTAGGGTATGGGTTAGGGTTAGGGTACACGTTAGGATTAGGGTATTTATTAAACCTATCCCACTCTCTAGATACCACTTAGCACGTAAAGGAATATTATTTGGGGTCCAGCCATGGAGAAGATTTTAGTCACTAGGATAAGATAAAGAATAAACACATTATAAAAAAATCACATTAGGATTTTCTTTTTAACCTGTTCCTTAAAACACTAGTGCTTAGGAAATCTAATGGAGGCAAAAGCAGTCAAGGGTAGTTTAGGGTTAGGGTTAGGGTTAGGGTTAGTGTTAGGGTTAGGGTACGGCTTAGGGTATGGGATAGGGGACGGGTGAGGGTACGGCGTAGGGTAGGGGTTAGGGTTAGGGTTAGGGTTAGGGTTAGGGTTAGGGTACGGCTTAGGGTACGGGTGAGGGTACGGGTGAGGGTACTGCGTAGGGTATTGGTTAGGGTTAGGGTACGGCTTAGGATACGGGTTAGGGTACGGGTTAGGGTACGGCGTAGGGTATGGGTTAGGGTTAGGGTTAGGGTTAGGGTTAGGGTTAGGGTTAGGGTACGGCTTAGGGTACGGGTTAGGGTACGGGTGAGGGTATGGCGTAGGGTATAGGTTAGGGTTAGGGTTAGGGTTAGGGTACGGCTTAGGATACGGGTTAGGGTACGGGTGAGGGTACGGCGTAGCGTATGGGTTAGGGTTAGGGTTAGGGTTAGGGTACGGCTTAGGGTACGGGTTAGGGTACGGGTGAGGGTACGGCGTAGGGTATAGGTTAGGGTTAGGGTTAGGGTTAGGGTACGGCTTAGGATACGGGTTAGGGTACGGGTGAGGGTACGGCGTAGCGTATGGGTTAGGGTTAGGGTTAGGGTTAGGGTACGGCTTAGGGTACGGGTTAGGGTACGGGTGAGGGTACGGCGTAGGGTATGGGTTAGGGTTAGGGTTAGGGTTAGGGTTAGTTTTAGGGTTAGGGATTGGTTTAGGGTACGGGTTAGGATTAGCGTACGTGTTAGGGTTAGGGTTTGGGTTAGGGTTAGGGTACGCGTTAGGGTTAGGGTATGGGTTAGGGTTAGGGTACACGTTAGGATTAGGGTATTTATTAAACCTATCCCACTCTCTAGATACCACTTAGCACGTAAAGGAATATTATTTGGGGTCCAGCCATGGAGAAGATTTTAGTCACTAGGATAAGATAAAGAATAAACACATTATAAAAAAATCACATTAGGATTTTCTTTTTAACCTGTTCCTTAAAACACTAGTGCTTAGGAAATCTAATGGAGGCAAAAGCAGTCAAGGGTAGTTTAGGGTTAGGGTTAGGGTTAGGGTTAGTGTTAGGGTTAGGGTACGGCTTAGGGTATGGGATAGGGGACGGGTGAGGGTACGGCGTAGGGTAGGGGTTAGGGTTAGGGTTAGGGTTAGGGTTAGGGTTAGGGTACGGCTTAGGGTACGGGTGAGGGTACGGGTGAGGGTACTGCGTAGGGTATTGGTTAGGGTTAGGGTACGGCTTAGGATACGGGTTAGGGTACGGGTTAGGGTACGGCGTAGGGTATGGGTTAGGGTTAGGGTTAGGGTTAGGGTTAGGGTTAGGGTTAGGGTACGGCTTAGGGTACGGGTTAGGGTACGGGTGAGGGTATGGCGTAGGGTATAGGTTAGGGTTAGGGTTAGGGTTAGGGTACGGCTTAGGATACGGGTTAGGGTACGGGTGAGGGTACGGCGTAGCGTATGGGTTAGGGTTAGGGTTAGGGTTAGGGTACGGCTTAGGGTACGGGTTAGGGTACGGGTGAGGGTACGGCGTAGGGTATAGGTTAGGGTTAGGGTTAGGGTTAGGGTACGGCTTAGGATACGGGTTAGGGTACGGGTGAGGGTACGGCGTAGCGTATGGGTTAGGGTTAGGGTTAGGGTTAGGGTACGGCTTAGGGTACGGGTTAGGGTACGGGTGAGGGTACGGCGTAGGGTATGGGTTAGGGTTAGGGTTAGGGTTAGGGTTAGTTTTAGGGTTAGGGATTGGTTTAGGGTACGGGTTAGGATTAGCGTACGTGTTAGGGTTAGGGTTTGGGTTAGGGTTAGGGTACGCGTTAGGGTTAGGGTATGGGTTAGGGTTAGGGTACACGTTAGGATTAGGGTATTTATTAAACCTATCCCACTCTCTAGATACCACTTAGCACGTAAAGGAATATTATTTGGGGTCCAGCCATGGAGAAGATTTTAGTCACTAGGATAAGATAAAGAATAAACACATTATAAAAAAATCACATTAGGATTTTCTTTTTAACCTGTTCCTTAAAACACTAGTGCTTAGGAAATCTAATGGAGGCAAAAGCAGTCAAGGGTAGTTTAGGGTTAGGGTTAGGGTTAGGGTTAGTGTTAGGGTTAGGGTACGGCTTAGGGTATGGGATAGGGGACGGGTGAGGGTACGGCGTAGGGTAGGGGTTAGGGTAGGGTTAGGGTTAGGGTTAGGGTTAGGGTACGGCTTAGGGTACGGGTGAGGGTACGGGTGAGGGTACGGCGTAGGGTATTGGTTAGGGTTAGGGTACGGCTTAGGATACGGGTTAGGGTACGGGTTAGGGTACGGCGTAGGGTATGGGTTAGGGTTAGGGTTAGGGTTAGGGTTAGGGTACGGCTTAGGGTACGGGTTAGGGTACGGGTGAGGGTATGGCGTAGGGTATAGGTTAGGGTTAGGGTTAGGGTTAGGGTACGGCTTAGGATACGGGTTAGGGTACGGGTGAGGGTACGGCGTAGCGTATGGGTTAGGGTTAGGGTTAGGGTTAGGGTACGGCTTAGGGTACGGGTTAGGGTACGGGTGAGGGTACGGCGTAGGGTATAGGTTAGGGTTAGGGTTAGGGTTAGGGTACGGCTTAGGATACGGGTTAGGGTACGGGTGAGGGTACGGCGTAGCGTATGGGTTAGGGTTAGGGTTAGGGTTAGGGTACGGCTTAGGGTACGGGTTAGGGTACGGGTGAGGGTACGGCGTAGGGTATGGGTTAGGGTTAGGGTTAGGGTTAGGGTTAGTTTTAGGGTTAGGGATTGGTTTAGGGTACGGGTTAGGATTAGCGTACGTGTTAGGGTTAGGGTTTGGGTTAGGGTTAGGGTACGCGTTAGGGTTAGGGTATGGGTTAGGGTTAGGGTACACGTTAGGATTAGGGTATTTATTAAACCTATCCCACTCTCTAGATACCACTTAGCACGTAAAGGAATATTATTTGGGGTCCAGCCATGGAGAAGATTTTAGTCACTAGGATAAGATAAAGAATAAACACATTATAAAAAAATCACATTAGGATTTTCTTTTTAACCTGTTCCTTAAAACACTAGTGCTTAGGAAATCTAATGGAGGCAAAAGCAGTCAAGGGTAGTTTAGGGTTAGGGTTAGGGTTAGGGTTAGTGTTAGGGTTAGGGTACGGCTTAGGGTATGGGATAGGGGACGGGTGAGGGTACGGCGTAGGGTAGGGGTTAGGGTTAGGGTTAGGGTTAGGGTTAGGGTTAGGGTACGGCTTAGGGTACGGGTGAGGGTACGGGTGAGGGTACTGCGTAGGGTATTGGTTAGGGTTAGGGTACGGCTTAGGATACGGGTTAGGGTACGGGTTAGGGTACGGCGTAGGGTATGGGTTAGGGTTAGGGTTAGGGTTAGGGTTAGGGTTAGGGTTAGGGTACGGCTTAGGGTACGGGTTAGGGTACGGGTGAGGGTATGGCGTAGGGTATAGGTTAGGGTTAGGGTTAGGGTTAGGGTACGGCTTAGGATACGGGTTAGGGTACGGGTGAGGGTACGGCGTAGCGTATGGGTTAGGGTTAGGGTTAGGGTTAGGGTACGGCTTAGGGTACGGGTTAGGGTACGGGTGAGGGTACGGCGTAGGGTATAGGTTAGGGTTAGGGTACGGCTTAGGATACGGGTTAGGGTACGGGTGAGGGTACGGCGTAGCGTATGGGTTAGGGTTAGGGTTAGGGTTAGGGTACGGCTTAGGGTACGGGTTAGGGTACGGGTGAGGGTACGGCGTAGGGTATGGGTTAGGGTTAGGGTTAGGGTTAGGGTTAGTTTTAGGGTTAGGGATTGGTTTAGGGTACGGGTTAGGATTAGCGTACGTGTTAGGGTTAGGGTTTGGGTTAGGGTTAGGGTACGCGTTAGGGTTAGGGTATGGGTTAGGGTTAGGGTACACGTTAGGATTAGGGTATTTATTAAACCTATCCCACTCTCTAGATACCACTTAGCACGTAAAGGAATATTATTTGGGGTCCAGCCATGGAGAAGATTTTAGTCACTAGGATAAGATAAAGAATAAACACATTATAAAAAAATCACATTAGGATTTTCTTTTTAACCTGTTCCTTAAAACACTAGTGCTTAGGAAATCTAATGGAGGCAAAAGCAGTCAAGGGTAGTTTAGGGTTAGGGTTAGGGTTAGGGTTAGTGTTAGGGTTAGGGTACGGCTTAGGGTATGGGATAGGGGACGGGTGAGGGTACGGCGTAGGGTAGGGGTTAGGGTTAGGGTTAGGGTTAGGGTTAGGGTTAGGGTACGGCTTAGGGTACGGGTGAGGGTACGGGTGAGGGTACTGCGTAGGGTATTGGTTAGGGTTAGGGTACGGCTTAGGATACGGGTTAGGGTACGGGTTAGGGTACGGCGTAGGGTATGGGTTAGGGTTAGGGTTAGGGTTAGGGTTAGGGTTAGGGTTAGGGTACGGCTTAGGGTACGGGTTAGGGTACGGGTGAGGGTATGGCGTAGGGTATAGGTTAGGGTTAGGGTTAGGGTTAGGGTACGGCTTAGGATACGGGTTAGGGTACGGGTGAGGGTACGGCGTAGCGTATGGGTTAGGGTTAGGGTTAGGGTTAGGGTACGGCTTAGGGTACGGGTTAGGGTACGGGTGAGGGTACGGCGTAGCGTATGGGTTAGGGTTAGGGTTAGGGTTAGGGTACGGCTTAGGGTACGGGTTAGGGTACGGGTGAGGGTACGGCGTAGCGTATGGGTTAGGGTTAGGGTTAGGGTTAGGGTTAGTTTTAGGGTTAGGGATTGGTTTAGGGTACGGGTTAGGATTAGCGTACGTGTTAGGGTTAGGGTATGGGTTAGGGTTAGGGTACACGTTAGGATTAGGGTATTTATTAAACCTATCCCACTCTCTAGATACCACTTAGCACGTAAAGGAATATTATTTGGGGTTCAGCCATGGAGAAGATTTTAGTCACTAGGATAAGATAAAGAATAAACACATTATAAAAAAATCACATTAGGATTTTCTTTTTAACCTGTTCCTTAAAACACTAGTGCTTAGGAAATCTAATGGAGGCAAAAGCAGTCAAGGGTAGTTTAGGGTTAGGGTTAGGGTTAGGGTTAGTGTTAGGGTTAGGGTACGGCTTAGGGTATGGGATAGGGGACGGGTGAGGGTACGGCGTAGGGTAGGGGTTAGGGTTAGGGTTAGGGTTAGGGTTAGGGTTAGGGTACGGCTTAGGGTACGGGTGAGGGTACGGGTGAGGGTACTGCGTAGGGTATTGGTTAGGGTTAGGGTACGGCTTAGGATACGGGTTAGGGTACGGGTTAGGGTACGGCGTAGGGTATGGGTTAGGGTTAGGGTTAGGGTTAGGGTTAGGGTTAGGGTTAGGGTACGGCTTAGGGTACGGGTTAGGGTACGGGTGAGGGTATGGCGTAGGGTATAGGTTAGGGTTAGGGTTAGGGTTAGGGTACGGCTTAGGATACGGGTTAGGGTACGGGTGAGGGTACGGCGTAGCGTATGGGTTAGGGTTAGGGTTAGGGTTAGGGTACGGCTTAGGGTACGGGTTAGGGTACGGGTGAGGGTACGGCGTAGGGTATAGGTTAGGGTTAGGGTTAGGGTTAGGGTACGGCTTAGGATACGGGTTAGGGTACGGGTGAGGGTACGGCGTAGCGTATGGGTTAGGGTTAGGGTTAGGGTTAGGGTACGGCTTAGGGTACGGGTTAGGGTACGGGTGAGGGTACGGCGTAGGGTATGGGTTAGGGTTAGGGTTAGGGTTAGGGTTAGTTTTAGGGTTAGGGATTGGTTTAGGGTACGGGTTAGGATTAGCGTACGTGTTAGGGTTAGGGTTTGGGTTAGGGTTAGGGTACGCGTTAGGGTTAGGGTATGGGTTAGGGTTAGGGTACACGTTAGGATTAGGGTATTTATTAAACCTATCCCACTCTCTAGATACCACTTAGCACGTAAAGGAATATTATTTGGGGTCCAGCCATGGAGAAGATTTTAGTCACTAGGATAAGATAAAGAATAAACACATTATAAAAAAATCACATTAGGATTTTCTTTTTAACCTGTTCCTTAAAACACTAGTGCTTAGGAAATCTAATGGAGGCAAAAGCAGTCAAGGGTAGTTTAGGGTTAGGGTTAGGGTTAGGGTTAGTGTTAGGGTTAGGGTACGGCTTAGGGTATGGGATAGGGGACGGGTGAGGGTACGGCGTAGGGTAGGGGTTAGGGTTAGGGTTAGGGTTAGGGTTAGGGTTAGGGTACGGCTTAGGGTACGGGTGAGGGTACGGGTGAGGGTACTGCGTAGGGTATTGGTTAGGGTTAGGGTACGGCTTAGGATACGGGTTAGGGTACGGGTTAGGGTACGGCGTAGGGTATGGGTTAGGGTTAGGGTTAGGGTTAGGGTTAGGGTTAGGGTTAGGGTACGGCTTAGGGTACGGGTTAGGGTACGGGTGAGGGTATGGCGTAGGGTATAGGTTAGGGTTAGGGTTAGGGTTAGGGTACGGCTTAGGATACGGGTTAGGGTACGGGTGAGGGTACGGCGTAGCGTATGGGTTAGGGTTAGGGTTAGGGTTAGGGTACGGCTTAGGGTACGGGTTAGGGTACGGGTGAGGGTACGGCGTAGGGTATAGGTTAGGGTTAGGGTTAGGGTTAGGGTACGGCTTAGGATACGGGTTAGGGTACGGGTGAGGGTACGGCGTAGCGTATGGGTTAGGGTTAGGGTTAGGGTTAGGGTACGGCTTAGGGTACGGGTTAGGGTACGGGTGAGGGTACGGCGTAGGGTATGGGTTAGGGTTAGGGTTAGGGTTAGGGTTAGTTTTAGGGTTAGGGATTGGTTTAGGGTACGGGTTAGGATTAGCGTACGTGTTAGGGTTAGGGTTTGGGTTAGGGTTAGGGTACGCGTTAGGGTTAGGGTATGGGTTAGGGTTAGGGTACACGTTAGGATTAGGGTATTTATTAAACCTATCCCACTCTCTAGATACCACTTAGCACGTAAAGGAATATTATTTGGGGTCCAGCCATGGAGAAGATTTTAGTCACTAGGATAAGATAAAGAATAAACACATTATAAAAAAATCACATTAGGATTTTCTTTTTAACCTGTTCCTTAAAACACTAGTGCTTAGGAAATCTAATGGAGGCAAAAGCAGTCAAGGGTAGTTTAGGGTTAGGGTTAGGGTTAGGGTTAGTGTTAGGGTTAGGGTACGGCTTAGGGTATGGGATAGGGGACGGGTGAGGGTACGGCGTAGGGTAGGGGTTAGGGTTAGGGTTAGGGTTAGGGTTAGGGTTAGGGTACGGCTTAGGGTACGGGTGAGGGTACGGGTGAGGGTACTGCGTAGGGTATTGGTTAGGGTTAGGGTACGGCTTAGGATACGGGTTAGGGTACGGGTTAGGGTACGGCGTAGGGTATGGGTTAGGGTTAGGGTTAGGGTTAGGGTTAGGGTTAGGGTTAGGGTACGGCTTAGGGTACGGGTTAGGGTACGGGTGAGGGTATGGCGTAGGGTATAGGTTAGGGTTAGGGTTAGGGTTAGGGTACGGCTTAGGATACGGGTTAGGGTACGGGTGAGGGTACGGCGTAGCGTATGGGTTAGGGTTAGGGTTAGGGTTAGGGTACGGCTTAGGGTACGGGTTAGGGTACGGGTGAGGGTACGGCGTAGGGTATAGGTTAGGGTTAGGGTTAGGGTTAGGGTACGGCTTAGGATACGGGTTAGGGTACGGGTGAGGGTACGGCGTAGCGTATGGGTTAGGGTTAGGGTTAGGGTTAGGGTACGGCTTAGGGTACGGGTTAGGGTACGGGTGAGGGTACGGCGTAGGGTATGGGTTAGGGTTAGGGTTAGGGTTAGGGTTAGTTTTAGGGTTAGGGATTGGTTTAGGGTACGGGTTAGGATTAGCGTACGTGTTAGGGTTAGGGTTTGGGTTAGGGTTAGGGTACGCGTTAGGGTTAGGGTATGGGTTAGGGTTAGGGTACACGTTAGGATTAGGGTATTTATTAAACCTATCCCACTCTCTAGATACCACTTAGCACGTAAAGGAATATTATTTGGGGTCCAGCCATGGAGAAGATTTTAGTCACTAGGATAAGATAAAGAATAAACACATTATAAAAAAATCACATTAGGATTTTCTTTTTAACCTGTTCCTTAAAACACTAGTGCTTAGGAAATCTAATGGAGGCAAAAGCAGTCAAGGGTAGTTTAGGGTTAGGGTTAGGGTTAGGGTTAGTGTTAGGGTTAGGGTACGGCTTAGGGTATGGGATAGGGGACGGGTGAGGGTACGGCGTAGGGTAGGGGTTAGGGTAGGGTTAGGGTTAGGGTTAGGGTTAGGGTACGGCTTAGGGTACGGGTGAGGGTACGGGTGAGGGTACGGCGTAGGGTATTGGTTAGGGTTAGGGTACGGCTTAGGATACGGGTTAGGGTACGGGTTAGGGTACGGCGTAGGGTATGGGTTAGGGTTAGGGTTAGGGTTAGGGTTAGGGTACGGCTTAGGGTACGGGTTAGGGTACGGGTGAGGGTATGGCGTAGGGTATAGGTTAGGGTTAGGGTTAGGGTTAGGGTACGGCTTAGGATACGGGTTAGGGTACGGGTGAGGGTACGGCGTAGCGTATGGGTTAGGGTTAGGGTTAGGGTTAGGGTACGGCTTAGGGTACGGGTTAGGGTACGGGTGAGGGTACGGCGTAGGGTATAGGTTAGGGTTAGGGTTAGGGTTAGGGTACGGCTTAGGATACGGGTTAGGGTACGGGTGAGGGTACGGCGTAGCGTATGGGTTAGGGTTAGGGTTAGGGTTAGGGTACGGCTTAGGGTACGGGTTAGGGTACGGGTGAGGGTACGGCGTAGGGTATGGGTTAGGGTTAGGGTTAGGGTTAGGGTTAGTTTTAGGGTTAGGGATTGGTTTAGGGTACGGGTTAGGATTAGCGTACGTGTTAGGGTTAGGGTTTGGGTTAGGGTTAGGGTACGCGTTAGGGTTAGGGTATGGGTTAGGGTTAGGGTACACGTTAGGATTAGGGTATTTATTAAACCTATCCCACTCTCTAGATACCACTTAGCACGTAAAGGAATATTATTTGGGGTCCAGCCATGGAGAAGATTTTAGTCACTAGGATAAGATAAAGAATAAACACATTATAAAAAAATCACATTAGGATTTTCTTTTTAACCTGTTCCTTAAAACACTAGTGCTTAGGAAATCTAATGGAGGCAAAAGCAGTCAAGGGTAGTTTAGGGTTAGGGTTAGGGTTAGGGTTAGTGTTAGGGTTAGGGTACGGCTTAGGGTATGGGATAGGGGACGGGTGAGGGTACGGCGTAGGGTAGGGGTTAGGGTTAGGGTTAGGGTTAGGGTTAGGGTTAGGGTACGGCTTAGGGTACGGGTGAGGGTACGGGTGAGGGTACTGCGTAGGGTATTGGTTAGGGTTAGGGTACGGCTTAGGATACGGGTTAGGGTACGGGTTAGGGTACGGCGTAGGGTATGGGTTAGGGTTAGGGTTAGGGTTAGGGTTAGGGTTAGGGTTAGGGTACGGCTTAGGGTACGGGTTAGGGTACGGGTGAGGGTATGGCGTAGGGTATAGGTTAGGGTTAGGGTTAGGGTTAGGGTACGGCTTAGGATACGGGTTAGGGTACGGGTGAGGGTACGGCGTAGCGTATGGGTTAGGGTTAGGGTTAGGGTTAGGGTACGGCTTAGGGTACGGGTTAGGGTACGGGTGAGGGTACGGCGTAGCGTATGGGTTAGGGTTAGGGTTAGGGTTAGGGTACGGCTTAGGGTACGGGTTAGGGTACGGGTGAGGGTACGGCGTAGCGTATGGGTTAGGGTTAGGGTTAGGGTTAGGGTTAGTTTTAGGGTTAGGGATTGGTTTAGGGTACGGGTTAGGATTAGCGTACGTGTTAGGGTTAGGGTATGGGTTAGGGTTAGGGTACACGTTAGGATTAGGGTATTTATTAAACCTATCCCACTCTCTAGATACCACTTAGCACGTAAAGGAATATTATTTGGGGTTCAGCCATGGAGAAGATTTTAGTCACTAGGATAAGATAAAGAATAAACACATTATAAAAAAATCACATTAGGATTTTCTTTTTAACCTGTTCCTTAAAACACTAGTGCTTAGGAAATCTAATGGAGGCAAAAGCAGTCAAGGGTAGTTTAGGGTTAGGGTTAGGGTTAGGGTTAGTGTTAGGGTTAGGGTACGGCTTAGGGTATGGGATAGGGGACGGGTGAGGGTACGGCGTAGGGTAGGGGTTAGGGTTAGGGTTAGGGTTAGGGTTAGGGTTAGGGTACGGCTTAGGGTACGGGTGAGGGTACGGGTGAGGGTACTGCGTAGGGTATTGGTTAGGGTTAGGGTACGGCTTAGGATACGGGTTAGGGTACGGGTTAGGGTACGGCGTAGGGTATGGGTTAGGGTTAGGGTTAGGGTTAGGGTTAGGGTTAGGGTTAGGGTACGGCTTAGGGTACGGGTTAGGGTACGGGTGAGGGTATGGCGTAGGGTATAGGTTAGGGTTAGGGTTAGGGTTAGGGTACGGCTTAGGATACGGGTTAGGGTACGGGTGAGGGTACGGCGTAGCGTATGGGTTAGGGTTAGGGTTAGGGTTAGGGTACGGCTTAGGGTACGGGTTAGGGTACGGGTGAGGGTACGGCGTAGGGTATAGGTTAGGGTTAGGGTTAGGGTTAGGGTACGGCTTAGGATACGGGTTAGGGTACGGGTGAG